>NC_091455.1:210908534-211508534 GCF_027789765.1 Dendropsophus ebraccatus
TATGGCATAGTTTAATATAATATAATAGAATATAGTATACAGTATATGGTATAATTTAGCATAATATTATATAGTAAACAGTATATGATATAATTTGGTATAATATAGTATACAGTATATGGTATAGTTTAGTATAATATAGTATACAGTATATGGTATAGTTTAGTATCATATAGTATACAGTATATGGTATAGTTTAGTATCATATAGTATACAGTATATGGTATAGTTAAGTATCATATAGTATACAGTATATGATATAATTTGGTATAATATTATATAGTATACAGTATATGGTATAATGTATCTTCCCTCATAGAATAATAACACAGCATTATACTGCAGCTCTGGTGTTATATCCTGGCACTATAATAGAGTGTCGTCCATTCCAGAGCTGGATATTATTTCATTATTATTTTCTATCTCTTTATGGTTACAGAGAGCTCCATATACCAGTGCTGGATATTATTATTATTATTATTATTATTATTATTATTATTTTCTATCTCTATGGTACAGGGAGCTCCATATCCCAGAACCTTTCTATATCCCTGTATATTTCCGTACAGAGCAGTGTATTACAGTATCGTTTATATTCTTAGTGTATGATATAAGAGACTGTTTGAGGTTTATATTGGGTGCAGGACAGGAGTATATTACAGTACAATTATTACTATTATATATGACATTACATCAGAGATTTATAGCATAATTGTACAATGCAGCCTCAGTATATTTTATTACACACAGTTATGATTGTATGGGGGTTATTTATTATATTATTGTATTATCATGTACAGGTATGTTTGTGATACATTGTATTCTATTAGTGTTGTATATTATTGTATTATTACGCACAGTTATGATTGTGATACATTGTATTCTATGGCTGTTCTGTATTATATTATTGTATATGATGTACAGTTATGTGTGTGATACATTGTATTCTATGGCTGTTCTGTATTATATTATTGTATATGATGTACAGTTATGTGTGTGATACATTGTATGCTATAAGTGCTGTGTATTATATTGTACAGTTATGTGTGTGATACATTGTATGCTATAAGTGCTGTGTATTATATTGTACAGTTATGTGTGTGATACATTGTATTTAATCAGTGCTGTGTATTATATTGTATATTCTGTACAGTTAGGATTGTATTATATTCTATTGCTATGGGTGTTATGTATTTTTATATATTATGTACAGTAAGGATTGTAATACATTGTATTTAATCAGTGTATTATATTATTGTATATTCTGTACAGTGTTGATTGTGATACATTGTTTTCTATCAGTTCTGGGTATTATTATGTACGGTTATGATTGTGATACATTGTATTCTGTGGCTGTTATGTATTATATTATTATATATTATGTACAGTTATGATTGTATGCTATCAGCGTTACATATTAATTTATTATATACTATGTACAGATATGATTGTATGCTATCAATGTTATATATTATTATATATTATGTACAGTTATGATTGTATCCTATCAGTGTTATGTATTATGTACAGATATGAATGTATCCTATCAGTGTTATATATTATTATATATTATGTACAGTTATGATTGTATCCTATCAGTGTTATGTATTATTATATACTATGTACAGTTATGATTGTATCCAATCAATGTTATATATTATGTACAGATATGAATGTATTCTATCAGTGTTATGTATTATTATATATTATGTACAGTTATGATTGTATCCTATGAGCGTTATGTATTATATATTATGTACAGATATGACTGTATTCTATGATTATTATGTATTATGTTATAGCATTAGTAATATGATTGTATTCTATCAATGTTATATATTATGTACAGATATGAATGTATTCTCAGTGTTGTATATTATTATATATTATGTACAAATATGATTGTATCCTATCAGTGTTGTATATTATTATATATTATGTACAGTTATGATTGTATTCTCAGTGTTGTATATTATTATATATTATGTACAGTTATGATTGTATCCTATGAGTGTTATGTATTATTATATATTATGTACAGATATGACTGTATTCTATGATTATTATGTATTATGTTATAGCATTAGTAATATGATTGTTCTTTCCCGGTTGGTGGGTGCAGGGAGGGCTGTGCTGCTCGGCGCTGTACGGTGGAGCTCTGCCCGGGAGGGATGGATGAAGCTGCGGTCAGGGAGTCTGCCCGGGAGGGATGGATGAAGCTGCGGTCAGGCAGTCTGGGCAGCCGGAGCAGCAGGCACCAGACTCTGTTTAATGTCTAAGGAGAAGGATCCAAGGGAAACCCCAGGCCGGGCCAGACACACATCAAAGCCCCGAGCCCTGTAATCTCCGCACCCAGCGGTCACCGTGCTGCAGCCAGACAGAGACAGCGGTCACACTGAGGGGGGCCCCTGCTGCTGCTGCACAACCCCCCCCAAACACAAGCCACAGTATACAGGACACCCCCCCTGCACCAGGACTCTCCACACACCCATCCCTCCAACATCAGCTGCCCAAAATACACAGGTACCAATGCACATACAGAATATCACACAGAAAACGCGTCCAAAACCGCAGCGACCCCCTCCCTCCTCGAAATATTATTAAAACTACAGCAGAACCCGACTCATTCTTATACCAGACCGCAAGGACCCTCGAAATATCACAGCAGACCACACTGACCAGCAATCCTTATTATATACAGAGCTACAGAAACCGCCCCCAAAACGCATCTAAACCGGGGACTTTAATGATTCGCACATGAATATACACGGCAGAAATAGATAGATAGATAGATAGATAGATAGATAGATAGGAGATAGATAGATAGATAGATAGATAGATAGATAGATAGGAGATAGATAGATAGATAGATAGAAGATAGATAGATAGATAGATAGGAGATAGATGATAGATAGATAGGAGATAGATAGATAGGAGATAGATAGATAGATAGGAGATAGATAGTAGATAGATAGATAGGAGATAGATAATAGATAGATAGATAGATAGATAGATAATAGATAGATAGATAGATAGATAGATAGGAGATAGATAGATAGATAGATAGGAGATAGATAGATAGATAGATAGATAGATAGATAGATAGATAGATAGATAGATAGATAGATAGATAAACAGATACATAGCTCTATATGCTCCTACTATAGTATTATATTCTATGGGAGAATAGTTGAAGGGTCTTATTTATATCACGTCTGAAATAATGGCGGCACAGGGGGTACAGATGGTATAACTGTGTGTCCCGGTCTCCCTGCTGGGTATAATATTGGGGTACAGTCAGCATTGCAGCCCCTCTGTATTCTGAATCCCTGCTGGGTATATTATTGGGGGCACAGGCAATGTTGCAGCCTTTTATGTCCTATATCCCTGCTGAGTATAATATTGGGGGGTACAGTCTTACAACCCCAGTGTCCATGGTGTCCCCGTTAGGTGTGATATTGGGACCCCCCCCCCCCCAAGTATTCCTGCTGGGTATAATATCAGGGGCACAGGCAGTATTGCAGCCCCTTTGTATTCTGAATCCCTGCTGGGTATAGTATTGGGGGGCACAGGCAGTATTGCAGCCCCCTCTGCCCCCCATCCCTGCTGGGTATAGTATTGGGGGGCACAGGCAGTATTGCAGCCCCCTCTGCCCCCCATCCCTGCTGGGTATAGTATGTGAGATCCCTATTTGCTTTGTTTTCTTTCTGCTCTTTGGCAATAATCCTGCGGTTTGCTCTGGTGCTGACTGGCGGCGCCTCGGTTATGGAGATAAAACCCTGAAGGAAGAGACAGAGACACATTTATGGCTGCAGAGAACCGCAGCCACGAATAGCCGGGAGCTCAGACACCCAGCCCAGGAGGGGGGCATGCCCAGCACCTCCATGCCCAGCACCTCTCCTGCCAGCACCTCCATGCCCAGCACCTCCCTGCCCAGCACCTCCATGCCCAGCACCTCCATACCCAGCACCTCCATGCCCAGCACCTCCATACCCAGCACCTCTCCTGCCAGCACCTCCATACCCAGCACCTCTCCTATCCTCTCCTGCCCAGCACCTCCATGCCCAGCACCTCCATACCCAGCACCTCTCCTATCCTCTCCTGCCCAGCACCTCCATGCCCAGCACCTCCATACCCAGCACCTCCATGCCCAGCGCCTCTCCAATCCTCTCCTGCCCAGCACCTCCCTGCCCAGCACCTCTCCTGTCCTCTCCTGCCCAGCACCTCTCCTATCCTCTCCTGCCCAGCACCTCTCCTATCCTCTCCTGCCCAGCACCTCTCCTATCCTCTCCTGCCCAGCACCTCTCCTATCCTCTCCTGCCAGCACCTCTCCTATCCTCTCCTGCCCAGCACCTCTCCTATCCTCTCCTGCCAGCACCTCTCCTATCCTCTCCTGCCCAGCACCTCTCCTATCCTCTCCTGCCTAGCACCTCTCCTATCCTCTCCTGCCAGCACCTCTCCTATCCTCTCCTGCCAGCACCTCTCCTATCCTCTCCTGCCCAGCACCTCTCCTATACTCTCCTGCCCTGCACCTCTCCTATCCTCTCCTGCCCTGCACCTCTCCTATCCTCTCCTGCCCAGCACCTCTCCTATCCTCTCCTGCCCAGCACCTCTCCTATCCTCTCCTGCTGTGCCAAGTGCTCCCCATGTGCAAACAATCCAAGCTGCCCCGGCTCATGCCCCTTCTTACCTGGCTGGCTGCTTGGGGGTTGCACCCTGTTGTAAGCCCCACTGTACTGGTGGTGAGGGTGGTAGGGGCTCCCATAGCTGTAGTCTGAATAGGCTTTGGCAGCGTAGCTCCCAGCAGATCCACTCATTCCATGATACTGGTACTGATAAGCATTAAGAGCCTTCCCATAAGTGGCCGAGGTGGGGGAGCAGTAGCCATGGTGCGAGTGTGCAGCAGCCCCTCCTGGGCTGTAGTAGCCAGAATCTGTGGCTGAGGACTCAGGTAAGGTGGGAGAATCCTGGGATGGGTGATGCATGATACTGGGAGCCTGGAAGGAAGAGTGGAAGTCACTGGTTCTGATAGCTGGGACTCTTCTCTCATAGACTCCTGTCATGCTCTGGTGCCAGGCAGCTGCTGGGTGATGATGATGGTGATGAGGATAATGATGATGATGGGGTCTCTGTGTCTCTCTCCACAGTAAGTCTCAGGCCTCCATACCCTAAGCTGGAGCTGTCTCTATAATAGTGAGTGAGAGTCTGAGGAGGCTTCCTTAGTGATCCCTCAGCAGCAGCAGCAGCAGGAGGAGGAGGAGGAGGAGGAGGAGGGGAGGCAGGAGGAGACCCACTGACTGGCTGAGTGTGCAGACACTGCTGGCTGGGGCACACTATAGGCTTGGTTAAATCCATAATTGCGCTCTTACGCACAGCAGGGTGGATCTGGTGCCATTGGCCAGAGGATCACAAGCGACAGCAACACCCTACAACCCGTCCAACTAGTTCAGAGCAACAAAGCTGCACAACAACCAGAAAGGCAGCAGAGCTAAGGAGGAAGCCACAGATCCCAGTCACAGCCCTGAGTGGAGGTGACCCAGCAGGGGGGCAGTGGCTGCAAGTCATTCCCAAGAGATCACAGAGTGGCCAAACCATGGGATAGTGCAAGAGGGATACGTGTCACACCACTACTACTCCTGCCCCAAAACACTACCCCCCAAAATACCACTACTACTCCTGCCCCAAAACACTACCCCCCAAAATACTACTACTACTCCTGCCCCAAAACACTACCCCCAAAATACTACTACTCCTGCCCCAAAACACTACCCCCCAAAATACCACTACTACTCCTGCCCCAAAACACTACCCCCCAAAATACTACTACTACTCCTGCTCCAAAAAACACTACCCCCAAAATACCACTACTACTACTACTACTACTAACCAATATACTACTGCTACTACTCCCCAAAATACTACTACTACTCCCCAAAATACTACTACTACTCCACAATATACTACTACTACTCCACAATATACTACTACTACTCCCCAATATACTACTGCTACTACTCCCCAAAATACTACTACTACTCCCCAAAATACTACTACTACTCCCCAAAATACTACTACTACTACTCCACAATATACTACTACTACTCCACAATATACTACTACTACTACTACACAATATACTACTACTACTCCCCAAAATACCACTACTACTCCCCAAAATACTACTACTACTCCCCAAAATACTACTACTACTCCCCAAAATACTACTACTACTACTCCACAATATACTACTACTACTCCACAATATACTACTACTACTACACAATATACTACTACTACTCCCCAAAATACCACTACTACTCCCCAAAATACTACTACTACTCCACAATATACTACTACTACTCCCCAAAATACTACTACTCCCCAAAGTACTACTACTACTCCCCAATATACCACTACTACTCCCCAATATACTACTACTACTCCCCAAAATACTACTACTACTCCCCAATATACTACTACTACTCCCCAATATACCACTACTACTCCCCAATATACTACTACTACTCCCCAAAATACTACTACTACTCCACAATATACTACTACTACTCCACAATATACTACTACTACTCCCCAAAGTACTACTACTATTCCTGCTCCAAAACACTACTCCCCAAAATACTACTACTACTCCCCAAAATATTACTACTACTATTACTACTACTACTCCCCAAAACACTACTCATACTCCCCAAAATACTACTAATACTACTCCCACAAATAATATTACACCAGCAATGGTAATAATTCTTGAGGGATACCTGTGATAGTACTACTACTCCCAATATACTCCTAGTCTCGCTCCTACTACAATCATGTCAATAATACAGATGGAAAAGTGATGTTACTACTATTGGTACTGCTAATAATAATAACACTAGGAGGGACGATACAAAGGAATACGTGGGACAGTACTACTACTCCCACAACTACTACTACTCTCACCGAGAATACAAGCGAATACGTGTTATATAGTTCTACCCACTGTACTACTCCATATACCAGCAGTAATATAACTAGTAATGATAATATTATAGGATGATAGGTGCGATACTACTACTCCTATTAGTAATATTATCACTACTACTACTTCTTCTATCACAACTAATGATCACAATACAAGAATGGGATGTTGACTATTAACACCACAACAACTACCACTCCTGCTAATAATGGGGACACTTGTTATGATAACACAGGGGAGGGGGTAATAGGAGCAATGTCACTAATACAAAGGGGATAGATAGGATAGTTCTAATGCTAATACTCCCACTAGGGGTAATAAGAATAATAGTGGACAATAGTAGAGGTCGTGGAATCAACACAAAGAATATACAAACAAAATACACAAACAATAATAGTGAAAGAAGTAATAATAATAGTAACAATGAATGGACACATGTAACAGTTACATTAAGAAGGAAAAATACACAAACATAGTAAAAGACTGCAGTAATAATAATAATAATAATAATAATAATAATAATAATAATAATATTATAGTATAGTGTTAGTAATAGCAATGAGAGGATCAGGACTTCTAGCAATAGGAATACATCATCCTATAATATTACTAGTAGTGATAGTAGATGTAATAATGATAATACAGCCAGGATAGTAATATAATACAGAGTCTATAATAATAGTATCAGCAATGGTAATAATAATGAATAATAACCGAAAACACAACCCACTCACTATTACCACAACCAGCCCCCTCCCCCAATCTCATCCCCCTCACTGGATATTATAGCAATTGAGTTTAATGAAGAAATGAGACCCCCCCCCCCAACCCATCCACCCATCCCCAGCTATCTATCTATCTATCTATCTATCTATCTATCTATCTCCTATCTATCTATCTATCTATCTTCTATCGCCTATCTATCTATCTCCTATCTATGTATCTATCTATCTATCTATCTATCTATCTATCTATCTCCTATCTATCTATCTCCTATCTATGTATCTATCTATCTATCTATCTATCTATCTATCTATCTCCTATCTATCTATCTATCTATCTATCTATCTATCTCCTATCTATCTATCTATCTCCTATCTATCTATCTATCTATCTATCTATCTATCTATCTATCTATCTATCTATCTATCTCCTATCTATCTATCTATCTATCTATCTATCTCCGATCTATCTATTATCTATCTATCTATCTATTATCTATCTATCTATCTCCTATCTATCTATCTATCTATCTATCTATCTATCTATCTATCAATCAGCTATCTATCTATCTCCTATCTATCTATCTATCTATCTATCTATCTATCTATCTATCTATTATCTATCTATCTATCTATCTATCTATCTATCTCCTATCTATCTATCTATCTATCTATCTATCTTCTATCTATCTATCTATCTATCTATCTCCTATCTATCTATCTATCTATCTATCTATCTATCTATCTATCTATCTATTATCTATCTATCTATCTCCTATCTATCTCCTATCTATCTATCTATCTATCTATCTATCTATCTATCTATCTATCTCCTATCTATCTATCTATCTATCTATCTATTATCTATCTATCTATCTCCTATCTATCTCCTATCTCCTATCTATCTATCTATCTATCTATCTATCTATCTATCTATCTATCTCCGATCTATCTATTATCTATCTATCTATCTCCTATCTATCTATCTATCTCCTATCTATCTATCTCCTATCTATCTATCTATCTATCTATCTATCTATCTATCTATCTATCTATCATCTATCTATCTATCTCCTATCTATCTCCTATCTATCTATCTATCTATCTATCTATCTATCTATCTATCTATCTATCTATCTCCTATCTATATATCTATTATCTATCTATCTATCTCCTATCTATCTATTATCTATCTATCTATCTATCTATCTATCTATCTATCTATCTATCTCCTATCTATCTCCTATCTATCTATCTATCTATCTATCTCCTATCTATCTATCTATCTATCTATCTATCTATCTATCTATCTATCTATCTATCTATCTATCTCCTATCTATCTATCTCCTATCTATCTATCTCCTATCTATCTCCTATCTATCTATCTATCTATCTATCTATCGGGGCTGGACATTAATGCTCCATAACTATGTTTGTTCCGCTTTATATTAATTAAAAGTCGCACAGTGTGATCGGTATGTAACAAGCTTTCTCTATCCAAATCGACCAGACTTTTTATGGCAGAATGATATAGTATGAGTTTGTTAGATCATGTTGGTGACATTACTAGGATAGCCTGGCAGTACTATGGGAAAGGACTGTCATTATAGTTGTAGCAGAGCTGAAGATGTTATTTGGCCCAACTCAAACTCTATGGTTTTCCATAGATCTCCTGATATAGTTATGTAACGCGTTCAGCTCTGCTACATCAGTCAGTGCATACATGTAAATGCTGGGGGTAGTGTTGGCTCATTCAGGGCATGATGGGGGTTGTAGCCGGAGAGACACTGGTTGGGTAATAGTGATGTACAGAGAACTAATGGGATGCTGCACTACACATCCCAGCAAGGAATAGCTGCACAGAGTTTGTGTGGAGCATCTATAGTGTCTGACACTATGGGGACCCTCCATTACATTGGGTGGGTGGCTGCAGGGTGCAGATGGATGGACTGACATGTAAGTAGGATGAAGTGACCCCTGTGCTGCAGGCTCTTTGTCAGTCCCTCAGTACATCCGGTCTGCAGAATGTCGCAGCTTCCCAGGCTGTCCTGCACAGTGACAATGTCAGCATTGTATATCAGTCCCCATAATGGTCACTATACACGACAATGGCTAACATGACCATAAGCTGCATAATAACCAGGCCTAGAGTGCAGGCTGGCTGTGAGTGGCCACTCACACTCACATGTGGAGTTGTCACTGCGCTTTTTGTGCGACATTCACAGCAGTGACACGTATAACACAGACTCCTCTGTCCCGAGTCCCTGCGGCTGAGCTGGAGAATTACTGTGCAGCTGGAGCTCCACCTAGTGGCCACAGCGGGGATTGTGTGCTGTATGTTTAGAGGGTACATGGATATCTATCTATCTTCTATCTATTATCTCTCTCTTCTATCTTATCTATCCTATCTATCTATCATCTATCTATCTATCTATCTATCTATCTATCTATCTATCTATCTATCTATCTATTATCTCTCTCTTCTATCTTATCTACCCTATCTATCTATCTATCTATCTATCTATCTCCTATCTATCTATCTATCTATCTATCTATCTATCTATCTATCTATCTATCTATCTCCTATCTATTATCTATCTATCTATCTATCTATCTATCTATCTATCTATCTATCTATCTATCTATTATCTCTCTCTTCTATCTTATCTATCTATCTATCTCCTATCTATCTCCTATCTATCTATCTATCTATCTATCTATCTATCTATCTATCTATCTCCTCTCTATCTATCTCCTATCTATCTATCTATCTATCTATCTATCTATCTATCTATCTATCTATCTATCTCCTATCTATCTATCTATCTGTCTATAATCTATCTATCTATCTCCTCTCTATCTATCTCCTCTCTATCTATCTCCTATCTATCTATCTATCTATCTATCTATCTATCTATCTATCTATCTATCTATCATCTACCTATCATTTCTCTCATCAATCAATCAATCAATCAATCAATCAATAATCTCTTTCATATCTTGGGCTCCTCCTAGGTTGACTTGAAAGAAACAAGAAAGGGAAACATGAGACGACTATCTAGAACAGAACATGGAAACTTCTTATACTAGATCCTAGAACGCCCCCAATTTCCCCATCTTATCTTCTTCACGTCCCTTATTGTGATGGTTGTTGGGATCTTCAAACTATAAAGGCCGATTAGGGGTACTTAGGTATCAGACAATAGTATAGTATCACCCAAAGACATATAACATTGTAATATAGCGTAATGACTAATAGTTCTGGCTTCAGCCCGGATTCACCCTAAACAGGAAGTTGAGCATAGAAGAACTACACAATGTGTATTGTCTCCAGCTCCCTGGGTCCGCCCTTTCACCATAGACAGTGCATTATCTTCTGATGTCACAGGCTTGGCTGGAGCTCTAGTCCTGAGTGATGTCAAAATCTCTGAGCAGCCCCTCCGGCCTACATCCCCATCTCCCTTTATCTCTCAGTTAGGGAGAGTGAGGAGTGATTACAGCTGCTGCCTTGTGATGAATGATGCTACAGAAAGAGCAGACAGGAAGTGCAGGCAGCAAGTGCTGCAACCTCAGTGGTTGTACAGTGCTCTGCAATACAATGAGACGGGGAACTGGCAGCAGTGCTGTGGGAAGTGAGAAGGCAGGGTGAGAGGACTGTGATAGAGAGCCGAGAGGAAAGCAATGCATTCTGGGAATTGTATCACTTAAAAAACTGCTCATCCAGAAAGTACATAACTATGATCCCTAAACAAATGGATTTTTGGTGCTTTTAGAGCTGAGGGAGTCAGGTAAGTATTGCTATATAGAGCAGCAGTTTGTGCTTCAGAGCTGGAACCAAAGAAATTACAACCATTGTTAGTCATATCAGAAAATATCAAGACACATTTTCTTGTCAATTAACATCCATAACTTCAATAAGAGGGTCATGGTTTAAGGTTGGTGTGGTTTCCTTAAGGGGGCGTGGTTTGAGGGGGCATGGCTTTAGTATGATGGGTGTGGTTTGAGGGGGCAGGGCTTTAGTATGATGGGTGTGGTTTGAGGGGGCATGGCTTTAGTATGATGGGTGTGGTTTGAGGGGGCAGGGCTTCAGTATGATGGGTGTGGTTTGAGGGGGCAGGGCTTCAGTATGATGGGTGTGGTTTGAGGGGGCATGGCTTTAGTATGATGGGTGTGGTTTGAGGGGGCATGGTTTTAGTATGATAGGTGTGGTTTGAGGGGGCATGGCTTTAGTATGATGGGTGTGGTTTGAGGGGTGTAGCTTCAATAAGAGGGGTGTGGTTTCAATAATAGGATAGGGGTTTGAGATGCACCACTGCAGCTCAGCTAATTTACTACTATTGATAATATATAGGACTTAGGGATGAGCTAACCTCATGTATCCATGTTTTCCCGGCCTCCCTAGGGCTGCATCCATCTTCCTCAGACACTGGTAATTAAATGCTCATTCGCTTATCGCTAGAAGGGTCAATTTGTTTCTGTTTCACACGTAACACTATCTAGTGGTGTAAGCCGAATACATGTCCCATATTATGGTATATATAAAAATAAAATAAACATATAAATGTCCCCCCTGTATTCTGGTATATATATATGTCATATAAATGTCCTCCCTATATACTGGTATATATATATATATATATATATATATATATATATATATACCCCCAGCGGCTCCGCAATGAGAAAGTTTTTCTTTGTTTGCATTTTTATGTAAAGTTTTAACGAGTTTTTCCATACGATAAGATCTTAAGCAGATAATGAGGGGGGGATTAGCCGGTTACTGTGTTATTTCTCCTGGGAGCGTAATCTTCTGTCTGTCAGATTAGGCTCATCGCACCATTACACTGTTTATAGCCAAGAATAATATTCCTTGTATATACAGTAGCCTATAGTCAGCGCTTCCTTATAGCTCCAGAAAGCAGGTGAATTAATCTGTGAGTGTAATGAAGAGGCTCCTGAGAGCAGAAGGATCTCCCCCCCAGGGATACAGCAACTAGCGGCATGATCAGCGTGAGGAATACAGGCTCGGAGTTCTGTATGTTAGAGCACAAGTCCCTCCTCAATCGTAGTGTTATACAATATATACTGTAAATTACATCAAAAGATGTCACTTTTCAAATTAATTAAATTACTGATCCTGAGTTACATCCTGTATTATACTACAGAGCTGCACTCATTATTCTGTTATAAACAGATGGAGGTGGAGTCTATGGCAATGCTACAGTGCTGAACATTCTATACTGAACAACATGTAAAATATAAAAATTAAACCAGCTCTCTGATCACTCACATGACTGTAGACGCTGACGTAAGGAGTAGGTGGGTTCTTTCTATCTTGATGACCTTGATAACTTTTCATCAAGGTTGTTGAGTCGTCTCACTTCGCTCCAGATTGCAAAAGCCTTGTACTCTAAAGTAAAGTGGTGATGAAGTTGTGTATGAGTTTCACCACCAGATGTCACTATGTATAACTTTATATGTTGCACAGCTCTTTATATGTTGAGATGCTCTTTTCTTTCTACCTATCTCTATTCTCCTTTCTTTACACACTCTTTTTTTCCACCACTCACAGAGACTTTTACATACCCTGTAGGAAGTAGTCAAAGGGGGAGAGGAAGTTTAGCGTCACTTAGTTTAGTTTCCCTCTGATTCTCTGAGGAGTAGGACACACACACAGATCATCCCTGCTGAACTTAGCCAGGGCCTGGCTCTGCCAGATTCCCTGACCGGGACAGAATAGCTGTTGTAGTGGACAGACACATGTGTATGGAGATCACAGAGATTTTTTTTTCTTCAAAGCTACACCTACAGACACTATGCAGTGCTAAACAGCTAAAGGAGAACAAGTCAAAGATCCCCCCAGCCCATGCCGAGAACCTCTTTTAACAGAGCAGGGTGGTATCCTAGACAGAGGAATTGACCCGGATAGAGCAAAGCAACTGTAACCAAGGTCTACGTACTCTATCTCACAAGGCAAGTGACATCGGAAAACTTTGGACACTCAGCTTAACACAGGTAACCAAGACTGGGGCTTGTGTCATCCTCATAGGACGGGTAACTCAACACTGCAGGGCAGAAAGTGGTTTTAGCGACAGTAAGGTCGACACACACAAGTATTCACTTCTCAAGTATTTTTCAAGTATTTCTTCTCACAAGTTCCAGCAGAGCACATTACCTCACTGGGTTGGGGCTCTCCCGACAAACTCCTCTCCACACAGCATTACACTGAGCGATTAACGATGATTATAGTCTCAGCCCCAAATGGATGATGAACGATTTCTCATTGGTCGTTTGTTAGTTACCTGCATTTACCCAAAATGATTATTGTCTACCGATCTAACGATAAGTCGCACGATAATCATCCTGTGTAATAGGGTCCTTACTGGTGCTGACCCTCCAGACACGTGAAAACGTGGCTGCCAAACAGCTGGTGACACCCTATACATTTTGTTCCTAAAGGGGAACTCCTCAGGGGATAATAATGCAATGCTGATAGAAACAATGGGTAATTGTCACTGCAGGAAGTGGTGTATTCTCTCCAGTCTGACACAGTGCTCTCTGCTGCCACCTCTGTCCATATCAGGAACTGTCCAGAGCAGGAGAGGTTTTCTATGGGCATTTGCTGCTGCACTGGAAAGTTCCTGACATGGACAGAGGTGGCAGCAGAGAGCACTGTGTCAGACTGGAAAGAATACACCACTTCCTGCAGGACATACAGCAGCTGATAAGTACTGGAAGACTGGAGATTTTTAAATAGAAGTAAATTACAAATCTATACAACTTTCTGACACCAGTTGATTTGAAAGATTTTTTTGTTCGCCGGAGTACCCCTTTAATACTAACAAGTCTAACGAGGACCGCAAACCTGAACCAAATTTACAAGATTTGGGTAAAAAAACTCACATTCTCTATAGATTGTTTTGCTAAGGGTTAAACTGAGCGAATACAAAAAAATGTTGCCTTTATACTACAGCTGAGCATGAATCTAACCAACAAAGTAACCAATTCAGAGGTAAAAATGAGTCCAAATTATGCTACTCCGGCCTAAAGGTAAATATATCTGGTGACTATGGGAAAATTACTTAATAATGCATCTTTTCTAATAAAAAAAGCACTTGAGTTACTCTGTAAATATATTTTCCTACACAGTATATGTCCCATTTACTAAAAATAAATAAATAAAATAAAATAAATGTCATGACCACCAATGACCACTAGGGGGCAATGTAAAAATCTCATATTCAAGGCATTGTTACCTATTTATTTTGTAATTTGGTGCAATAAGGAAGGAAAAGAGTTGTCACCCCTCAACCGCATTCAGCTAGTGGATGGAAAAAGTAAGGGCTGCATTGAAGGTCGGGCAGAGTTAACAGGGAGGTGAGATTTATGGATTAAAAAAAAAAAAACAAGAGAGAAAAAATCTCTGCCCTTATATTTTCTTACTGATACTGTTACATTCATCGGAATATGATGTTGTTTCCTGAGGGGCATTAAGGGAATGGTGCCTGACATCCAATATGTGACAGGCATCCCATGTAACATCCAGCTTCCCCCAGTATAGAGAAGCTGCTGACGGATGAGAGTGAGTGGTTGGTAATAGTGTGTGTATATACTTCACATCCATAGGAAAGGTGACAGACGAAGCCTGGAGGGGAGAACTGTACGTGTGCGCAGCAGGTGGGGGGGCTGGAGGATATTTATTTTAAAAGGAAAATACTGAGAACTGGTGGAAAATATGGGGTAACTAAATAATGGAACGTTCATCAGCGATTATTCACAAGGTGATAGTGGGGGACGTATTCTATAACCCCGGCGTATGACAGCAAGAGAGCCGTCCTGCAATTATTGACTACAATACCATTAACCCCCTATATACAAGAAAATAACAACATCAACAACAACTACATTGTACCCATTGGCTAGAATGGAAATGTAATTGTAATGCACTCAAGGGACAAGAATAAAATAGGTATAATACAGCTTTATATACACAAGAATATAACTACTATAATGCGCCTGTGACAATGGGGTTGCAGGGCCATTCCGTGGCCCCCCTTCTCTGCTTGCGCACGCTTTGCGGGGATTGTGGTGGCTGACCGCCACAGTGATGTTTTTTGGTTAGGGACTCATGTGTATCAGAAGACCTGCACGTGGTACATGAGGCAATATGGTTTGGCCAAATTATATACTAACTTCTGATGTTGGTTTTAAATGTAGCTGAATAAGCTTTTGTGTCAGCCATGGGTGCGATGTGCAGCCATTTCTGTCTTTTTGGCTTGTGCATATAACTACTATAATACTGCCCCTATATTCAGGAATATAACTACTATAATACTGCCCCTAAATACAGGGATATAACTACTATAATACTGCTCCTATATACAGGAATATAACTACTATAATACTGCTCCTATATACAAGAATATAACTACTATAATACTGCCCCTAAATACAGGGATATAACTACTATAATACTGCTCCTATATACAGGAATATAACTACTATAATACTGCTCCTATATACAAGAATATAACTACTATAATACTGCTCCTATATACAGGAATATAACTACTATAATACTGCCCCTAAATACAGGGATATAACTACTATAATACTGCTCCTATATACAGGAATATAACTACTATAATACTGCTCCTATATACAAGAATATAACTACTATAATACTGCTCCTATATACAAGGATATAACTACTATAATACTGCTCTCTCTATATACAAGAATATAACTACTATAATACTGCTCCTATATACAGGAATATAACTACTATAATACTGCCCCTATATACAGGGATATAACTACTATAATACTGCTCCTATATACAGGAATATAACTACTATAATACTGCTCCTATATACAGGAATATAACTACTATAATACTGCCCCTAAATACAGGGATATAACTACTATAATACTGCTCCTATATACAGGAATATAACTACTATAATACTGCTCCTATATACAAGAATATAACTACTATAATGCGGTTCAGGGAAGAAACAGAGTGCTGCACCTCACACCTATGGCTGATACTAGTGCCGCTTGGCTAAATAAAAAACACATCAGAATTTTGTGTATGAATTGATCAAGCCATACTGCCCCATGTACCTCGTGCCGGTATCTGATACACATGGGTCCCTACACTAAGTCCACACCGTGCCAGTCAGTGGCCACCAACCCCGCAGGCGTGCACAGCCAGGGAACGGTGGGGCTTTTTGGGTCTGGTCCTGTGACATTGGGGTTGCAGGGCCGTTCCATGGCCTCCCTTCCCTGCACGTGCACGCTTTGCGGGGGTGGCGGTCGCTGACCGACACGGTGTGGAGTTAGCGTAGGGACCCGTGTGGACCAGAGGACCTGCGCGGTGGTACACGGGGCAATATGGTTTGATCAATTCATATACAGACACTCTGGTGTTGATTTTTAATATAGGCCTGGCGGCATTAGTATCAGCCATAGATGGGATGTGCAGCCGTTCCATTCTCTCCAGTTCGTGTTTTGCAATTCTCCCTCTCTGAACAGCTAGCACTCCTTTATAAGACCCACATGACCAAATTTAGCAGGATATGTCTGTGCTCACATGTCTGGACCCTATGTCTTCCCCATTCTGTGAGAGCAGCAATGGTAAGTGTAATACCATATCCATACTTGTGTCGTTTGGGGGCAGCCTTCCCCGCCGGTGGTGCTGGCTGGGTTTTGGTGGGGCTTTTTGGGTCTGGTCCTGTGACATTGGGGTTGCAGGGCCGTTCCATGGCCTCCCTTCCCTGCACGTGCACGCTTTGCGGGGGTGGCGGTCGCTGACCGACACGGTGTGGAGTTAGCGTAGGGACCCGTGTGGACCAGAGGACCTGCGCGGTGGTACACGGGGCAATATGGTTTGATCAATTCATATACAGACACTCTGGTGTTGATTTTTAATATAGGCCTGGCGGCATTAGTATCAGCCATAGATGGGATGTGCAGCCGTTCCATTCTCTCCAGTTCGTGTATAACTACTATAATACTGCTCCTATATACAAGGATATAACTACTATAATACTGCTCTCTCTATATACAAGAATATAACTACTATAATACTGCTCCTATATACAGGAATATAACTACTATAATACTGCCCCTATATACAGGGATATAACTACTATAATACTGCTCCTATATACAGGAATATAACTACTATAATACTGCTCCTATATACAAGAATATAACTACTATAATACTGCTCCTATATACAAGAATATAACTACTATAATACTGCTCCTATATACAGGAATATAACTACTATAATACTGCTCCTATATACAGGAATATAACTACTATAATACTGCTCCTATATACAGGAATATAACTACTATAATACTGCTCCTATATACAAGAATATAACTACTATAATACTGCTCCTATATACAGGAATATAACTACTATAATACTGCTCCTATATATAAAAACATACATAGTACATGTTGGGGACAGTCACATATGAGAATAAACAGAATCGGGGTCCGGGGAGATGAGAAGGGTTACGACCCCTTGGTGAAGACATGATATAATCTGTGTATTTATGAAGTGATTGCCGCCTTTCGTCTCAGGGCGGTATGAGTGAGTTGAGTATATTGCGGAGGTGAGAGGATATCATCTTTCAGTACCGCTCGTCCCCTTAGCATGTTTAAGTCTAATCCTTTTCCTATCCGAGCCCTTCCATCTGTGCAGATGTCTTTCACACCCCAATGACAACCTTAATACAGGACAAATGAAAGCAGTTCAAACTTGGGATTCAATACAATGGCCGGTTTCCCTCTTCTTTTGTGTCCGCACCACACATCCTTCACAAAACTGGGCCTCTTGCAGGAGATAAACAGGATTATATAATATGACTCTGGTTCTTTGCAAGCAGGAAATAAAAGGCGCAGTCTGGATGGGGAGTTCAGGTTACAGGGAGCTCTTAAAGCTCTGCCAGTGATTCTGCAATCTCCTTAGTCCTTTATGTCTCTGAAAACCCCAAACAAAACCCTTCGAGAGACTTGACAGCTTGTCTCTGGTGATGATATGGATTTATTTGCTATTCGCACCTCTAGGGTTGGAGGGTGTATCAGTGGGCTCAGGTTCTGACTAGTGTTCAGCGAACTTGCCAGAGAACGTTGCCAACACTCGGCAGCTGGAGAAGTTGGAGGTAGCCCTAGGGCTGCCAGGAAAACATGGATACAGTCTACCGTCTATGGTTGTATCCATATTTTCCACGACTTCTTAGGGTGGCATCCAACTTCTGCAGCCGTCGGGAGTCAAAAAGACATGTTCTATAAAGGGACTGGCAAGATGAATGGCAGAAGGAAGCCAAAAGATAAAGTGGACCATCCTGAAGGAACTGTCTATGACCATCCAGTTGACAGTACAACCAACAAATGAGAAAGAATAGTGATGGAAATCTTGAACGGGTAAAGGCAATTGTAACCTGGGGACTTTGTTCTGGGCACCATTACTCAGGCAGAAACATATTCATGGAAATAAGTAGTAAGGAATGGATGTTCCTTGATTAAGATTGGGGTCAATGTTGGGCCGTTATCATTGTGGTCTCTCCTACAATCTCCATCACTCACACGCACTCGCTTACTAACAGCACAAAAAGTTGCAAAGAAAATATGGTAAGCCTCTAAAACTTTATGACTGATGACCCGATACCAACAGAATTTCCACTATGGGACGATCAAGCCTTTCCCTATTTGCTTGTATTGGACCACGTGCACTACAGGTCACAGAAAGGTGTCCAATACATCTCTGACTTGTACACTTACGAGGTTCTGAAGGACTCTACATCCATAGGAGGCACATAAGGTATTCCCCAAGCTTACTTCTATAGATTCTTGCAATTGCGCCATGCGCTCAGCTAGCAGGTTACAAACCAGTCGACCCCAATCTCATCCTATCCATTGATAGGCATCATTAGATCACAGGGACCAGGGGGTCGGATCTCATCCCATCTCATCCCATCTTATAGATGTATCAGTGGCCAAATCCACACTAGTGCAACAGTTATCTCTATCCCAGTGCCTAAATTACCAGTACTTTGTCTATTTGGTCTGTTGGATGAGGAAGAGTGGGGCCGCTATCATTGCATTTTACTGCAATGGATCGACCCTAGGCCTCGTTTTCTTGAAATGTGGAAAAATCTTGTAAATATTGTTGTACCTTATGAAAAAGTATTCTACTTGCACAGGAAATGTTCTAATAAATATCACAAAATATGGTAGGTTTGGACGCAGTCACCTTTGAGGGCCCCGTCTGTCTCCTCCATTCCTTCAGTACAATAGAGGGTTGTTGTCGGCATATGCCTAAATATAATGTATGTCTGTTTATACAACCGGAGAAATGAGTGCACAACGGTATACAGAGCAATAATATACTGCTCATGCTTATTTGTTTTTCTTCCTCATGTATGGTTATACCGCATCTATGCCATGCGAGTCAATAAAACCGAGTTAAAAAAAAAAAAGGTTGGGGTCAAGGAAACCTTATGGGATGATCTATGGTCTATGATAAATTGTTGGTGTCCAGCCTTATCTGATGAATGAAACCAAAAAGGTATCATGCTTGACTACAAGTAAGTGATCTGTGAGGGTGACCTCTGGACAGTGTCAGACCCTGTTCATGTCAAGCGGAAAGGCTCGGAGAGTGAAGGTGTGCAAGTCCTCCCATTCGAAGAGATTGAAGGCAGGATTTGGCACCAAGCCCATGCTGGGGGTTCCCACTAGTGTGAGTGGGGCCATAAGTAGACTTGAGGAAATTGTCCGGGTTCAGCAACTTCTCCAAACCTGAACATTCGGCATTTGAATCTCAGTGTTTGGAGAAGTTGGATGCTGCCATAGGGCTGCCAGGAATACATGGATACAACCATAGGCCATAGGCTGTATCCGTGTTTTCCAGGACAATCTAAGGCTGCAACAAACTTCTCAAGATGCCGGGAATCAAATGCCGAATTTTCCAGTTTGTAGAAGTTGCCTGGATAATTTCTCAAGTCTGCTCAACACTACCTCTGGATGGAGGCGCCCTCCAGAAGATATTAACTCCATTGGCCCAAGGTTAGCTTCTTTGTCCCCAATTATTATTTTCTCTTGGCAGAGGAGAAGAGCTTGGAGATGTATCCACAGGTGACCATCTTTTCCACTGGCACCAGTGGACAAGCCATCTACCTGCAGAAGAAAAAACTTTTACAGATGTCTGGATGATGTTGGAACGAATCAAAAGTCAAAAACTTCTTTAACTTTTTCTAGCATTCAACCACTTGTTAGAGCAGATATTGGCACGGTAAGAGACGAGACGTCTTTCGAAAAATCAAGGATGAATGCCTCGAAGACCTTCATGGCATGGACAGCTCTAAATGGCAGACAGTATCTGTGGATCCTTGGGCAAGAACATTCCAGAAGGATTTCTCAAAAACACACTTCTCAACCTGACGAATGTGCTTGGTGGTGGTGATAGGGGACGGGTTATAAGAAGAGAAATACAGTAGATTCGGCATATTGCTTCGGTATATAGTCCAATTTCCCAGTGTGCAGTTGGCTTTAAAACGTTCTCAAGCTTCCTCCTTTCCTGCTCTGATTTATTTGTCGGCTAAGCTGATTTTATTTTAGTACTAAAGACTTTTTCCTACGAGAGACAAGCCGGGATTTATGTACCTGGTTATTTCTGTGGTTGGCAGCCGTTGGTGGCCCTTGTGTGAAAGAATTTGTAAAAGGAAGTTGTGTTTATACTCTAGAAATGGCCGATGTCGGTAATGTTAGCAGGCCGGATGATTCAGAAGCTTTGGTGAGCTCAGGACATAGCACGTTCCGTGTTGTTTTAGTGGTGATCGTGTTTATTGGGGCTGGGAGGGGCAACCTCCATGTGGAGTCAGGGTTTCTTATTTTTCGGGATATGTTTATCCAGAAGAGGACCAGTTAAATCCTACAAATATTCACGGCACAAGGTACGCTTTATGCACCGGGCCTTAAAGGGGAATTATAACCAAAGTGAATTATATGTACGATGTTCACCACGATTTACACAAATACATAACCTACAAATGTTCTGCCTATAAAACTGCTGAGGTAAATAGTGCCCCCTTACCTGTTTCGGATTACATTCCTTAAAGGGGTTGTCTCATGAAAGCAATCCTAGTCCATATGTCCCAGATCAGACACAATCACATCTCAGAATAAACATGGCTGGAGGCTCTTACAGACTCTTTACAGATATATTTTTAGGTTGTTGCTTTCTTAGAGTTTTCTGTTATTGTAAATGTAATTTTTTCTTTTAAAAAACGACTGATTATTTTACATCTGGTGAGTATGCTCCCAGTGTTAAAGGGAATCTGTCAGCTCTTAGGCCCTGTCTAGGGTACTTACAGTGTGCTGTAGCTGGCAGTCCCCTAGTGAGCATGGTGCTTTTTGGTAATTTTCCGTGTAGTGGATTATGTACAATTTCATATCTCCTACTGTACTGAAGAGGCAAAGAGGAGTTGTTTGTGCTGCACTCTGGCCGCCTCTCCACTCCTTCCCCTCCCTCTTCTTCATGAATAATCAATGCTGCTCAGCCTCCTGCTTGCTCAGCTGTCAGCCAGTGTCTCTGATTGCAGATCAGTCCTCTGTAGGCTGTTTATGTCTGAAAGAAACACTCAGATTTAGTTGAAGCTGTGGTCTAGGGGTAGCTCTCCTGTCTAGAAGAGGGCAGATCACGTGGGCTGTGGATAAGTATATAATGCACTGGTCTCCAACCTGTGGTTCTATAACTGTCACACTAGTAAAACTCCCATTCAAAGGCAATCAGGGCATGATGGGAGTGAAAACCAGGGGCTACTTAGTCACCAACCTTGGGACTATAGAAAAGAAAATCATCTAATGAACAAGTTTCTCAGACATGGTCTTGGTCATCTTGGCCACTCAAGTTATTAATAGTGCGCATAAACCTTCAATAACTGTTGTACAGGAGAGGAGGGGGACGGGGAAGACCACCCCATAGAAATGAATGGTAGAATCTCCAGCACACTGCACACACAGGTGTCCCCCCAGAAATGCGCAGGTGAGGGGGATCAGCCGCAGCCAGAGCTATAGAGACATGAATGTGCAGATCCAGAGCATCACAGTCACCAGCCAGGCCTGGTGGGAGCTCACCAGGAGGACACAACCATAGAAATACATAGGAGAATGTTCTGGAGATCAGATTTTACCTCACAAAAATGATTGTGGTCATTGTCTGACCACACCCTCTACACACACACACACACACACACAAAAACCATACCCCTAATACACACATACACAGACCGATACACACACACACCACACCCCTAACACAGACCCCTCCTCTTTCTCTCTCTCACACACACACCACACCCCTCCTCACACACCCTCTACACACACACACACACACACACACACATAAACCATACCCCTAACACACACATACACAGACCGATACACACACACCACACCCCTAACACAGACCACACCCCTCCTCTTTCTCTCTCACACACACCACACACACACACACACCACACACCACACACCCCTACACACACCCACACACACATCACACCCCTCCTCACACACACACACACACACACCACACACCCCTACACACACACACACACACACACACACCACACCCCTCCTCATACACACACACACACACACACACACCACACACACACACCACACACCCCTACACACACCCACACCCACACACACATTACACCCCTCCTCACACACACACACACCACACACCCCTACACACACACACACACACACACACCACACCCCTCCTCATACACACACACACACACACACACACGCACACACACAATAAATAGTAGTTGGGAAAGTATACTGAAGCCTTAGCAACCAATATGATTGCTACTTTAATTTTCAAAAGGAGCAGAAATCTGATTGGTTGCTAGGGGTGGCTGCCTCATTGAATCTGATTGGTTGCTAGGGGCGGCTACCTTATTAAAGCTGATTGGTTGCTAGGGGTGGCTGCCTCATTTCCCAATCTCTTTGGGCACTTACTACAGTTTCTATTGATAACAGAGAGGGGTGACAACCTGCAGCTGATCTTACTGATCTCAGTGGCATCACTAGGACCTACTAGGTTGAACCAAGATCAGTCCTGACTCACAGCCGCTCTGTTTGTGAGATTTTGATGTCACATTTGTACAGTGTATAGTACTTGGCTTTTAGCACGCCGCTACATCTTCAGGGTCTAATATTAACTTCAATTTACTCCTTACTCCTTAACTCCTCAGACATGACTGCAGCTGATCAGATGCTCCATGCTGCTGAAACACCTCAGGAAACACCGAGCTGATGAAACCCACCCTCAGAACAAAGCTAATTAACATACTGACACTATATACTCGGGCAGCATTGGGTACATTGTCTAGCAGACTATATTTATCTAACGTCATATAGTATCACAGTACTGTGCTATAATGGTCCAGTTATATGACACTATTACCAGTGGGATTTACTTTAATACCTTTATACTATTATATGTTCTATCTATGGGTCCTATTCCACGGGCCGAGGAGGGCCCGATCAACGATGTAAACGAGCGCTGATCTGCTAGATCGCCGCTCGTTTACTGGGCCTATTCCACGGCCTGATGATCGCTGAGCGAGGGGTGCAGGGACATCGTTACCGATGTCCTTGCAGCCCTTGTAGCATACAATACCTGCAGGGCTTCTCCTCCGCTCTGTCTTCCTCCCCGGTTCCCGCGCGCTCTAGCTTCAGAGTGGCCTGTCAGCTGACAGGCCACTCAGCCAATCACAGGCCGCGGCGGTCCCGGCCTGTGATTGGCTAAGCGCTCCGTCAGCTGACAGGCCACTCTGAAGCTAGAGCGCGAGGGACTCGGGGAGGAAGACAGAGCGGAGGAGAAGCCCTGCAGGTATTGTTTGCTGCGCTTCTCAAATCGTAGGTCGCCCGCCACGCACCGCTATTTAACCGTAGCGATGCGCGGTGGGGGAACGATGATTTTAGGTCTGGCCCTAAATGAACGATCAGCCGATGACACGATCATCGGCTGATCGTTCTCTCTATTCCACCGAGCGATAATCGGCCGAATCGGGCCGAATGGGGACGATTCGGCCGATTATCGTTCCTGTGGAATAGGGCCCAATCTATCTATCTCCTATCTATCTATTTTTTATCTATCTATCTCCTATCTATCTATCTATCTATCTATCTATCTATCTATCTATCTATCTATCTCCTATCTATCTATCTATCTATCTATCTATCTATCTATCTATCTATCTCCTATCTATCTCCTATCTATCTATCTATCTATCTCCTATCTATCTATGTATTTCCTATCTATCGATCTCCTATCTATCTATCTATCTATCTATCTATCTATCTATCTATCTATCTATCTCCTATTCGCATGCGCACGAAATGGCCGTCGTGTGTGATGCACCTGTGAGATGTGGCGTCTGACGTCCCAGATACATGCATTGATCCCATATTTTAACCGTGAATAAATAAAGAAATACCGCAACAGAACCGGTGCGTGCCCGCAACTTTCTTCTACTTCGAATGCTTGTAGAAGTGAGTACTGTGGTAGAGGTAGTAAGAGATTTTGTAGAAGTAGTAAGTGCTTGTGTAGAAAATGAAGAGAAGAGGAGTTACCAGAGGAGCCCTGCCCAATGTAGCCTCTGTACTCTGACGGAACTGCAGTGTAGATAGTGATAAGTGATACTCGTACTCACGTATAGACTAAGTCTGACTGCCTTCTGTCCCCTAGTTGCATAGAAACCGTCCTACGTGGGTAGCATGAGCCCCAGTCTTCAGTTATCTGGATGTAGTAGACTTCCAAGATCACCTGGTTGTCTTGCACTGCGCAGTAGGATACGTAGACCTATTCCAGTAGCTTTATCCTAATCGGGTCGATTCCTCTTATTTCAGGAGATCGTCCTGTATGTTTTTGAGAGGTTCCTGGCATGGGCTAGGGTTATCCTAGGTGGCTTCTCTCCCCTACTTGGACTTAGCACCACATAACTGTAGTGGTTGCTTGTGTAAAGTAAGTCTCTCTTGGAGCTAGCTTCTGTCTTATCCGTTCACACTGGAAGATTAGACTAGACTGCCTCTGGTCCCTGTCAGGGGTCCAGGCCGAAGCCAGGCCCTGGCTCCACTTCTGCAGGAGCTGTTTTGTTGTGTCCTCTCTTACTAGAAACTAGTACTCAACTGACTCCCTCCCTCCACCAGGTTTACTCCTCCTACAGGGGCTATATCTAAACACTCCTGTGAGTAGTGGGGCTTAGTGTGTGCAAGCAAGAAAGGAGATAAGATAGGACAGAAGGAAAGAGCCCCTGCGACTAGTCAGCAGAGAAACACATGACATAAAACAGTTTACCCATTACTCTTCAGCTGTGTACATAGAACACAGAGACAGTGGTGACACCTAGTGGGGAAAAAAAGGTACTTCATCTCCCACTTGGTTAACCTAAGTGAATGACATACTGGGGTGCATATACAACACCCGTGGTGGGACACCACGTTCTATGTATCCTACCTTCTAATAGGAATGAGATGACTCTGCACATTCTGTCCCAGGTTACGCATTAAAGCTAAACTTTACTAAGCTTAAACAGCAGAATATAGGAACAGTGAGTTTAGTGGCCGGTGTAAAATCCTCAATAAATCTTAAATTTTTATGTTGATATTTTTTTTTTTTTGTAAATGACTTCATCCTTCAGTATAGAAGACTACAGGTTACTCTCCTCTCTATATACTAGATTGCGTGCCTATATACTGTGATAAATGATAGAGCGCAGATAAGTTGCAGGATTTCTGAATAACGCCCTCCACAGAGAGATTAAGACAGATCCGAAATCCTTAGAAGATTATTACACAGGTTTCAAGCAGCAAGATTTTTTCTTTTTTTGTATTCTCTCTCAATCCACCCGTGAAAGTGGAGCGAACAGGTGTAGAGCCGATTCTGTGTCTGTACAGAGTGTTCTGCAGGGATCAAATGACCGGTGTAACAATGAGGATTAGTCTCTCTTGGTGGCATAAGAACAAATATTTCATGAAGCAGGCAGGGGAAGAATAGCCGGCACTACACTCCAACTGCGCTAAGAAGCATGGTGGCAAGTTCTCAAAAGATGATCTTTTATTAGAAATCACATTACCATATTAAAGGCGAATCGGCCCAATATTATTATTATTATTATTATTATTATTATTATTATTATTATTAGAGTAACAGTACCATAGATCTTTCTTTTATATTTCACTCCTCACCACGCTTACACTTTTACAATTAACATCTATTATCTGAGATCCTAATTTTGAAAATCAGATGATTGACGCTCTGGCTTATTCATTTTTATTATGGGGACATCTGCTGGCCAATGTCTGTAATTGCAGTTAGGAACCAATATAGGGAAGGGTTCAGTTTCTATAAACATTATGGAGGACATTTATGGAGACTGGTCCCACCAAACTGCCGTGTCAAATTCACTACGCCTCTTAGTGATTCCATCCTGACCTGTGCCTGCCATATGGTAGGAGAAGAAATCTCAGGAACAGGTGTAAATTTCTGCCATGATTTCTGCCTGCGAGCATGGTAAATCTGCTCACCTTGCTGCCCCCCCCCGCTTGCCCATTGGGGAGTGGGAGATAAAGTTGGCGTATGCCAGGGAGAAAGGGCAAATATGTCCCCCTATATGTTCTGTGAACCAAATGTTCTTTGATTGGTTCCATGTATAGACTTAAGGTGTACCTGTCATTACAATAAACGTCTAACATGTTACAGCCACATCAGAGGTTTGTATGGGTGGGGGTCTGGGTGCTGAGACCCCTGCCGATCACTAGAATGAAGGGGCAGTACCGCTTAGCAACACGCGTTCTGCCCCTTTTACTCCTTTCTCACTGTCAAAGTAGTAGAGGATGAAATTGTAATGGAACCCATGGAACTTCACCTTTAGGGCTCCATGATAATTTTGTCTTTTGCCACTTCCAGATCACACAGCAGTACGTACTTACCTAGTGCACTGCTGCTGTGTTCCGACATCCTGTTCCTCCTGCGCTCCGCTGTGTCTTCAGATGCAGTGTCTTGCTTCTCAGATTGTCATTCATTCTAGACAATACAGCAGCTGGATGGGAGAGCCAGAGGAATAGGATGCCGGATCACAGAAGCAGCATGCTAGGTAAGTATGCACTGCTGTGTGATCTGGAAACTGACATCACGGATAAATGCATACCTGTGCTGTCAGTTTCCCCTTATCACTATCGCCCTTCCTGCTTACACAGGAAGATGTGCAAACAATAATGTCAATCTCCATAGAAAACCTCTCTTGCTCTGGACAGTTCCTGACATGGACAGAGATGGCAGCAGAGAGCACTGTGTCGGACTGGAGAGAATACACCACTTCCTGCAGGACATACAACAGCTGATAAGTACTGGAAGACTAGATATGTTTAAATAAAGTAAATTACAAATCTATAAAACTTTCTGACGCCAGTTGCTTTGAAAAATTTTTTCACTGGAGTTCCCCTTTAACCTCTGAAGGACATAGGACGTACCGGTACGTCCTATGTCCTCACTTGCACTTCAAAGCGGGGCCGCGCGGCGGCCCCGCTTTGAAGTGCCGCGATCCCGGGTGCCGCGAGTAGCCCGGGACCGCCGCTATTAGCGGGCACGGTCTGATCGCCGTGCCCGCTAATTAGCTAATCGGAGGCAGCTGTCAAAGTTGACAGCTGCCTCCGATTACCGGAGGCAACGTTTCCCTGGTGTCTAGTGGGGGAGATCGCTCCTCCGGGACCATGTCCCGGAGGAGCGATCTCCGTTACTGATGCCGGCCGGGGACGCGTCCAAGATGGCGCCGTCCTCGGCTCGGCACTCGTTTACTTCCGGCTGCAGCAGCCGAAAGCAAACGAGTGCCGATCTCATGGATCTCTGCAGCATATCTATGCTGCAGAGATCTCAATGAGAGATCCAAGTGTATATACTAGAAGTCCCCCAGGGGGAATAACCCTAACCCCAGGGGGGCTTCTAGTATATGTGTAAAAAAAAAAAAAAAAGTGTTGTTAATAGTAAAAAGCCCCCTCCCCTAATAAAAGTCTGAATCACCCCCCTTTTCCCAGGTTTTAAATAAAAGTAAACAAATAAATAAATAAATAAACATGTTTGCTATCGCCGCGTGCGTAATCGCCCGAACTATTAATTAATCAGATTCCTGATCTCGTACGGTAAACGGCGTCAGCGCAAAAAAATCCCAAAGTGCAAAATTGCGCATTTTTGGTCGCATCAAATCCAGAAAAAATGTAATAAAAAGCGATCAAAAAGACGTATATGGGCAATCAAGGTACCGATAGAAAGATCAAATCATGGCGCAATAAATGACACCTTGCACAGCCCCATAGACCAAAGGATAAAAGCGCTATAAGCCTGGGAATGGAGCGATTTTAAGGAACGTATATTGGTTAACAACGGTTTGAATTTTTTACAGGCCATCAGATACAATATAAGTTATACATGTTATATATCGTTTTAATCGTAACGACTTGAGGAACATGCATAACAAGTCAGTTTTACCCCAGGGTGAATGGCGTAAAAACACATTTCCCCCAAATAAAAGAAATGCGTTTTTTTTTTCAATTTCACCACACTTCGAATTTTTTTCTGGTTTCGCAGTGTACTTTATGCAAAAATTCAGCCTGTAATTGCAAAGTACAATTAGTGACGCAAAAAATAAGGGGTCATGGGGGTTTCTAGGTGGAAAAATGCAAGTGCTATGACCTTTTAAACACAAGGAGGAAAAACCGAAAACGTAAAAACGAAAATGGGCCATGTCCTTAAAGGGTTAAGATAATGTAGGGACTACATTCTCTCTCTCTCTTTTTTTTTTTTTTACAAAAGTTTGCGCACTAAAAACTTGCTACATTTATTATACTTCCTGTTACCTGTAATTCTGGCCCCATTCCGAGATCAAATATAGCCACAATACATCTAAACTATACAGAACACACACACACATGTATCCTAGGTTTTGTAAAATTGACCGACCCCTTTAATTCACAGCCTGATCATGTTAATAATGTTCTTCCTTAAGCATTGACAGGGATGCGGAAAAATCGCTTCCGTGCCCTCCAAATGCTCAGTCCGCACACGCCTATTTGTTACCGTTAATATTTTATTTATTCCCCCCTTTAATCTTTTTTTAAATTATTAGCCGAGCCAGCAGGGAGAGCAGACCCCCTTCCAATTCTATTTACTACCGTCGGTGTATTTTCCAACCAGGCAAACATAGGCTGAGTCTTATAAGAGGTTCCCCCGCTGCGTTAGATACTACTATCCGCTGCACAAAGAGAACCCAGCTGGATTATCTAAAACTACCGGTGTGCAGAAGAAAATTAAAGAAAGACGATGAAAATGTGAAAATCAATAATGTCGGGTAAACAGTATCTGCCCATAAAAATAGAGTCGGGGAAATGTTGCATTAAAGCAAAAGAGGGAGGGGGGTGCGGAACGTTGCGGCTCCCAGCATTAATTCTATGGCTGCCGTCCTTCGAGGTGTAATATGATAGTGATTGAGGTGTATTGTCATACGACTGGCAGAAATCAATGACTATTTAGCGTCGTTGCCTCTACGGCTCATTGTCGATAGATGGACGGAGAGAATATTTATGTCTTGGGAAATTATCCGGTCACCTTCATGGTATCGTTTTAGAGGTCACTAAACTGGAAGTGGACTGGAATATGGTCAGCGCTATCCGAGTATACAAGGACATCAAGAGACAGTTCTTAGATGTAATAATAATAATAATAATAATAATAATAATAATAATTAGAGATGAGCGAACCGGGTTCGGGTTCGAGTTGATCCGAACCCGAACGTTCGGCATTTGATTAGCTGGGGCCGCTGAACTTGGATAAAGCTCTAAGGTTGTCTGGAAAACATGGATACAGCCAATGACTATATCCATGATTTCCACATAGCCTTAGGGCTTTATCCAAGCTCAGCAGCCACCGCTAATCAAATGCCGAAAGTTCGGGTTCGGATGGACTCCAGCATGCTCCAGGTTCGCTCATCTCTAGTTATAATAATAATAATAATAATAATAATAATAATAATAATAATAATAATCAGTATGACTTTGGAATATGGCTGAAAACAAACGGGCAAAAACTTACAATCTACCTGCAGAAGTTGCCTTTGGTTGGATTTGAATGGCTACGTGCCAATGGAGGATTTTGTCAGGGGGTGGGAGGTTGAGGGTTACACACGCAATAGAAAAACAAAAAAGCTTAAGCATTAGTAACATTTCCATAATGTACATAAAACTGATGCCAGTATACAGTACACATAAATACCATAATCTAATGCCATCATACAGTTCATATAAACAACACTGTATTACTGTGTACATAGCTATTACTAACATAGTGTTCACATAAATACCAATACTATACTTACACATATCAAATACCATCATACAGTTCATATAAATACTGCTACTATACTTACACATATCTAATGTCTTATTACCTTTCCTATTCCCACCCTATTAGGTAGATGCCCCAGTAGATAGATATCCCCCCCCCATCGGGTAGAATCCCCAGTAAATAGATACCTCTATCAGGTAGATGCCCCAGTAGATAATTACCCCATTAGGCTGATGATCTAGTAGATTCTCCATCAGATAGATGGAAAATTCCCCTAATCAGGTAGATGCCCCAGTAGATAGATAATTCCCCCATTAGATAGATGCCCCAGTAGATAGATAATTCCCCCATCAGGTAGATGCCCCAGTAGATAGATAATCCCCCCATCAGGTATATGCCCCCAGTAGATAGATAATCCCCCCCATCAGGTATATGCCCCCAGTAGATAGATAATCCCCCCATCAGCTAGATGCCCCCAGTAGATAGATAATTCCTCCATCAGGTAGATGCCCCAGTAGATAGATAATTCCTCCATCAGGTAGATGCCCCAGTAGATAGATAATTCCCCCATCAGGTAGATGCCCCAGTAGATAGATAATTACCCCATCAGGTAGATGCCCCAGTAGATAGATAATCCCCCCCATCAGGTATATGCCCCAGTAGATAGATAATTCCCCCCATCAGGTAGATGCCCCCAGTAGATAGATAATTCCCCCTATTAGGTATATGCCTTAGTAGATAGATAATTCCCCCATCAGGAAGATGCCCCAGTAGATAATTGCCACACACTGTACATTGTGAGGGGCACAATTTTGCACCAGCAAAGGGGTTGTCCAGGATTAGAAAAACCATAGATGATTTTGTTTAGAAACAGCGCCCTTCTTGTTTTCAGGTTGTATATGTTATTGCAGCACCCTTCCATTGAGGTAAATGGGGATGGCTTGTGATACCGCACACAACCTGGGGACAGGGGTGGAGCTGTTTTCAGACAGAGGAGTAGCCTATCTATTTTGCACCAGGGGCAACCCCTGCCTCAGCCACCCCTCCCCCCATGCTGGGAACTGCTATTACCATGGGTCAGACCCCCATCCATTCCACATCTTTGCCTTATACACCGGTCTGGTTACTATTAGGCTATAGCGAATACAGCACTGCATCCTCTACACCAGTGCTTCTCAAACTTTTTCTATTGGAGCCTCACCCAACAGACCAAGGTAATGCCTGGGCCTCACAAGACTGACCATGAGGGTGCCTGGGCCTCACCAGACTGACCAAGAGGGTGCCTGGGCCTCACCAGACTGACCAAGAGGGTGCCTGGGCCTCACCAGACTGACCATGAGGGTGCCTGGGCCTCACCAGACTGACCATGAGGGTGCCTGGGCCTCACCAGACTGACCATGAGGGTGCCTGGGCCTCACCAGACTGACCATGAGGGTGCCTGGGCCTCACCAGACTGACCATGAGGGTGCCTGGGCCTCACCAGACTGACCATGAAGGTGCCTGGGCCTCACCAGACTGACCAAGAGGGTGCCTGGGCCTCACCAGACTGACCAAGAGGGTGCCTGGGCCTCACCAGACTGACCAAGAGGGTGCCTGGGCCTCACCAGACTGACCAAGAGGATGCCTGGGCCTCACCAGACTGACCAAGAGGGTGCCTGGGCCTCACCAGACTGACCATGAGGGTGCCTGGGCCTCACCAGACTGACCAAGAAAGTGCCTGGGCCTCACCAGACTGACCAAGAGGGTGCCTGGGCCTCACCAGACTGACCAAGAGGGCACCTGGGCCTCACTTTCTGTGGTGAAAGTCCATTTAAAAGTTGAAAATAATAATAGGGCTGCCTTTCACCTGTCTCCCAAATGCTCTATACTAATAAATTAAGTACAAAATAAATTAATAATTTTGCTAAAATCGAGATTTCTGCAAACAGCAAAAGGACTGTGCAGATTATAGTTACTTTGTGAAAACGGGCTCCTCAGCTGGGCCTCACCAACAACTAGGGGGCGCCTCACAGTTTGAGAAGCACTGCTCTACACTGATCACCCATGATTACAAGAGTCTGTAAATCTTCGGAGAAGTTTTTCTTGCACCTGAGACAATTGGGAGACTTCATCTAATGAGAGAATATTAGGGCTCGGATCTGTTGAAATAGGTGATTTATGCCCTGAATTAGCATAATAACCGGTGTCAGATGGAGCGCCGCCTGCAGAATACCAGGTGCGCATCTGCTCTCCGGGAGGAAGATCTGCGAAGACTTGGCCGGATCCCAGGAGTTCATGTGCAGGTTCACTGCCGGACGGCGAGGATGTTCTGCTGAGCCTCACACGCTCCCTTTGCTTTCAGATTTTCGGCCAGCTATGGATCACTTCACAAGAATGGATCATGTTCACGTCGTCTGGGTTGTCTCAGCGTTTACCGTGACCGTGAAGTTCAGGTCGGCAATGGCCGGGGGTAAGGAAATGGTAGGATGAGTATGGAAGTTCTCTCCTCCTACTGTCAGCGGAGCCAAGATCTGAGCAACTTCAGGGGCATCTGCCCTCATCTTCACATGGTCCCTTTCTCACTTGTTGCCTTCCACACTCATCTCCTGAAATACTCTGCACCGCTTGGGAACTATACACATAAAACCGTGTAGGGCTAGCCTTATGAATTATGCTCTACGAGGTACCATACTACCCTCATAAAGTGTATTATAACCAGTGGTGTTGCTACCATAGAGGCAGACCACGCAACTGCTACGGGTCCCCCCCGATGTCGCGTGGTCTGCCTCTATGGTTGTTAAGGCTCACGGCACACACTGGCAAGGCTCTCCCCAGCCAGTATCTCTTGTGGCCTTTGGCAGCATTGCACCTCCAGCCACAAGAGACCCCAACCCCCATGATGCACACACTCAAAGGACCTGGCACCCGGACCAGACAGAGACCATTCTCCTAGCTCCCTGGCAAGTGACATGACTAGTGCGTCGGGAGCCTGGGAGAATGGAACGCTGCGGGTCTGTGCCAGCTGCTGGGTCCTACATTGTGGGGGGTCCGTACAGGATTCATGGGGCCCCATAGCAAAAAACTAAAGAAGCTGTACAGGGCCCCATGAATCCTAGCTACGCCCCTGATTATAACCATATCATACAGTGCTTAATGATAGGCATCAAACTACGGTGCAAAAATAACAGTGCCATACATCACATCCATACTGCTGTCTAAATAACAATGCCATACGGTGCCACTACCATCATATACTGTAAAACAATATAATGTAGTGTAAAGAGTGTTCTTCATTTACGTTCAAGTATCCTCTATTAAGAGTGTCCATGGTCCAGAGGACCACTTCTGCAGAGGGTGCTCCTGGGGCAAGAAGCCTGAGAGGGACCATAAAGTCTCTTTTCCCCATATAAAGTGGCCAGTAGGGGCCCTGTGTCAGATTTGGGGGCTTCATGTTACGTCTCTGCTCGTCAGCAAGGATAAGTCTGCACATGTGCCTCGTTGCATTTCAGGACCCGAAGGGCTTCAGGCCGGATCTGGTAATCCGACATGGCTAAAGTGGCTGCAATTGTTTGCTTACACCCCGCAGTTGGGAATTGTAGGGCATCTGTGGGACAAGAAGCATCATAACTTTCTCAACCAGCGAGCAGCCTGCACTTTTTTGGGGGAAGAAAAAGAGTTGGGACTGTGCGTTAACTCGGCCCTATCACATGCGAAAAATCGTTATATCATTCAAATTTAAAAGATAATCGTTCTGTGTAATTGCAGGCAACGATCGAAAAATCGTTCGTATGTTGTCGATCGTTGATTAAGGGCCCTATTACACGGAGCGATTTTTAACAATTAACGACTAACGATAAATGATCGCAAACGAGATTGTTTATCGTTAACCTGAAATCGTTCACCATATTACACAGAACGATAATCGTTAGTTACGACCGTGACTACGATCGTTATTGCGATCGTTACTATGATCATTTACTCCATCTGATCCCAGCAAAACAATGAACAATGCGCAATTACACTGGACGATTAGTGAACAAACGCGGAACTTGAGCGAACAGACGTGGAATTACAGCGAACGATTAATAATAATTTTAGGTTCTGATAAGTTTAAATAGGTGCAACAATATTTTTTTTCCCCGGAGATCTGTGCCCCGGAGCTGTAGGGAACCTGAGAGTATAAACCACAAATAAATTAAATATATGTTTGCCTAATCCTTACACTATCCTATAATTATACGCTACGTGTGTACATCACACGTCACTAATAACAGGGAACCATCCAAATCACCGGCGTGGGAGAAAGTGAAGATCGTGGACAGAGGAATCCGAACAGAAGAAGAACGCATGCAAGTTCGTATGAGCGTCTGCCATAAGTCACAAATGGCTACGAGTTTTAGCCAACTATGTCCTAGTGGCATTCCAATACAAATCAATGGCACAGAGAAAGTTGCAATCAACATTGTTTTGACCATTGGAAACCTAACAATATAGCCACAGCCCCAATCACTAATGAATTGCACTCTTACTCGAGCCAATAAAGGAAGTCATGTGACTTGATGTCAAATACAAACATTTCATTGCAACCCACTATGACCTGTAGAGATCGATTTTCCTCCCATTAAAGTCTACAGAAGCTGTCACTCTATAGGCAGACCACCCCCTAATATGACCTATGTATTAAGAAAATTATTTAGCTGGAGCCCCTTTGGCAAGGAATGAGGGGAGAGCCATGCTGGAGACAAGGGAGGAGAGAAGAGCCATGCTGGAGACCAGGAATGAGAGGAGAGCCATGCTGGGGATAAGGAATGAGAGGAGAGCCGTGCTGGGGATAAGGAATGAGAGGAGAGCCATGCTGGGGATGAGAGGTGAGAGGAGAGCCATGCTGGGGACCAGGAATGAGAGGAGAGCCATGCTGGGGACCAGGAATGAGAGGAGAGCCATGCTGGGGACCAGGAATGAGAGGAGAGTCATGCTGGGGATGAGGGATTAGAGGATAATCATGCTGGGGATGAGAGGTGAGAGGAGAGCCATGCTGGAGACCAGGAATGAGAGGAGAGCCATGCTGGGGACCAGGGATGAGAGGAGAGCCATTCTGGGGAGGAGGGATGAGAGGAGAGCTAGGCTGGAGACCAGGAATGAGAGGAGAGCCATGCTGGGGACCAGGGATGAGAGGAGAGCCATTCTGGGGAGGAGGGATGAGAGGAGAGCTAGGCTGGAGACCAGGAATGAGAGGAGAGCCATGCTGGGGACAAGGAATGAGAGGAGAGCCATGCTGGGGACCTGGGATGAGAGAAGAGCCATGCTGGGGACAAGGAATGAGAGGAGAGCCATGCTGGGGACCTGGGATGAGAGAAGAGCCATGCTGGGGACAAGGAATGAGAGGAGAGCCATTCTGGGGAGGAGGGATGAGAGGAGAGCCATGCTGGGGACCAGGAATGAGAGGAGAGCCATGCTGGAGACCAGGAATGAGAGGAGAGTCATGCTGGGGACAAGGGAGGAGAGGAGAGCCATGCTGGGGACCAGGGATGAGAGGAGAGCCATGCTGGAGACCGGGAATGAGAGGAGAGCCATGCTGGGGATGAGAGGTGAGAGGAGAGCCATGCTGGGGACCAACAATAAGAGGAGAGCCATGCTGCTATCTTGGAGTGAGAGAAGAGCCATGCTGGGGGCCAAGAAAGAAATAAAACTTATCCAGAAACCCTGTATGTACCGTAGACGCCATCCATGCCATTTCTATAGGGCCCTGGCACCCTAATGGAGGCTCTTATTGTTTTTTATGGAGCCCACGATTATATGGCTTATCCATAAATCAGCATTTCCCTCCTTTGTCAGTCCACATTTACTGATATAGTTAAGATTTCAAAGAAGATTTTTAGTTTTCCCTCGGCGTCATCTCGAGCTTCGCCGTTAGGTCTTAGAGCAGTAAACGGTGTAAATACACAGAATATAAGGGGGTCATTTATCATCGTCACCTCGGAGCACATTGCTTTGAACTGACTGTGTGCACAATAGCCTACGATTAGCAGAGCATACAGCTCACTTGGGTTCAATGGAATTTTTTCCCTTTGAAAATCGACTGCAATATTCTCTCCAGGGCCTATTTACTCCGCTATGGGGGATTCTGTCATTATAACGGAGGGGCTGATAGATGGCAGACGCAGGATGCGGCCGGAACACAGATACAGAAAGCAGCCGGGGGCCCAATGTGTCATCAGAGGAGGAGAATTTGCTAAAATCCAGTTCTTATCTGGGGGGGGTCTATGGAGGGTTGGGGCTCTGCTGTGTAGGGTAGGACCTGCTGTTCATGTGCATCTCCCTCTATTATAACCTGTATGATTTATGGCATTGCCACATCCTGCTATTCCTCCCCCCTGGTGTGGTTGCACCCACCTGGCTTCTTCTGGTCACAGAACCCCCCATTGCCTTATAAGATGGTGGTCCCAGTGCAATGTACTAGCACACGAGTTATGAAAAAGACTGTCAGAAGTAAATGTGAACAGTTACCTGATCCAATATTCGGTTAACCTTCTCGTTTGACTCTATTCCTTTATTCTGCTATTGTGTGAAAGGGGCCTCTCCATACATAGACCGCGCTTAGCTCAATTCCGAGAGATGGTGGTTTCTAGCGAAAGGTCAAAAAACCTTGTTAACCTGTTAGTGAATCAAGTATGGAAGACTGACATGGAGTAGGAATCAAGCAAGAGAGAAAGAGATCCAGTTTTCTGAGAGAGTTAGTAGCCAAGGATTGGCCAGAGACATATAGGGCCAATCCATGTCATATGAGGACTTGAGGGACACCTTTAGTACCTGGCCCTGGAGGAATGGTATGAGACAAAGTCCAGCATCACTTCTTCGAGCCTTAGAGGATAAGATTTTGTTGAGGACCTTAGTGGACCTCTGAGGATCTTTATGGACCTCTGTGGACCTTAGTAGACCTCTGTGGATCTTGGTGGACCTCTGTGGATCTTGGTGGATCTCTGGTTGTGTTGGGACTCATTTTTACCACTAGGAGCCAAACTGGTCAGAATGAAATGTTACCTGTGCAGGTTTCCCCAAACACTACCAACACATGCCTTCGGGGTCAAAGGCCCAGATGGCTCTTGGCGTAACACCTGCATCCTCATGGTGACCCTACTTAGCTGTCATCTTGCTAGTCAGGGAAATGTAAATCACTAATGTCCACAGTCTTCCTCCTGATCACAACTGAAGCAGCTCTACATTGTTAGCCTCCTGCAAACAGACCCTATCTCAGCTTCTTGGTCCCCTGGGGTGGTAGGGGGCATTAACATGTTCTGTGCATGGTCCGTTAATGTAGATGATGTGCTACAGAATGGAGTATGGAACTCCTGACATCACCATTCATTATAATGCGGGGAGCTCCGAAAAAAGCTCCCGGCATCACAATAAACAATGATGCCGGGAGTTCCGAATTCCAGTCTGCATTTATGCACCATGCACCAAACGTGTGAATGCCCCCTTAGGCACTATAATTTTTTTACGTACACCTCCTATGTATAATGAGATTTATACTGCAGTTCTATCTTCTTCTCTTCTTGCACTGTGCAGTTTCAGTCTGTCTATTGTTTTCTGCTATCAGTCATTCAAGTCATTTGAGTTGTGCCATTTGGGCCCCTAAAAGTACAAGAACAAGCTGCTAAATCTGCACCCCCTATAGCTTGGCCCCTGCTAGCAACTGTAGAGTCACCTGACTTGCACTGCAAAAATATCCCTCCCCTGGAAAATCCCATTGCAGACGTAATAACATGAGGCACCAGAACCCAACGGGACCTCGTTCAACAACAACCTCTGATGTTCTACACATTGCTTGGGCCTGTGTGAAAATATCCCGAGCCAAAATCTCTTCGACTTTCCCATTCTCCGTGACTCAGAACATTTGTAGATGTCAATCGCTAATTCATTCTATGTATTCTCCTTCGGCATTCAAGAAAAGCAACTCTGTTTATGATGGGGCCAGTGACACACGAGCCACGGCATGACACAAGGGAGCAAGCGCTCTGCGGTTACTGAGGAAGTTAAAGCAAAGTCGAAATGTGTCGAAAGGGGAAACAGTAAATATGTGACTTGGACGGAGCCGAAGGGCTGAAGAAACTCTCCAAATAATACGCTGGAAAGTCTCACTATCGGCCAAGCTAATAAACACGGTAAGGCCACATTGCCGACACTAGGGCTAGAAGGATGAGTCATGTACACATACCCCGTAATAGTCTTACTTGGGAAACCATCCTATTTGGTTACATTGACTGGATTGTTCTTATTTTTGCATTTCCATGGTGGAAGCCAAGCTTGTTCAAATGAAAGTTGGTTTGACGGGACAAATCTGGGGTTATATCCGTCACAAGTGGCCGATGGTCACAATAATGGACTTATTGTGGACAGGGCAGACCCATTTGGTCATTATTGGTTTTGACTACGTGAATGGGGCCTCCTGACTCTCCAATGACATCTACCGTTATAAATGTCAACTTGCCCAATCCCTTTAATCTTGGGGGGATAAGCTGTCGCCAAAGGTGCGGGATGGCTTTGTCTTCAGAGTACATGCATGCTTAGCTGAAATTAGCAGGTGTGTATGGGAGGATCAAGAGCTGAACAAATGTGTATATATCATTTCATGGCCATCTTAAGGAAGTCCTTATCTTTAGGGTACAAACACACGTACCAGATCCACAGCGGATTACTTGCTGTGAATTTGCAGGGAAATCCGCTGTGGATCCCTTGCCTGTAAGTTTCCATGAGAATCCATATGTATGTAAATGGCAGCCCTGTTAACTCTTAGCCCGCCAGAGCATACTGTACCTACTACGCGCTCCAGCTTGCTTCGGGGGCCGCCTGCGTCTGGATGTCCCGCTCAGCCAATCAGTGGCTGCGGTGGGGCAACACTCCAGTCAGAAACCCGGCGCAAGCAGCAAGAAATCCGCTGCAGATCCGGTACGTGTGTTTGCACCCTAAAAGCGGTTTTCGAGACTATAATCTTGATGGCTTATCCAACAATATCTGTTTGTTGGAAAGCCCTGCTTGTCACCTGACTGAAGGGGCAATTCTCTCTTTTAGTTTTTCCAGGTAGAATGCTAAAAATTTGGTTTGACTTTGCCTGCAGCTAGCAAGCAGCTATTTGCATGGAGGGATTGGAAAGGATACCTGTTGACGAAGATGAATGTCTATGTGCATGGAAGGATTAGGAGAAACAGCTGTTGGCAGAAGGAACGTTCACGTTTATGGAGGGATCAGGAGAAACAGCTGTTGGTTGTGCCGGATGATCGTGTGTATGGAGAGACTGAGAGACATAGCTACGATCATGTTCAGCCAACGTACCATAGTATGGAGGGACTGTGAGAAACAGCTGTCGGTAGAATGAACATTCAAGATCAAGGAGGGATCAGGAGAGATGACAGTGGGTTGAGCCGAATGTTCATATGCATGGAGCGGGAGACACATTTGCCCGGCTAAACAACGTTCGTGGGATCAGGAGAGATAGCGGGAATAGGAGGAGAGAAAGCTATTGGGTGTATAAACGTCCATGTGTATGGAAGGATTGGAGGAGACGGTGGTCAGTTGAACAATGTTCTTGGGGTCAGAGGAGATTGCTGCCGGCCAAACCACATTCATAGTATCAGGAGAGAGAGCTGTTTATCCAACCACTACTGTATGTGTATGGAGGGATCCGGAGAGATAGCTGTCAGCTGAATAATCCATCTGTTGTCGGCTGCTCGGCCGACATCTATCACATATGTATGACTAAATGGTTGAGTCCATAATTGTGGAAAAAGTCATAAGCTGTAGCTATAGACATAGAACAATTAAAAGGTTTGGTGCATAGTTATAGGTGGTGCCAGGGCCGTCACTAGGCATTAAGATTTGGGGCTAGTACCCAAGATATGGTAAGGAGATCACTGCTCTGAATCTTTTGCTCAATTACACACTGCATACAGAGGGACAAGCTGGCCTGAGGGGTAGGTAGGCATCCTCCCCCGAGCCAGTGCCTCAGTAGCTGTTTAGAGCTGCAGCTGCCACCTTTGGCAGTGACTGGACCCTCAGCTTAAGGGAATCCCACCCGGGGACCTGGGATTTAAGGCTGAGATACCCGGATCAGAGTGACCTTTAGCTGTGTGTATGCTTTTAAGACACACACACAGCTAAAGAGGGGGGGGGGCTATACTATAGAGGCTGCACAGAGGGGCTGTACTACAGAGGGGGGTATACTACAGAGGGGCTTATACTGTACAGAGGACCCAATACTACAGAGGGAGCATATACTATGCAGGGGTGGCACAGAGGAGGCCTTTACTATACAGGGGCAGCACAGAGGAGGCCTATACTATACAGGGGTGACACAGAGAAGAGCTAAATTATATGGGGGCTGAAGACAGGGGGTTATACTATACAGGGGGAAGAGGGACCTATGCTCTATGGGGGCTGCACAGAGTGGGGGCTATGCTATACAGGGGCATATAAGAAACCTATCCTATAAGGGGGCTGCAGAGAGGAGGCCTATACCATATAGGGGCTGCACAGACGAAGACTATACTGTAGCGGGGCATTGAGGGAACCTATACTATATAGGGGCTGTACGAGGGAAGACTATATATAGAGGGGCTGCACAGAGAAGGCCTAAATACTATATGGGGAGCTGCACAGAGGAGGCTTAAAAGCTATATGGGAGTGCAGAGGTGGTCAATACAGATGGAAAGTTTATAAAGAGATGAAGATGATGCTGGAGCCAGGAGCCTAAAATGTTTGTCTGACAGATCCTGTGCAGATAAGTCATAAGTCATGATGGCTGTAACTGCACTATAATCACTTATGAAGTCTGCAGAACCTGTGTACAGCTGGGATCTACCATTAGATGGTCACTGCTTAGGGAGAATATTGCCCTTTATATAGTGGATTTTCTTCAGTGACAGCATAGTGGTATTATCCAATCACTGTACAGTGAGGGTAGTGGCCATGGTGTGAGGGTATTATTTGTCCTGTATTTGCTGGTAATAATAGTAATATTTGAATATATAACAGATTTTATTCAGTGACCGTATAGAACACAGGTGCCAAACTGTGTCCCTCCAGCTGTTGCAAAATTACAATTCCCATCATCCCGGAACAGTCAAAGCTTTAGCTTTGGCTGTCCAGGCATGATGGAAATTGTAGTTTTGCAACAGCTGGAGAGCTATGAGTTTGACACCCCCTGGTATAGTGGTATTAGTCATTATGTGGTGAGGATGGTGTCGAGGTATTATTTCCGAGACAGAATTACTCAAGACTGGGTTCGTGTTTGCATAACAGAGATGCAAAAGAGGGCCTGTACCCCTGATGTTTTAGGACCCTCGCAATGCCCCTGGGTGGTGCAGGGGCAGACTTCCCAACCCAATAGACCCCTCTGCGTAATAAGAAGACACCATGGAGGAAGTGTATCTAGCAGTCTCACAGTAAGAATAATTTTTATTGCCCATGGTGACCAATCACAGCTCAACTTCTATTTTATCAGAACTGAGCTGTGATTGGTCGTTAATACAGAGCCATAAATCTCCTCTCGGGAAACTTTTGATTGCCCCCCTCCCAACTGACCACAAACACGTCAAGTGTAGTCATAACCTTTAACATCTCGTCAGGAGCGCTTGCAGTTAAAGGGACATTTGCAGCACCCAGGAGGCTCGCTCGGCCACCTGATGCTGCAAATGATAACAGCTCAGGGGGCCCAGTGTATTAGTGGCCTACTGACCCCCTGATCTCCCCCATTACTAAGTCTGTGTCTGGAGCTACAAGTTCTGTCTCTGGGCTGGAAACCTCATGAACCCCACCATAGTCACTGACTAATTCTTTACACTTTTATACCATCTAGTGCTGACACTTACATATTAAATATAAATTCTAGGACTTATCCTCGTCAGATCCAGAAAGACCACCAGGGCTCGTGACCTTTGCCTTTTCCATGACGCCATTGATGCAGAGTGCACACGGGACAGGGGTTAAAGCAACCTGCCCGCTCTCTATCAGCATCCATACGTCTCCTCTATATTTTGCTGACATATTTTTGAACACCACCAACACTTTTTTTTTTCTCCCCCTTTTTTTGTGAACTGTGACTTTGTGTTGATTCTGCTGAGGTTTCATGGGTGGGAACCTGTGGAATTATATAAACATGGAGCTCACTTCTCACCGCTGTTTGAGTCCATACTTAGCATGCAGTGTGGGTGGTATAGGTGCCTGAATGCCAGAATCAGGGTGGTAGGGTTTCATGACATAAAGATCTTTCATGGTTCCATGTGCCGCCATCCCAGGCTATAATTAAAACCCCAATAAAAGCTGTTTACACTATTTATTAGCGATGGCGTTTCGCTTTTCTTCGTAGTTTGGACTTGCAAATCATTTCGGTCGTTGATTGTCTTCTGGGTAAGATTCTCTGGGTGTTTATAAGGTGAACGAGGGATTTGGAGACGCTTAGAAAAAGGATCCTGGGAAAGAACATCGGCAAACGTTAAGAGCCGGAAATAGGAGATTAAGGGACGTGATCATGGATGTGAAATAACTGGTTGGAGGAGTATATGATAGGAGCACACATGGATCCATATTGGTCATTTGGAGGCATAAAATTAGGCATAGGTATTTTTCAGCCATTCTTTGAATTTGTATTTCCAGCCATTAAGAAATGCTAAAAAAATTTTGCAGTAAAAACAACCATTTCTTTAAGGCTGGAACAGGGAAGGGGGGCAAAGAGTTTCTAGCATACTAATACAGCCATGCATTAGTTTGATTGGTGATTGATTTAAAGGGGTTTCTTTCAAACTTACTGGTGCTAGAAAGTGCCAGAGATGTGTATTTTACCTTTATTAAAAAATCTCCAGTACTTATCAGCTACTGTATGTACTGCAGGAAGTGGTGTATTCTATCCAGTGTGACACAGTGCTCTCTGCTGCCACCTCTGTCCATTTCAGTAACTGTCCAGAGCAGTAGCAAATCCCCATAGAAAACTTCTGCACTGGACAGTTCCTGACATGTATGCTGTGAGAAAGGAGGAGGGGGGTGCAGCTGCAGTCTCTCTATCAGTATATGTTTCTATGAAAAAGCATGCTGTGAGAAGGGAGGAGAGGGGATGCAGCTGCAGCTTCTCCATTTGTATATTTTATATTAAAACAGTATGCTATGAGGGGGAGGAAGGGGATGTAGCTGCAGCTTCTCTTTCAGAATATGTTTCCATGAAACTGTATGCTATGAAAGGGGGGGGGGATGCAGCTGCAGTTTCTCTATCAGTATTTGTTTCTATGAAACGTCATGCTATGAGAGGGGCTGAGGGGGATGTAGCTGCAGCTTCTCTATCAGTATATGTTTCTATGAAACTTTATGCTATGCAAGGGGAGGAGGGGGATGCAGCAGTAGTTTCTCTATCAATATATGTTTATTTGAAATAGCATGCTATGAGAGGGGAGGGGGAGTATCTGGTTGTCTCAAAATATAGTGATCAGCACTATAGGATGTGTGGACAGTAAAATAAGAAACACTTAGCACTAGGAATAGGTTGCCCAATATAAAAACAAGCAAGGAAACCAAGAGTTACAGGAAAGAGCCAATATATGCAGGTTAGATCTCTGACTACATCTAATATACATCTGCAGCTGTTCTAATGTTTGGGAACGCTCTCATTACCATAATACGTCAGTTGTCTGTGTATCTGTTCATAATTCCTCTTTAATTATAGTGAATTGTTCTATAAGAGCGATGAGAATGGACGGAGGGTGTCAGGACGGAGGATCTGATCTCATAGACCTGCGCTCTCCTTCTTGGCATCGTAATGCCAAAACTAGATAAGCCACACAGAGCGTCTCGGAAACTTGAAAGACTAATTAGGTTAATGAGGGAAAGAAAATGATACGGCCGCAAATTTACATAGAGGAGTCCTCTGCCAGGAAAAGCACACAGCCTGTGTATATACGTCCATGTACATAACACAGATCACTATAAGGAAAAGACTGGATAACAGTAACTCCTTCCTAATATCTCATGATAACTTTTCTATTTTTTTTACCAAAGTAGCTTATAATAAATAAAAAAAACACAATGTAAATACATTACATCACATACATTATACAGTACTGATTCCGAGATATATTCCATATTATACTCCACAGCTGCACTCACTATTCTGCTGGTGGAGTCACTGTGTACATACATTACAGATCCTCTGTGAGACCATTGTTGTGTCCATGCTGTGAGGATCCAGCTACATTCTTCTTCTTTGTCTAGACTAGGGTTGTAGAAATTGCTCAAGGACCCCCTGGCATTGTTTTCCTTTATTAGGCTCCGGTACTGATTGTGTGGTGTCCCACCACGGGTGTTTCGTGTTCCACACCTGTCGCAAAAGGCTTTTTTCTCAAAGCTAAGTGGTGATGAGGGTAGTTTGCTATTTCGCCACTAGATGTCAGTGTCTTGTATGTAAGATTTTATCTATTGCACAGCTGTAGTGAGCAAAGGGTTACTGTTATTTATGTATTATGTATTTTATTGTCCAATAGAGATACTCTTCTTTTCTAACCTATCACTTTCCTTCTCTTCTTTACACACATTCCTTTCCACCACTCACAGGGTCTTTTACATATCCCTGTAGGAAGTAGTTACTTGGTGGGAGGAGGTGTAGCTTCAATCTTACTCAGATTCTCATAGGAGGAACACACACAGAGCGGACATCTCTGCTGTAGTTGAGCCAGGGCTTGCCTTTGCCAGGGCCCCTGTCTGGGACAGTTTGGTTGTGTTAGTGACTCAGTACACACATGTATGAAGTAGCCAGAGACAAGTCAAGGATAAACCCAGCCCATGCTGAGAACCACTCTACAAAGTGCAGTGCAATATCCTACAACACGAAGGAACTAGCCTGGATAGGACAAAGTAACCAGAGGGTCTACGTATCCTATCTCGTAGTGCAGGTGACACCGGGAAGGCTCGGACACTTAGCTTCACCCAGGTAACCACAGCTGGGGCTTGTGTCACCCTATTATTATGGCTAACTCGAATCGGTAGGGCAGAAGGTGGTCAAACAACAGCCTAAACACCGGCACAAGTAAACTTCTCACTCTCAAGTATCTCTCAAATATTCTTCTCCAGTTCTGGCAGAGCACAAGTACTACATTGGGTTGGGACTCTCTTGACAAACTGCTCTCCTCTACGCTGCTCTGTTCTACTCTAAACTCTCAACTATTTAAGTACCCCTACAACTACCTCTCTTGTATACAGCACTTACAAGTATCTCTCAGCACAAATCCAGTGAAGCACTAAAGTTTGTAACAAGATAAACTATCGACTGTCAAAGTGTTCGGTATTCGCAAAGGACTGTATAGTAAAGCTGTTCTATTTATTCCACTGGGACTCAGTCTTCCTTAAATCAGCACCAGCACCTATACACATCCGCTATACACCTTGGGTCACTTACCCCTTTCTGTGGGTGGCAGTACTGATAGTCCGGGCGGGTCATTTTCAGGACTACCGTGACAGGAGCCCAAGGGACCCATCACAACCCAGCAGGTCACCGACCATTGGGGAACAGTACAAACCGGCCATATATCTTAAACATTACACCTGTGTGCTGGACTAACACTAGCGTCACGACAATTCCACCATTACTGGCCGTGTACTACACCTGGAAAACCACCACCAGCACCCCACTACAATGGGCTTCCATGCTGGTGATCATGCTTCTGTATGTGTCCCACCGGGTATGGTGTGAGAGATCTGCAGAATTCTGTACGATTGTTCTCTTCTCAAACACAGCAGCCAAACCGTGAAGATTCCTGTCCAGAAAGTCTAGCCAAATTGGACTGTGATTTCATTAGGAATAGTCATAATCCATAGCAACTGAAGGACTGAAACAGCTTTAAAAGGAGTGTGTGTTGTACACGGGGAAAGCTAGCATGGTAACTCTGCCACGTGACAATGCACAACTGCACCCAGCAAGCCTGCACTACATCACCTGTTGCACCCCTGGTGCTCACCACATTATCACTATATAGCTGTACCATGTACAATTTTATTTGTATTATCTAAGGGAAAGGCAATCCTTTAACCATGGTTCCCTAGAGGTTTCCTCCACAGGTTTTTATTCGTCTTGTAAATTGGCTCTTTGTAAATCAAGGATTTGCTTTGTTTAGTAAAATATGTAAAAAAGAAGAACACATGGTAAATTTTACACACTGGCTCAGCTTTGGTTTGGTGGGTCAGGTGATGGAAGCTGCAGTCCAAGGTATGATGGACTCATGTTATCGAATATAGCATGTTAAATCTCATGGTGGTGAAAAGGCTGGCTGGCCACACATAAGAATGTCATAATGGTAGCATCAGTTGTGGTAATAGTGTTTAACCTATTAGCCATCATGGATTTTGTAATAGAATTAAATGCCTACGTGGCAATTAATCATATTGGTTGCATTCTGGATTTGTAGGATTTTCAGACCAATGTTTGCCAGATTAATAGTATTTTACTCTATATACAGTAAAAGGCCGCAACCTACTTCTACCTGATCCCTACAATACTTGGTAGATGGGAGGAAATGTGGCTGCAGGATCAGACTACACAGAGTTTGGCTGTAGTCTGTAACCATGGAGACATATAGTTTTATATATAAGCTGTAGACTGGGAGATTTATCATTGCTGCAGCCAGGGCATGCGCCAGGGAAAAGGCACAGATTTTCCCCTTCTTCCTAGCTTACCCCTGCCGTATCCCCAGCTTGCCCGATGGGTGGGAAGGGGGGCTGCGGCAAGGTAGACTTTTTGCGCCAGCCATACAGCAGGGGCAAAACGGCCGAGATTCACTAAGAGGCGTGAATCCCCCCCAAAGTCTTTGAAACTTCCATCTTTAACCCTTTCTTGATATTTGACAAGAGACCGGCGGAAATAACTCCAGTACCTATTAATTAACCCCCCTACATGCCACTGTTCATATTGATCTATACGGTTATTGCAGTGTACTGTACAAGCCATGAAACAATAGCTTGAACAAATCCCCTAAAGGGACTAAAGTGTGGGAAAAAAAATTTTTGTTTTAAATATTCAAAATAGTCACCCATTAAAAAATCCCCCCCACACACACACAAAAAAAATCCACCTTTTTTCTCCAATTTCACTCCACAAACATATTTTTGGTTTCCCAGTACATTTTACGGTATAATAAATGATGTCATTAAAAAGTAAAACAAAATAAATAAGCTTCAATGGAAAATGCTATGGATCTTAGGGGAAGAGAAGAACAAAAGTGAAACAATGAAACAATGAGTCGGGAAGGAGTTAAATAAATGCTCGAAGCCCTACTAATACACTGTGTTATTCCTAATGCAGAGCCTAAAGGGGCGGGGCATGACAGGGAGTGTCTCTTGTTGCACTGTGTTAAACCCCGCCCCTGCGGAACCCTCACTATGAATATTAGTATGTATCCATTTTGTTCTTACAGGGGCAGAATCTATATAATCATATTGATGTGTCTGATCCAATTTTCAGCGCTGGCTCTTGACTCTCTAACTCTCTAATAGTCCTGTAACATTTCGTGAGCCCCATAAGAATTATACTTTTTCCTACTTAAATCTGAGCATGTGCATCCTAATCACAAAGCACTGAGGACGACTCCAGGATATGCAGTCCCATACGGAAGAAATCATGTGAGCTGTGTCTCCACCTAATGGACATCTAGAGTACAAGAACTCCGAGAAAGGTTTTCTATGTGGACGTTGCATTCATATATCTATCAGGAAAAGATCATTACTATAGTGCAATAATATTATGAAGAGATTATGGAAAATAAAGTAGTTTCATATTAAATTGCATTCATCTCCATTCACATGTATACCATGACAACACTGGGATAATAGACGGCAAATATTTCAAAACAGAGGTAGGTGCTTACATAACCACAGTACTTCTATAGCAGTGCCACTTGGGTGCCCTAGGTGGCCACATTGCCCCATTAGAAACAGCTACCCCATTAAGAGTGCCAGCCATAGTGACCCCATAATGGAACTCTTATAGGCCCCCAAGGTAGCAACACTGTTTTAGTAACAGTGCCCACGTGGGATTAATATGTGATCACTTGTATAGTACAATGCAAGTATAGTATAATGGATATATACTAATACTTATGTATTGCAATGTACTATCAAATTGAAAATCTCTTACTATACCCTATGGCAGGTTGTAATAGGATCTCAAACATGGCAGCATTGGAGGCCTTCACGAAATAATCGAAGGCCAACATGTCAGCAGGTATTGGCACAAAGCTTATAACCACCTACAGTAGATGCCCTAGTTGCCATTGACTGCAGCATGTAGGGGGTTAAGCGGCCAGGATTGGAGTTATCTCTGATCTTGGCTTCAGATGACGTGTATCAACCAACTGGAACGGAGCCAGGTCAGGCTTGGCTGTTTACCAGCTCCATATAAACGCACCTGACATTTCATAGGAAGTTAATCCTTTATTTTCAAATCACGTTCTAAACTACAGAGTAAAACATCTTATTGATCCCTGAAGTCCTTAATGGAGTACTAGGGTGTTTTTTTCTTTTAAATCAACCGGTTTCAGAAAGTTATACAGATTTGTAGATTAATATTAGTTAAAAATCTTCATTCTTCCAGTACTTATCAAGTGCTGTATGTCCTGCAGGAAGTGGTGTATTCTCCCCAGCCTGACACAGTGTTCTCTGCTGCCACCTCTGTCCATGTCAGGAACTGTCCAGAGCAGCAGCAAAGCCCCATAGAAAACCTCTCCTGCTCTGGACAGTTCCTGACATAGACAGAGGTGGCAGCAGAAAGCACTGTGTCGGATTGAAAAGAATACACCACTTCCTGCAGGACATACAGCAGTTGATAAGTATTGGAAGACTTATTAAGGTCATTCTCTCCTGTTTTAGCAGCCGGACCCTTATGGATCTTGCAAACAGATCTTGGAATGGTTTATCACCCAGCTTTCCCAGAAACAGAAACCTGAGAGCAGGAGCCTCGGCGTTCCAGCCAGATTTCGGCATGATCTCTCTAAGCCTCGGAGCAGCGAGTGAATGGATAGTTTACAATTTTTCTTGGCTCGGAAGCAAATATCTGAAAAGAAAAGCATATACTGTACCGAGTTGTGTTTACGTAGGTGACATGTTTGGGGGGGGGGGGGGGGGGGGCAGGTGGAGGGAGGGGGCGGCCGGCGCACAACGGTGCCAATGTGTTACTTGTGCTTTTATGTCGCTGCTGTAAGATTGAGATCGGATTGCAATATCGTTCTTTACCAAGTTTTTGTTTGTTTTGTGACGGGGAAATCCTGCAGATCCAGGTACTTAGCTGTAATTACACGTTCAGTCCTGATCGGACAGGTTTAATAGAATCTATAATTAACGGGGATCGGGGGAGGGGGGGTGTCGTGATGTGATTACATTGGCCTCAGTTCAGAACGCTTTTCAGTAAGTTTATATTGAAAGGATAATAATTATTACTTACATTATTAAAGTGTAATTCTTCTTTCAACAACATTTCACGGCGTTTAATCTACAGAACGAGCCGAGTAACTTTCCGAATACTTCCCTTCACTGTTTTTGGACGGATTCTGAGTTATTTTAGGCAATTTTCTCCGTTCCTGTACAGAGCCGCTTTCACAAGTCTACTGGTTGCCCTTGGAAACGGACACCTCTTTAGCTCCACCCCCTTGTCAGACATGTGACCAATCAACTGAGCTCATTGTCAGCTGACCATCTACAGTATCCTACTCTCTGGTAACAGATTATATTTCCCAGGGGAGGATGGAAGGACGGTGAAAGCTCAATATCATCTACCAAGTTTGCCAAGTTTCTGACATGTCCTTTATGCTAGGTTTCCTCTTAACTCTTGATGCCTTTTTGTGCAGGGGACACTGCAGAGTCTTTTACTCCCCTTATATATAGTAGATTGTCCCCTCTCTGCATCCCCATATAGTAGGTGGACCCCTGCGTACCCCGTGTAGCTGCCCTCTATATTAGATGGGCCCCCTGGTTCCAATAGAATAGATGGCCACTGTGAGCAGTCCCCCTATAGCAGATGCCTCCCTGTGAGTAGTCCCCTATAGTAGATGGCCCCCTGTAAGTAATTCACCTATAGTAGATGGCCCTCTTTGAGTAATTCACCAATAATAGAGGGCCCCCTGTGAGTAGTCCCTCTATAGCAGATGGCCCCCTGTGAGTGTTTCCCCAATAGTCGATGTCCCCCTGTGAGTAGTGCTCCAATAATAAAGGGCCCCCCTGTGAGTAGCACACCTATAGTAGATGTCCCCCTGTGAGTAGTCCCCCAATAATAAATAGCCATCTGTGAGTAGTCTCTGAATAGTAGATGGCCCCCTGTAAGTAATCCCACTATAGTAGATAGCCCCCTGTGAGTAGTCCCCCAATAGTAGATAGCCCTCTGTGAGTAGTCCCCCTATAGTAGATAGCCCTCTGTTAGTAGTCCCTCTATAGTAGAAAGCCCCCTGTGAGTAGTGCCCCTATAGTTGATGGCCGCTGGGACTAATCCCCCTATAGTAGGGGTCCCCATGATAAAAATAGAATTAAAAAAATTAGACCCGCCTCTCACATGCTCCCCTGTTGATGCAGTTGTCCCGGCAGGCAGTCTTCTGTCTCCCAGTAAAAGCACTATGTGTTTTACATGTAGGGCTTGTGCTGGAAAACATGGCCGCAGGTCAGCACTCCATTGAATAGTGCACTCACATCCCGAAATTCCCAGGATGGTGCTAGGTCTCCCGGTAGGCCCCTGAGCGATGTACCGCTCTGCGGTGCCACTTATCACAGTGTATGAGGATGTGGGTGGTTCGGATGGTCAGAAGCCTCAGGAGCCTTGGATCTCGCGCGGCCATGCAAACCGCACACATTATAATCCAGCCCTGGTTTGGGGTGTCTGGCAGCAGGTGACTGTTACATGGCCGCAAAAGACAGGGGCTAAGAGAGCCTGTGGGTGCATCTCATGATAGGGCCATCAGGATATTGGACCTTAGTTGTATCTGGGGAAAGAAAAGTTATACGATATATGATGCCGAGAGTTCCAATAATCTGCTCCATTGCACACCATTCATATATACAGACTGTTCACAAAACCTGGGAATAAAGCCTTAAAGGGGTTGTTCACCCAATATTTTTTTTTTGCTCAAATCAGTTGGTGCCAGAAAATGCTCAGATTTGTAATTTACATGAATTAAGAAATCTCAAGCCTCCCAGTACTTATCAGCTGCTGTATGTCCTGCAGGAAGCGGTGTATTCTCTCTAGTCTGACACAGTGCTCTCTGTTGCCACCTCTGTCCATGTCAGGAACTGTCCAGAGCAGCAGCAAATCCCCATAGAAAACCTCTCCTGCTCTCCAGGCTTAAAAGAATACACCACTTCCTGCAGGACATACGAGAGCTGATAAGTACTGGGAGACTGGAGATTTTTTAATAGAAGTAAATTACAAATCTCTGTCACTTTCTGGCACCAGTTGACTTGAAAGAACTACCCCTTTAAACAGGGAATTTATTAAGCTTTTCCTCATTTCTCTGAAAAATCAAATGGGGTTCAGTGGGAGCTACATGACATCCTGGGGCCCACCACCATATAGTATAATATACTCCAGAAAGTGGTGTAAGTTACTGTGGAAACCAATGCTATGTGGAGACAGACAGATAAAAATGTGCAAAATGTAGTAGAACAAGCACATTCATTCTACATGGTGAGCAGCCGCTGCACTTTCTTCAGAAACTACAAGTCTCAGCATGCCACTGTAATTTAGGGACATCTCAAGACATCTAGGAATAGCTAATATAACACAAACATCAATTACTATTGTTATTATTCCTTATGTGCTCTGTGATGATATATGGCTGCTGTAGTAGTGTCTGCTTCATGTACAGGAGCGACATCTAGTGCTCATTGCTGATATTACACCTTGTTAGCCAACATTCTATACCCACAGTAAACATGGCGTCTCTGCTATTTCCTCTCCTCTCCACGGTCATGTGACCTAATGCAGCCAGAGGTAATGTGTCCGCAAAGATGAAACCGTACCCTTAAATATGGCTAAAGGCTGACTGTTTGTAAGAGTCCTGGGGGCAACAATACTGCACCTCCTTATTAGAGGTAAATTACCCATATCAATAAAAGAAAGAAGGAGACAAATAACATAAAAGCAAGGCAGTATGCAAACTCCATGCACTGTGTCAGATGACTGATATATCCAAACATATATGTGCAATGTGCAAACTGCTAAGACAGGAATGACGTATAACCCGCACAGGGACTAAGAAGTCAGTCTCTTGTGTTGTCCCACAAAGTCGGTCTCCTGCATCGTGGCACCAAGTTGACCCCTTGTGGTGTTCTATAAAGTCAGTCTCCTGCGTCATACTAAGAAGTCGGTACCTTGCATCGTCCCACAAAGTCGGTTCCTTGAATTGTAACATTGTACCATGACGTCAGTCTCTTGCATGGTCCCACAAATGGTTGGTCTACTGCGTCTTTCCATGAAGTCGATCCCTTGTGTCATCCCACGAAGTCAATGTCCTGCATCGTGCCACCAAGTCGATCTCTTGTGTGGTCCCACAAAGTTTTTTGTGTCATCCAATGAAGTCAGTCTCTTGAGTTCTTCCATGCATCGTCCATTGCCAAATGACAGACTCCTGCCATGCAAGTCCACCTTACTAACCCCACACATCAGCTTAGCAGGTAATTTAGGCCATGGAGGAGACCCTGTAGCCCTACACGGGGCTCTGACCACTCGAAAAAAAGAGGGCCTGCTCAATGCCATCTTGGATGCAGAAAAAATACACCAGTTCTAATATATCAGAGCACTCCATCCGCTGCCATAAACCCGCTATCGCCCTTTGACTGGTCATAATGGATCTCCACTGATCGAATAAGAGAGTTACTGTTCTGTGTTGGGATCCCTGGCATATTGCCAAACTACATGGAAAAACAATTTGGGACCAAACAAGGAGCATCAGAGGATAAATGGACCCATATGTCTCAATATCGGCATGCATAAGGGTAAGAAGTCCCAAAGACAACCCCCCTATACAAACCACATCCTGCCGGACCTAAGACCAGTGGAGGCAATGGATTCCATACCAAGAGACCTCAATGTTACAAACTCACAAATTCTCCTGACCTCCGCACATGTGTCCCTAAGTCCCCGAGAGGGAGACTCAGGGTTGAAAGAACAGCAAGGGGGAGGGGGTCCCCATCCATGTGGGCCATAAGCCCACTGAAACACCCATCCCAAACCCATCCTATAGCTACTCAAGGCTCCCTCCTCACACCTAAAAACCCATCAAGGAGATCCAGCAACCTCCGCAATTCTGCAGCAGTAAGGCCGGCTTCATAACAAACCACTAGCTCCAGGAAGGAGCTGAAAAGTGGTGACAAGAATTAGAACAGTCCCGTGGGGAGCCAGAACATAATAGAACATGCCATTCATAGCAGCCAGGAGGTGTAAACAATCAAGGTGGATAGGCAGCACCCGAATGGCAGACTCGGACCAAATTGAAAAGCAAACCGCAAAGTACCAGCTGCTTCCTTATTGGGGTACTGGTCAAACCAAGGAGCTACGGTCACCAGCGTCTGCATGCGGAGCACTCCTACTTTTTTCTACACAGTCCTGCAAATTTGCAATGGCCCTTGTTGAAGATCCAGCATGTTTCTGGGTGACGTGCAGCCATGGTACCCAGATAGACGGGTGGACAGGCCCTTAAAGTGCAATGATTATTGTGCCAGTATAAGCTGAAGCCCATGTCTGTGGTTTTGACCCCCAGCCGATATCCAGTCTACGGACGTCCTCGGCACACTGCCAACAGGTGAAGTCTCTGTGTGGTATATATGCACCATAAGTGCTGTCCAAATGTATAAATAGTTCACAATGCCTTTCCAGGTGACACTGCATCATGCAGGGCATAAGCACTTTAAGAAAGAAGTTTGTAAGAGGGCACTGTCTTGCGTCCTACCCATGCGGGGTACTGACTAAGACTGCGACTAAAAAACTCTTCCCCTTCCTGTCCAGCGTGTAAGGTGCGCTGTGGTTGGGTGAAAAGAGTGCAACAGAAGAGTAGAAAGGGAAGAGGTGATAGGACAGAAGAAAGAAATGATCTTTCTGGTTCACAGAATCTGGTACACATAAATACAATAACTATTCAAGACACTTCAGCTGTGAAGCTTTCATACTTCAATATACAATACAGCGACATCTAGTGGTCATCTTTAGTAATACTTTGGCTGCGATAAGACCACAAAAAGTACAGACTTTTGCGAAGGGTGTGAAAAACAGTAACACCCCTAGTGGGACACCACACCTGCAGACTATCACCTATCTAACTAATCACTTATAGGAGTGTCCCTAGAATAATGGCCTATGACCCATAACACAACACATGACAAATTATGTCTGGATGTTTATCATCTTCTCAACCTGAGATCAGCTGACTTGGCATTCTCTGTCTGTGGGTGTCGGTACCTAGCAATTGCATATTGGTCCATCGATAACAAGGCCCAAATGTCCACATATTGGTTGGAACTAAATTTACCCTTATCCAAAAGGGGAACACAAGCGACTTACTTCAAAGGGAAAAAGCATTGTTGCGAACGCCTGCCAGTGGAAAGGGGGCGGCTTCTTTACCACGGCAGCTAAAACTGTGGAGTCACCCCCTTACCCACACTCCAACATGCATAGTTGAACTCATCAACTGCTGGCAGACTGGGAAGCGCTAGAGGGTCCATCAACACTGAAATCATCGATGTAGCCACTGGACAAGGCCTTGGCGTACTTGGTTGGATCAGGCCGCCTAACCCTATCTGCACTTGCCATGTGACCAGACCCCTCCAATGCACTTGACATGCCACTCGACAATGATGGGGAACGCCATCATGAGGATCTGGAATGCTGAGAAGTCCCAGGAATGTATTGGGAGTGATGTTGGCGATACCCATCCAAACCGCAATGACAAGAGCGGGACTTGTGCCTGCAAACTTTGGGATGGTGACAGAAATCTGAGGGGCTGCTCTGGCTAGTGGTGACTCCAGGACATCAAAATATGGCCCATCCACCTCAAAATACTAAGGGGGCCTAGTACACCCTATAGAGGTCGAGCCCTCGCTAGAGAGGGTGACCACCTCTCCAGCAGGTTGGATGGTGACAGTGGGGGCTAGAGAAGCTACAGAGTAAGGGTCAATACCGTGAGAAGCATCAGCGGGTGCACAGACAAGGCCTCTGGGGCATAAAAAGTGTGTGTGTGTGTGTGGGGGGGAGGTCACTGGGACAGGGAGAAAAATGTCAGGCACTCTGCGTCTGAGTTTGTAATACTGTAATACACTTGAAATATAATAAATAGCTGCTTGAGATATACTCCAGAAAATACTGTACTTGAGTTTAGATACAGTTTTGAAGCTGGTAATTAGTTGAGATAGAGTTGTGAAGCTGGTAGTTTAGATAGGGTTGAAGTTAGTTGAAATAGACTTTTGGTTGTACAGCAAGGTTAGGCTGGGATACTGACGGCAACGGAGATGGGGCCTATTCAGACACTGTGGTTCAGCTGGGGCTGTTACAGGAAAGTCCTAAATTCACAGGAAAGTACATCCGCCTATGCTACTGCATGGGTACAGAATGACACACGATCAGGGAGTTCAGGCCCATTTAGTGGGAGAGCTAGTTGTTCTGATGACCCTCAAGTGACACGTTAGAAACTTGCAGTAGAAGACTCGGCCTTTGGACTTAGCTAAACTACTGACACATTTAGTACCTCAATACACTTGTAGACTCCTACAGAAGTAGCAGAAGAAAAACAGGCCCCCATAAGAAAAACAGTCCTGTCCTTTACCGCAGCTCCACGCGGGGCTCTAGCCAGACATGGCTAGGATCTAGTAGTCAGACGAACACTCTCAGCAGGCTCTGTGTAGATACTCTCTCTCATACACTGCAGGAACTTATACACTGCAGGAACTTAACAACAACTGCACCCAATAGTCCCACCCCACTATATATATGTCACGGCCGCGGCGGCGTCCCGTGTTCCGGGCCACCGCCGCGACCTCCTCCTGCCCCATGCAGCCGCCGGGGTCCTTGTGCAGGGACCCGGCGCTGCTGCTAGTTCGGCCCCTGGGGGCGCCTCACCTCTCCTCCGCTCCTGTCTCCGTCTGTGCCGGCCGGCGCGCGCGTCCCCGCCTCCTAGGGCGCGCGCGCGCCGGCTGTCTCGGATTTAAAGGGCCAGTCCGCCCTTAATTGGTTAATTGCACCAATCACTCCCTATAAATCCCAGCATGCCCTGTCCCTTGTGTTGGAGCCTCTACATGCTTCCCATAGCGTTTGGCCCAGCCCCCTGTTGTTCCTGATACCTATCCGCTACCTGGTCCCAAGTCCTTGTTCCTGATTCCTATCCGCTACCTAGTCCCTAGTCCTTGTTCCTGGTTCCTGCTCCCCTGTCACTTCTTTGCTCCTGTGTTCAGACTGTCACCTGCGGTCACGCCTTCAGACCTCTGCCAGCACATTCTCCTGCCTACTGCTCCTGCCACGCCTCGCCTGCTGTCACTAGCAACCAAGCCAGGGGTAGCGACCTGGGGGTCGCCTGCCGCAGCAAGTCCATCCCGCCTTGCGGCGGGCTCTGGTGAAAACCAGCGGCCCCTTAGACTCCGCTCTCTGGTGAGGTTAGTGCCATCGCTGGTGACGGTCCAGTGGATCCACTACTCCAGGCGTTACAATATATAGGGCTAACGGGGGGGGGGGGGGGGGAATCTGATTGGGCAATAGACTTAGGATAACCCTCTGTGATAGGTGGATACTCATGAGGTAGCTAGTTCAGGGACTGTTTAGCAGAAGTCAGAAGACAGTTGCAGGAAATCTGGTGGCGGGAGTTGCATAATACAGACTACAATCTCAGGTTACACACACATATGGTACCAACCTATACTTGTTTAGAAAAGACAGTGGACCCCACGCTGGGACACTGCACATGGGTACCATAGAACCTTCACAGCTTTGTTTATTAGGATGTATAGACCCTAGAGGCTGCAGAGGTGGCAGATCATAGCCCACAACACAAAACCCCAATCAGGTTGATTTTAGGAAGAAGAATTTATTTAGTTTTTTTAAAGAGGACCTGTCACTCCCCATGCCGGGTCAGAGCCCGGCCAACCCCCCTCTAGAGCCTCTTATACTAACTTCGTTCCCGAAGTTCCGCTTCTTCAGCCAGTCCCGGGACGGAGATATCACTGTGGGAAGCCCGGCGTGCTGCTGAGATGAGTCCGACGCCCATAGAGAATGACGGCTCCATTCATTCTCTAAGAGCGTCAGACTAATCTCAGCAGCGCGTGCGCCTGGCTTCCCACAGTGATATCTCCGTCCCGGGACCGGCTGAAGAAGCAGGACTTCGGGAACGAGGTGAGTATAAGGGGCTCTAGCGGGGGGTCGGCCGGGCTCTGACAGGTTCCCTTTAAAGAATTCACATATTAGTCGCCAGTTCCATCCTGCACAAGGTGAGACGTCTCAGTGCAGCGGGCAGTGCAGGGCTTTATGGAATATTGTGCCCACCAGCAGCTGCCCCTTGTACACGGATGCACAGGACGATCCCTGGATCACCGACCCGTTGTTTGCATAGACTCTGGTGATGACGGGGTTATCTGAGTGGATATTCTGTATACGGATCACCTGACATGAAAAATAGAAGAAAAGTGAATTAATAGCAGCATGGAGACCACATACAGCCTACATGGGGTGCAATAACATAGTGGTGATGGGGTATTATACCTGTCTCCTCCTGGCTATACAGTATAGAAGGGCTATCACCTCATCCCATATGTTCTCTGTCTCCTGCACTACACATGCCGTGGCCCAATTTGCTGGAACTGATGTTGGTCCTGCTGGTGGGTTCTGGTGTTTTGGAGGCTACTTGTCACGGTGGCCAGGAGCGGTAAACCCCACCCCCAGAAACATGGCAATCAGACCTTGGTTAGGACTAAGGTGAGGTGCGAGGTGTAAGTGCAAGTGTGGTGGAAGAGATGACAGAGTTCAAACAGTACTTAGTGCAAAAATAATCAACAACAATACTCCAATAGGTAGGTAGGTGAGACTAAGGTAGTAAGTACTCTCCCGGGATGTGGTGAAGTGGCTCTTTAGTGTTTGAATAAATCCTAATACTCATGTATGGATGAGTCCCAGTTATCTCACCTAACCGCCTTCTGCCCCACAGTGTCGTGTTTCCATCCTACTGGGGTAGTACGTGTCCCTGGTCTCTGCTCTGGGTGGAGCTGGCTTGTAGTGTCCTTCCTACAAAGCTGAGCGTCTTGTCAGTAGAGAGCGGCTTTCTGGCACTGTGCTCTACTGCAGGTCCAGTCTTGAGTAATCCGTCCCTTGTCTCTAAGGTGGTCGGCTGTCGTGTTATAGCTGTATGATCCACGGCATAGGCAAGAGTCAGATCTCCCTTGCCTCTGGTTTCCCTAGGAGTCTGGTCTAGTGGCCCATAGTGGTTGGGTGACTAGATGCAAGAACAACTATACACACATCCTGCCTGGGTAGTGACTAAATCCCATGCCGTAAAGGGACCTTGCTGGGGGCGGGCACACAGCTCCCAGGCAAGCCCCGCCCCAACTGGATTTCATTGGCTGCTCCACTCCGGGCTTCCTAGCAGTCAAAATCAGACCCTCCCGGACCCCCGACCCTAATCTGAACATTTAGTATTAGGGTTAGGGTTGGGGGTCGGATTAGGGTTACGTCCCACTGATTTCTCATGTCTAACCCTCCCCACAGCCCCTACCCTAACCCTCCTGATTAGCACCAACCCGAGGGTTAGGCTTGTTGTGTGGGAAGGGGATAGTTAAGTCATGTTGGTAACCCTAAGTCGTTCCCCAACCATAACCCTAATACTAAACGTTAGGATTAGGGTCGGGGGTCCGGCAGGGTCTGATTTTGACTGCTAGGAAGCCAGGAGTGGAGCAGCCAATGAAATCCGGCGGGGGCGGGGCTTGCCTGGGAACTGTGTGCCCGCCCCCAGCGAGATCCCTTTACGGTATGGGATTTAGTTACTACCATCCTACCTGGTCTGTAGCCAGGCACTAACTAACCAACAACTAAAGTGTGTGGGTAGCTAGACCTAGAGTTAGCTGCAGCTGTGCTGTGAGAGAGTGTGACATCTAGTGGTTTAAGTAAGGAACAGCGGCCATCTGTTCTAATCTGTGACACTAGAGTGAGACACTTTTACCTAGGTGTAAGATGAGAAAAGAAAAACACATAGTGGGATACTACACACATAGGGAGCAGCACTGCGGGGGGCATTGTGTCAGCTCTGGAAAGGCTGCAATGGGGAAGCTGAGACTGGCTTTGTTATTGGGCTCTGTTTATAGGTTTGTGTTGGGGGGGGGGGGTACTGTTACTAATTCTAGGGGGCACTGTGGTCAGTTCTGCAATAAAATAAAATATACTTTTCCTGGAGCTGCTGTCCTCGTACTGGTACAGACTATGGTCATGGTACAGTACAATATATGGCAGCAGGTAACTGGATTGTTACATCTTAGAGCCTTTCCTTGCTTGCTCATCTACCCGCCTCCCATCTGTAAGCCAACAGTGATCGCAGTACCCCCTCCCCTTGGGTTGCTTAGCAACTGTTGGTCTTCCTGTCTAGGTGAATACCATTTGATTACATGCAGTTACATAATAGTGTGGTAACCCAGGGGTGAGAGATGTTAGATGCAAGAGCTAAAGTTGCACTGAGTACCTTGGCACCTGATAGGGCAGAACTGGAGGGAAACGGTTACAGGGCTGTGATGGGCCCAAAGGCAGGGAGGCGGCTGGCAAACTTCCTCTCAAGCACTTACAGTCTATTACATGTACCACCTAACCCCTGCAGCATCCGTCAGCATGTGCTCAATATAGAAGATAGCCATCTAGTGGCCAAATGCAGTTAACACTCTCATCCACAAATTACCCTGAAGTACACATAACATCAGTGCAGACCTACATACATGTATACACAGCAGTGGCACACAGGTTCTGGGACACTGCAATATATCATTACTGATGAACTGACCTCTGAGCCAGGGGGGTCCTCTGGATTGTATAATAAGGCTTTGTACAAGTTTGGAAAACCTCCTAACCAGATATCCCCAGTGACTGGATCCAGGGACAGATTATCCACAAGGGTATTTACATCCACCGACTGAAAGGAAGAAAAATAAAAGATTGTGAAGACTAATGCTGTGAACTTCTATCATTTACTGTAGAGACCTATACTCACTATGAGAGAAGAAAATGAACGATAGATAGATAGAAGATAAATAGATAGATAGATAGATAAATAGATAGATAAATAGATAGATAGATAGATAGATAGGAGATAGATAGATAGATAGATAGGAGATAGATAGATAGATAGATAGATAGATAGATAGATAGGAGATAGATAGATAGGAGATAGATAGATAGATAGATAGATAGATAGATAGATAGATAGATAGATAGATAGATAGATAGATAATGGAGGAAAATCCACAGCACTCCTTGGTAAGTTTCAAAAAAGGTGCGGTTTATTCAAAGGACTTGTGCAGCATACAAACGCGTTTGTATGCTGCACAAGTCCTTTGAATAAACCGCACCTTTTTTGAAACTTACCAAGGAGTGCTGTGGATTTTCCTCCATTATATACACCGGTCTTTGGTCCCGACCAGGATCCGCTGGCACCTGTTATATTTTTTTGAAGTCTGAAGTGCTGCTCCGATTTCCTATTTTAGATAGATAGATAGATATATAGATATATATATAGATAGATAGGAGATAGATAGATAGATATATAGATAGATAGGAGATAGATAGATAGAGAGATAGATAGATAGATAGATAGATAGATAGATAGATAGATACAGTAGATAGATAATACTTTTGAGCTAGAAACTACATTTTTACCTTTATTGGGGTGAGAGACCAATCTTCATTCTTATTAAAGACATTGATTGTATGAGCTGTGAGATCCGCAGCATAGATGTATCTACAAGACACAGTAGAACAGTGAATCCTATGTGCGGTATCTGTGTTGTGTTTAACCCCTTAACTCTGCAGCCATGAAATAATAGTTTACATTTACAATGCGTCTTCGCCATGTCAGCATTATTTGGTAAAGGTCCTATTATAGGGCTTGGAAGTGTAGCAGCAAATTTTTCCAAATACCTTATACCCTAACTGTGGCAGCAGTCAGGAACAATAACAGAAGCAGCGATCATGTACAGCAACAGAAGACAATAACAACTATCAGGTACAGCAACAGGAGGAGCGATCACATACAGCAACAGTGGACATGAACCACTATCAGGTACAGTAACAGGAGTGACTATAGGTAGAATAATAGGGGGATAATGGAGACTATCAGGTACAGTAACAGGGGATAGGGACAACTATTAGTTACAGCAACAGGCAAAACAAACCATTTTCAGTTACAGGAACAAGAGTGACTATAGGTACAATAATGGGGAATTATGGAGACTATCAGGTACAGTAACAGGGGACAGGGACAGCTATTAGTTACAGTAACAGAGGACAGGGACCACTATCAGTTACAGTAATAGGGTCAACTATAGGTACAATAATGGGGGATAATTGAGACTATCATGTACAGTAACAAGGGACAGGGACCACAACCAGGTACAGTAACAGAGGACAGTGGAGACTATCAAGTACAGCGACTGGTAACAGGATAGGCTATTAGGTACATTTGGTCAGTGATGAGAAGAAATCAGAAGACACTTACTGTTTATCAGTGGAAATAGTAATTCCATTTGCACTGTGAAATCCTTTGACCACTTGTCTGACATCACCAGGGCTGTAATACACAACGCCCGTCCACCTCAACCCAAGTAATATTGACATATGGTTCAGGAAATTTGATGAAAAGAAAAGATCGATGGTGGCGTAGAAGCTGTCAGGCCCAACGGCAACTATATCATTAACACTAAGGAAAGACAAAAACAGAGAATATATAGGAGGCTGACTAGGATTAAAATTAAGGATCTGCTTGTCAATGTTGTGTCTGGTTATACAGCCCATCCTCATTTACTGTAAGTCCGCAGGTCAATATTTAGGGGTCTGGGCTGAAGTTTGTATTAATTTAGGGGTGTGGGGTCTGTATTAGTTTAGGGGGTCTGGGGTCTGTATTAGTTTAGGGGTCTGGAGTGTGCATTAGTTTAGGGGGTCTGGTCTGGGGTCTGTATTAGTTTAGGGGGTCTGGTCTGGGGTCTATATTAGTTTAGGGGTCTGGTCTGGGGTCGGTGTTAGTTTAGGGGTCTGGTCTGGGGTCTGTATTAGTTTAGGGGGTCTGGTCTGGGGTCTGTATTAGTTTAGGGAGTCTGGTCTGGGGTCTGTATTAGTTTAGGGGTCTGGTCTGGGGTCTGTATTAGTTTAGGGAGTCTGGTCTGGGGTCTGTATTAGTTTAGGGGTCTGGTCTGGGGTCGGTATTAGTTTAGGGGTCTGGTCTGGGGTCTGTATTAGTTTAGGGGGTCTGGTCTTGGGTCTGTATTAGTTTAGGGGGTCTGGTCTGGGGTCTGTATTAGTTTAGGGGGTCTGGTCTGGGGTCTGTATTATTCTAGGGAGTCTGGCCTTGGGTCTGTATTACTTTAGGGAGTCTGGTCTGGGGTCTGTATCAGTTTAGGGAGTCTGGTCTTGGGTCTGTATTAGTTAAGGGGTCTGGTCTGGGGTCTGTATTAGTTTAGGGGGGTCTGGTCTTGGGTCTTTATTAGTTTAGGGGTCTGGTCTGGGGTCTATATTAGTTTAGGGAGTCTGGTCTTGGGTCTGTATTAGTTTAGGGAGTCTGGTCTGGGGTCTGTATTAGTTCAGGGGTCTGGTCTGGGGTCTGTATTAGTTTAGGGGGTCTGGTCTTGGGTCTGTATTAGTTTAGGGGGTCTGGTCTGGGGTCTGTATTAGTTTAGGGGGTCTGGTCTGGGGTCTGTATCAGTTTAAGGAGTCTGGTCTGGGGTCTGTATCAGTTTAGGGAGTCTGGTCTTGGGTCTGTATTAGTTTAGGGGTCTGGTCTGGGGTCTGTATTAGTTTAGGGGGGTCTGGTCTTGGGTCTGTATTAGTTTAGGGGTCTGGTCTGGGGTCTGTATTAGTTTAGGTAGTCTGGTCTTGGGTCTGTATTAGTTTAGGGAGTCTGGTCTGGGGTCTGTATTAGTTCAGGGGTCTGGTCTGGGGTCTGTATTAGTTTAGGGGTCTGGGGTCTGTATCAGTTTAGAGAGTCTGGTCTGAGGTCTGTACTTATTTAGGTGTCTGGTCTGGGATCTAATAATGTAGGGGGTCGTTTGCAATTATTTAGGGAATCTGATCAGGAAATATGGTCTTGGGTCTGTATTTAGAGGGTCTGGCACCTGAATTGGTGTTAGTTTTCTTGTCTATAAGGTCACTTGATAGGTCTGCCCCGGGGCCTGTATTAATTTTGGGGTGGGATAAAGGGGTCATATACAATAACTGGTACAAATGGCCTAGAATGGGGCTGTTTCCTATACATCAGTATTATTGTACTGCTTTATGTGACACTTTTCTGACCCCCCCCCCATCCGTCAAATATTCCTCCACAAAGGATGGAAAGAATGTATCTCAGCATAGAATGGATTCTTTGTTCCACACCGAGGTGTCTTCTATAAATGGTCTCATTTAAGAAGAAGAAGAAATAATATTCTACGAGAAGGGGAGATTTTCTGTACCTGGTAAGAAGTTTGTGTGTGACCGACTTCAGATGGACAAGTAACTTTTCTCCCTTTACAAATCTGAATATCTCAACAATGGTTTGTCCCTCTGGATGATTCACCACAAAGAGATAGACCGTACCATCTGCAAAAAGAGGGGGACAAAGAGAACTTACAGACACAGCATAAGTGTACATCTACATTGATGGAAACCATATGGGAACAGGATCGGTTGGGTACTGTAGGTGCTTGTCATGTGTTGGATCTGTCACTGCTCCATTCAATGTTTGTACAGTGAGGTGGAATGGGGGGGGGGGTTGGCGGAGGTCAGGACATTCAGGTGGATAATGAAGTTCAAACTAGGCCTCCATGATAACACCTGACAAACATTAGAAGGGGACACGATTGTAACTGTATACACAAAACAGTAGAACATTTGTTGGTGCAATTGCCAACTTTTTGCAAAAGTTTTTGTCCCCCTAAAGCTTCACTTTTCGGCACTGGACAGAACATTCAGGCTGGAAACAAATCGTTTATCTATGTGCGGTCATTAGTTTTTCCACTCAGCTGAACTCTACCATGGCTGGTCTCCAGTATTTAATTGGCTGCATTGATCGGCGTCCTGTGATATAATGAACTCTGCCTTGTGCTTTTTTATGAGTGACCTTTTAACCTTATGTGTTGACAGTGGCGGATTAAATATACCCTGGGCTCTGTGCTGTCCACCAAAAACCTGCCCACCCCCATTGGTCCCAATAATCATTGTCTGGTCCAAGAAGCTCCCCCACCACCCTTGGTCCCAATAATCATTGTCTGGTCCAAGAAGCACCCCCCCCAATTGTTGGTTCCAATATTCATTGTCCGGTCCAAGAAGCACCACCCTCGCTGGTCCCAATACTCATTATCCGGTCCAAAAATCTACCCCCCGTTGGTCTCAATAATCATTGTCTGGTCCAAGAAGCATATGACAGAACAAAGCGGGGAAAAGTTTTGCTTCCGATTTGCCCCAGTTCTGATCCCCCATGTTGTTTCTATTAGGAAGGAACTGATAATGACCGTCTCACCCGTCTCATCGATGTACGTGCTCAGCCCATGGGGGTTAAAGGAAGACGCATCAAACCCTTCGCTGAAGCTCAGAGGGGAGGGAATGAGGCCGCCATCTTCCAGGTCTAACAGGAGGATTTTTGCAGGTTCATCAGGTGCAAAGCTCTTCATTCCAGCAACCTTCAGCCCCTTAAATATGGAAGAAATAATTTGAAGTACATTTCATACAGATGTATACGTGGTTATTGATGCTGCTCTAGTGGCAAGGAACCCAGAATCGGCCCTGCTTCCATGTTTTATAAACTGTATTCACTAGTAACAGTGTAGCAGACAAGCTGGGATGAGTTACAGATAGGGATGGTCCGAACCCGCCGAGGTTCGGGTTCGGATGAACCCGAACGCTCGGCATCGGATTCCCGCTGTCCGCCCGCTCCGTGCAGCGGGCTGATCCAGCGGGAAGACCGCCTGGAAAAATGGGATACAGCCTATGGCTATGGCTGTATCCCATTTTTCCAAGCGGTCTTCCCGCTGGATCCACCCTCTGCACGGAGCGGGCAGACAGCGGGGATCATTACCGAGGGTTCGGGTTCTTACGAACCCGATCCGAACTCGGTTCGGACCATGCCTAGTTACAGACTGTCACCACCACACACATACGGCTGTGAGGCAGCAGCGCCACCAGGAGTCTCCTAAGGGAACTGCTTCTACCTGAGTGGAAGGTTCCAGTAAGGGGAGGAGCTATGATAATGAGCTCTCCATGGAAACCGGACTGTGACAGGAAAGGTAGTTAGTGTTCAGTTGCTGGCTGGGACAGGGAGTCCTTTACTGACAGGAATTATGACAGGAAAGATCAACAGAAAAGGATAAGCTCAAGGATAATTCATCGAAGTACCATGGGGGAGATTTATCAAACATGGTGTAAAGTGAAATGGGCTCAGTTGCCCCTAGCAACCAATCAGATTCCACCTTTCATTTTCCAAAGAGTCTGTGAGGAATGAAAGGAGGAATCTGATTGGTTGCTAGGGGCAACTGAGCCAGTTTCACTTTATACCAGTTCGATAAATCTCCCCCATGAGTCTAGGATCTGTTCATATTTACTCCAGGCCCGGCCTAGATTTCTAGTAAAACCTAAGTCCCACTGCATAGTGAACTTCTTAGCTGGAAGACACCTTAAAGGGGTTATCCAGCGCTACAAAAACATGGCCACTTTCCCCCCTACTGTTGTCTCCAGTTCAGGTGCGTTTTGCAATTAAGCTCCATTTACTGCAATGGAACTGAGTTTCAAAACCTGCACCCAAACTGGAGACAACAGTAGGGGGAAAGTGGCCATGTTTTTGTAGCGCTGGATAACCACTTTAATGACCTCCATCCCACACTGTGAGGTAACATCTCTGTCGGCCATAACATCTCTATGACAGGACTGTACTGTGTAACCTTGACTACTCCAGCAACCAGTCTAAACAAAACTCTGTGACATTTTCCTTTGACTAATATATACTAATCTGTATAGCTGAGCTTTTATCAGTCAGATCCTGCCAAAATATATACTAAAGTCCACCGAAAACCTAAAAACGTAATGGAAAAATCTGGTAAAATGCTTTGTATCTATGAGCAGGGGAGGAGGTTACTGTAACGCCTACTGTAACGAGTACTGTAACGAGTAGTGGATCCACTGGACCGTCACCAGCGATGGCACTAACCTCACCAGGAAGCGGAGTCTAAGGGGCCGCTGGTTTTTACCAGAGCCCGCCGCAAGGCGGGATGGACTTGCTGCGGCAGGCGACCCCCAGGTCGCTACCCCTGGCTTGGTTGCTAGTGACGGCAGGCGAGGCGTGGCAGGAGCAGTAGGCAGGAGATGGTGCTGGCAGAGGTCTGTAGGCGTAACCGCAGGTGACAGGCTGAACACAGGAGCAATAGAGTAACAGAGGAGCAGGAACCAGGAACGAGGACTAGGGACCAGGTAGCGGACAGGAATCAGGAACAACAGGGAGCTGGGCCAAACGCTATGGGAAGCATGTAGAGGCTCCAACACCTTGGAGGGGGCAGGGCTGGAACTTATAGGAGAGTATGATGTGCAGCAACCAATTAGGGGCGGAACTGGCCCTTTAAATCTGAGACAGCCGGCGCGCGCGTGCCCTAGGAGGCGGGAACGCGCGCGTCGGCCGGCACAGTGAGAGACAGGAGGGGAGGAAGGTGAGGCGCCCCCAGGGGCCGAACTAGCAGCAGCGCCGAATCCCTGCACAAGGACCCCGGCGGCTGCATGGGGCAGGAGGAGGTTGCGGCGGCGGCCCCGAACACGGGACGCCGCCGCGGCCATGACAGTACCCCCCCCTTTGGCCTCCCCCTCTTTCTTGCCTGCAGATGGAGGCAAATCAGTGATGAAGTCCATCCCTATGTGGTGCCAGGGAAGGTCTGGAACTAGCAAGCGCTGTAATAGGCCGGCAGGCCTTAGTCGGGAGGACTTGTTTTTGGCACAGATGGTACAGGAAGCCACAAAGTCCTTGACATCTTGGAATAGACTGGACCACCAGTAGTGGCAGGAGATCCGTTGCCCGGTCTTTTGGACTCCAGGGTGCCCGGCCACCAATGAGGAATGTCCCCACTTCAAAATCCTTCTTCGAAGCGCAGGGTGAACATAGGTCTTTCCGGGGGGTATTCTCTGAAGAGTAGAGGTGGCGACTGGCACTAGGCGATCGGGAGGTATAATGTGGCGAGGGGATGTGGATTTGTGGATGAAATCCTTCTGTAGGTTCTCCCGGATGTAGGAGGACACGGCCTCAGTCTCGGGTACGGAGAGAGGGTACACCCGACCTCGTGGAGAAGAAGTACCAGGAAGGAGGTCTATAGGACAATCGTACGCCCGGTGACATGGTAGAGAGTCCGCCTCCTCGGCAGAGAAGGCATCCGCCAAGTCTTGGTCTTCCGCCGGTAGGCCGGATAGAGGCTTGGCGGGGTCAGGTGACGACATAGAGTACTTGGTCTGAGGTGACTTCAGACACTGGTTGGAACAGTCCTGACCCCAACTGAGAATCTCCCCGGTTCTCCAGTCCAGCTTAGGGGCATGTAATTGCAGCCAAGGGAGTCCCAGGAGGATGGTGGAAGAAGAATGGGGCAGGACGTAGAAGGATATCTTTTCCTGATGTAAAGGGCCCACCTGGAGGACTAGAGGTGCGGTCTGGTAGTACACATGGTCGGTAAGAATCTCGCCCGTGACCGGGAGATAGTCAGGGGTCTGGCTAGTTGGGTCACGGGTAGCCGCCATCTTTGGACCAATGTTGCCGCAATAAAACTGCCTGCTGACCCAGAATCGAGAAAGGCAGTAGTCTGGTGATTTTGTCCTGAGGGTGTCTGGATGGAAACTGGCATAGACAATCTTGGAGAGGTGGCATTCACACCTAGGGACACCTGTCCCACCGGACCTAGGTGTGAGCATTTCCCGGACGCTTGAGGACGTTGGGGACATCTCTGCCGAAAGTGATCAGGGCCACCGCAGTAGAGGCAGAGATTCAGCTCCAGACGACGAATTCTCTCATCAGGCGTCAGGAGAGCTCGTTCCACCTGCATAGGAACCTCAGGAGACGGCTGGGACACCGGAATGTCAAGATTCTGGAAGACCGGCGCCAGCTGGTGATGGCGACGGGACAGGCTTAGTCGTTGTTCATGCCGAACCTCCTCCTCCCTCTCCGAAAAACGAGTATCAACCCTGGTGGCCAGTAGGATGAGTTCGTTCAGGGAGGTAGGTAGGTCTCGGGCGGAAAGCACGTCTCTCACCCGACTGGACAGGCCCTTTTTAAAGGTGGCAATTAGAGCGGCCTCATTCCAGTCTAGCTCTGCTGCCAGGGTTCGAAATTGGATGGCATAGTCGCCAACGGAGGAATTCCCTTGTGAGAGATTAAGTAGAGCAGTCTCAGCCGAAGACGCACGGGCAGGTTCCTTAAAGACGGAGCGAAACTCGGCCAGAAAGGTTCGGAGATTGGCAGCAGTAGGGTCATCTCGGTCCCAGAGAGGCGTGGCCCAAGCCAGAGCTCTACCCTCCAATAGGCTGATGATGAAAGCCACTTTAGAGCGCTCGGTGGGAAACTGACTACTTAAAAGTTCATGGTGCACTGAGTCAGGAATCCCCTGCACAACTTGGGGTCACCACCGTATTTGCTCGGGAGAGCCAGTTGTAGTTTCGAAGAGACAGCAGTAGGTGGTGAGCGCTGAGCAGTAGTATGCTGCTGTAAGGCGGCAGTCAGTTGCTGGATCTGCTGCGACTGTTGCTGGATCTGTAGGGCCTGTTGAGCGACCACTCTGGCTACGTCACGGATGTCAGGCACCTTGCCGGGATCCATGGTTGGAGCCTACTGTAACGCCTGGAGTAGTGGATCCACTGGACCGTCACTAGCGATGGCACTAACCTCACCAGGGAGCGGAGTCTAAGGGGCCGCTGGTTTTTACCAGAGCCCGCCGCAAGGCGGGATGGACTTGCTGCGGCAGGCGACCCCCAGGTCGCTACCCCTGGCTTGGTTGCTAGTGACGGCAGGCGAGGCGTGGCAGGAGCAGTAGGCAGGAGATGGTGCTGGCAGAGGTCTGTAGGCGTAACCGCAGGTGACAGGCTGAACACAGGAGCAATAGTGTAACAGAGGAGCAGGAACCAGGAACAAGGACTAGGGACCAGGTAGCGGACAGGAATCAGGAACAAGGACTAGGGACCAGGTAGCGGACAGGAATCAGGAACAACAGGGAGCTGGGCCAAACGCTATGGGAAGCATGTAGAGGCTCCAACCCCTGGGAGGGGGCAGGCTGGAACTTATAGGAGAGTGTGATGTGCAGCAACCAATTAGGGGCGGAACTGGCCCTTTAAATCTGAGACAGCCGGCGAGCGCGTGCCCTAGGAGGCGGGAACGCGCGCGCCGGCCGGCACAATGAGAGACTGGAGCGGAGGAAGGTGAGGCGCCCCCAGGGGCCGAACTAGCAGCAGCGCCGGGTCCCTGCACAAGGACCCCGGCGGCTGCATGGGGCAGGAGGAGGTTGCGGCGGCGGCCCGAAACACGGGCCGCGGCCGCGGCCGTGACAGTTAATGAGCGAATGTGTAACGAGGGAGATAAAAAACTTATTCAGCAGGTGCTTAGCCCATCACCAGGGTTATATTCCCCTATTATTATATATGCACATCCACAAACTGAATTTCCATTTGAGGGAACCTTTTCCCTCCACCCCTGGTCCACCAAGAAATGGCACTAAAACCTCTCAAAAATGCCCATTTGTGGCTTATTTGGGTGATTCTAGACTCCCATTAGGCCTGGATGGTTGGGAAGTTATGGATAAACCACAAAAATTAGTGGTGGGAATCCACTGTATTCTCATCTGACAGCAGAAGCGATAGTAAGAAAAACTCTAGTTTATTCTCTTGAAAAATTAAAATTCTCACCCTATAAATATATGTCTAAAGCTTCAGCCACTAGGGGTCTAATTTTGACTGAATTTGCAGCTCACTGCCTGTTTGTAGTAACAGAGACACCAAGCTGGAACTCAGGAAGTGGGGGCGGGGCTTAGCTAGTGCTATGTCATGGCATAGCAGAGAGGAGTAGATGGTGCAATTGGCCAATAAGCTGAATAACCGCAGTCAGAGCAGGAACATCACCTTGTCACCACTATGAAGGGTTAATCTAAGAAAAACAGGCAGGCTTCTGAAAGCAGTCATAGTCATACTATGGGGAATGAATGAGCATGATATATTTTATTAATATTTTGGCAACTGCTATGCATGCTGGGTAGCTGATGTCTTTCCTCTATTGGTTGACGTAATTGTTAGTGACATCCATCCAGAAACGGCAAATACTCACTGTACTTATAAAGGCCAAACCATTAGGAAGAACGTCGATATCCTCAGAACCGGCCTCTGTGAAGGATAAAACAGGAGGATTAAATAGATTCTATACTTCAGAGCTGCAATCACTATTCTGATGGCTGGAATCTCCAGACACTGCAGTAGGAAAAACTACCTGTATTATAGGAGGTCGGGTGAAGTGTTCAGGGTTGTGTCTTCCTATGATTTAGAGAGTAATGCTGCATTTACACAAAACGACTAACGTTTGGATTTTCACAATAACGATCGCATTTGAGCGATAATCGTTCCGTGTAAACACAGCCAACGATCAAGCGATGAGCGAGAAATTGTTCATTTTGATCTTTCAACATGTTCTCAAATAGTCGTTCGCTAAAAATCCGCAGATCGCTTCGTGTAAACAGCCTTTCAAAGATTCACCCTATGTGTGAGATGGGCTTCAGCGATCTTAAAAACGATTGCAATAACGATTTTTCTAACAATTTATTTGTCTAAACGCTGATCGTTATAAAAACCAAATCGTTGCTTCAAATTTGTTAATAATTGGGTGAATTATTGCTCCGTGTAAACGCAGCATTAGGATCCTCAATGATTTACATTAAGGCAGAGTTACTAATACGTATTCCTATGTAGCTCAGGCTGTCTGATAAATATGGCTCAACTTTACCCTGTCTAGTCCAAGTTTAGACCAGCTATTACATGGCTTACGTTATGCCAAGATAAAGGGGCTAAAGTTCTAGTATACTTTTTGGCATGAATGGACGCCCACTTTTTCACAAACCACGCCCACTTTTTTTTTTTTTAAAAATTACAGTCCACTTCCCCTTACCAAGCATGATGCAAAATGCTTAAAACACATAATAAATACATAGATATTATTCCCATGTAACAACATACCTATTCCTTTCAAGAGCTGACAGCCCGGGAGGTCTATATTCTCCACCTCATTAAAGATTAAGGCTCTATGGCTGCAAAAATAAAAAATATAATTGTAATAGGAAAAAGCAAAACTAAAAGGACTGATAATAAACTAATAACTTCTAGCGCTCAATGCCAGTCTGCTGCATCAAAAGCCAATGGAATAGTGACCTGTGATTATTATTATAACACAGATCTTCATAGGTGCCTTATTGCTCTGGAGCAATGACTTCCTGGGCCTGTAGACTAGGACAGCACAGAGCTGAGGTTTGTTACAATGTATCAGTACAGGTCAGAGCTGTAATCCTGAGCCTGTAGACTAGGACTGCACAGAGCTGAGGTTTGTTACAGTGTATCAGTACAGGTCAGAGCTGTAATCCTGGGCCTGTAGACTAGGACAGTGCAGAGCTGAGGTTTGTTACAATGTATCAGTAGAGGTCAGAGCTGTAATCCTGGGCCTGTAGACTAGGACTGCACAGAGCTGAGGTTTGTTACAATGTATCAGTACAGGTCAGAGCTGTAATCCTGGGCCTGTAGACTAGGACAGCACAGAGCTGAGGTTTGTTACAATGTATCAGTACAGATCAGAGCTGTAATCCTGTGCCTGTAGACTAGGACAGTGCAGAGCTGAGGTTTGTTACAATGTATCAGTAGAGGTCAGAGCTGTAATCCTGGGCCTGTAGACTAGGACTGCACAGAGCTGAGGTTTGTTACAATGTATCAGTACAGGTCAGAGCTGTAATCCTGGGCCTGTAGACTAGGACAGCACAGAGCTGAGGTTTGTTACAATGTATCAGTACAGATCAGAGCTGTAATCCTGGGCCTGTAGACTAGGACAGTGCAGAGCTGAGGTTTGTTACAATGTATCAGTACAGGTCGGAGCAGTAATCCTGGGCCTGTAGACTAGGACAGCACAGAGCTGAGGTTTGTTACAATTCCCCACATTAGTGCATGGTAATATACTGCATTTGTGTGAGCTGATCTATAAGTATTAATCCCTTTAAGTGATTGCTACATATAGTGCACACCATCTGGGATAGCTGGGGGACCTTCAGGCATCTGTGATTTCTGTGTAGAAGATGAGACATAGTAACAAACCTTCAGTGCTGAGAGCAATCTTATGTATTGTGCCAATTCAGTTCAACAGAGCCTAAACTAAGATTCATTTAAAGGGAATCTCAATCTTTTGACACTTTATAATTTTTGGCTCTAATACTTTGCACTGGTTAATTTTTAAACATTTAGCGTTATGGTTTTTAATCTACAGAGCTCCCAATATCTCCTCTATATACATTCAGCTACATCATACATTCTGCCTGGAGCCACCAGTAGGGGGAGCTGAGGAGCTTACTGTATACTATTTTATCACTCACTCCAATGTATAGACTGTATACAGCAAGATCTCTGTGTCAGAACATATACCTAATAATACCATAGAATATAAGACCTATAAATATGGACATTCACGCTTCTACAATGGATCCTATTCCTTCTAGTGACATCTCTCAGCACTATGGTCACTATGAAGCTCCACAGATATGGGACTGTCCACAACCCTCTACACAGTCCTGTCATGTATACAAGATGCAATTCAGATAATAGTGACTGAAGCTTCACTGTGCTGGAATCCAGGACAATGGTCAAAATATATATATATATATATATATATATATATATATATATATATATATATATATTATAATCCCATATTCAATGTTACTGAAGAACAAAAAAATTAAGGCACTTACTAGAAATTCAGGATCGTCCCTAAAAAGGTTATAACACGCAGAGCCCCCATGTCTGCAGTGCTGTCCCTGGTTTCTTGGCTGGACTTTATGATAGGTGTTTGTATGGGGGGGGGGGGGGAGGGGGGGTTCTGTGAGCATTGAAAGTTGTGTAAACTGATTGCACTTCTGAACCTGCCTGTTTCTATATACCTGGAAGAGGAGTCTGTATCCTCTGTTACCACTGATGTAGGCTTTAGATGGCAGCAATTCCCCCCTTAATGCTCAGAACACCCTACATTTATACAGCTCTCATGGTATGCTGGGAGTTGTAGTCTCTGAGAGGACAACCCATTAATAAATCACTGTGTGCAGAGTCTCCTGGTGGCTGCAATCTGTGGGTGACAACCATCAGCCCTGAAGGTCCAGCAATACATCTGTCTCCTTACTGTACTACAACTCCCAGCATATCCTGAGGGCTGCAGACTGTTAGTACATGCTGGGAGTTGTAGTGTCTGCAGCTGTTGTAGTTGGGTCCTATGTGAATTATACACTGGATGCTTTGTGGCATATAAGAACCCAGAGTTCTGTGGGGGCTCAGTGTAGGGAAATGTCCCCAGAACAAAGGAGCAGCTGGGGGTGGCGGGCACTGGGGGTGACAGAGGGAGCAGCTGGGGGTGACGGCTGGGATTGACACTGGGAGCAACCCAGGGGATCAGCTGGGGGTGGCAGGGGGAGCAACCCAGTGGAGCAGCTAGGGGTGACAGGGAAAGCAGCTGGGGGTGGCAGGGGGGAGTAGCTGGGGATGGCAGGGGGGAGCAGCTGGGGGTGGCAGGGGGGGAGCAGCTGGGGGTGACAGGGGGAGCAGCCATGGCGAACAGCTTGGGAGTGATAGGGGAGCAGCTGGGGGTGAACGGGGGAGCAGCTGGGGGTGACAGGGGAGCAGCCCAGGGGAGCCCCTGGGGTGGCTGAGGCATCAGTGACCCCCGCATCAGCTCCGGCAGACGTCTTTGGTTTTTGAGTGTGAGGAAGCTGCACAGGGACTGCTGCTTTGATCCTCTGTCCCGCCCTGATCCACAACCCCACGGAGCGCATGAGTGACGTTGCCAGTGGGAGCAGCCTCTTGTGGCCGAAGGCATAATGCTGCCTCCAGCTACAAGAATGATTGACACAGCGGGGAGCCTATAGCTTATGCTCCTCACTGGGAGCGCCTTAACACTAACACTGTTATCTGACTGGGTAAGTGAGAGCCCAGTCAGATGACAGCATTGATAGAGCACAGCACTATATCAATGTCTGGGGGCCCAGTCACCTGACAGTCAGTGTGCCGCATGCGTGCCGTGTTTAGCAGCAGAATAGGTGTCATTTTACATCAGTGATTCACCAGTGTCCACAGCTCTCCTGGGTGAAATTAACCCTGTTGGTCTCTTGTTAGGTTATGTTAGACGGCCTTTTCTAAAACAGTGTCTGGTAGTAGAATAAGTGTCATTGTCAATTAGTTATTCTGCTGCCAGACCCGGTTTTAGAACAGACCACCTGATGTAACCTGGCATGTGCTTCACACAGTTAACGTCACCCAGAAGAGCTGTGGACAGCAATGGATCACTGTAGTACAATGATCCACCAACGCCCACAGCTCTCCTGGGTTATGTTAACCCTGAGACCCTAAAAGAGTATGTTGACACACTAATAAAGTCTTGTCACAGGCCGGTTCCTTTAACTCTCCAGATATAACTCTCCAGATATAACTCTCCAGGTCCCAGCATAAAACCATTAGATAAAAGGAACCCAGCGCAGTAAATACTGACAAACGTCAAATAGTAATAATGATATAAAGTGATGTATATATTACTGCATGTAACATCGCTCACATGTAACCCCCCAGAAAAGTGAACTGTAATAGCCACAGTGCCAGTCACAGATCCCTTCCATAGTGCCTTCCACACATACCCCCTCAATGGTGCCTGCCACACATACCCCCTCAATGGTGCCTGCCACACATACCCTCTCCATGGTGCCTGCCACAGATGGATGCTCACCATATTGTCAGAAACAGATACCTACCATAATGCCATCTACAGACACCCTCCAGAATGCCAACCACAGGTCTCATCATAGTGCCAGCCACAATCCCCTCCATAGTGCTTGCCACAGATACCCCCTATGGTGGCAGCTTCAGATACCCCTTATAGTTTCAGCCAAAAAACCCCAAACATAGTGCCAGTCACAGAAAGATTACAAACAGTAGTGCCAACCACAAATATCTACATTGTGCCAGCCATGGGCAGCTACCCCCCTTTTAGAGAGTCAACCACAAATGTCCGGCTATCATGTCCACCCTAGACCTCATCTCTCTGCATTTAAAAAGTTGCCAGGTCATCACGTTCTGTAGTTTTAGCTTCTTGACCTGTTTCTGCAGCTATCCTAAAGGGAACTATTTTTCCCATCATCCACTGCTCCCTTGGGTGTTGTGAGCTGGACTGGGGTGCTGGGCTTCTCTCTATGTAAGACTGATTGTACCGTCTCTTTAAGGCTATGTTCACACTACGTAAAACAACAGCCATAGTTTTTTACCGCAAAACTACGGCCGTTGTTTTGAGGAAGATACAATATAGCAATTCGTACGAACTACGGTCATACAACACAGCATTTGAAGACTACGGCCGTAGTTCGTACGGACCTGTGAAAAATTAACATGTCATTTATTTGCAGCCAGTAATGTTACAACTACGGCCGTGAATTTCAATGCGGCCGCACGTGTAAAATTTATTTCGGACAAATTAAACTTGATTTTAGGGCTAGTCTCAGTATTTCAATTAAATGACATGTTTCAGCCCGCTTAAAAACATGCTAGGAGGCAATATTAAACAACGGCCGTTGTTTCACGACCAGCCCGTATACTCGTAATTCTATGGCCGTTATTTTGACCGCAAAATTCCGGCCGGTGAAAACAATGGCTGTTGTTTTACGTAGTGTGAACATAGCCTAAATGTGTGACTTTTGTTGTCTATCGATCATTGCCAGGGAGGGTGTGTCTGAACCCTCCACCTGAGATCACAACATCCATAGTCTGCTCTTAGATTTAACTCACCTTCAATCATCTCCTCTGTCATTGCATTTTCCTATGTAACAGTACAGTAGAGAAGAATCTAGTAGATTGGCCTTTTTCTCTTCCTCCTCCTCCCTTACAACCCGTTATTTCTGAAAAAGACTTAATTTCTTAGTAAACCATCAGGACAGGAAAGACAACCGTATCACCAAGGTTTTGACTTTAAGGCTATGTTTACACTACGTAAAAATAAGGCCGTAGTTCTCGCCGCAGAACTACGGCCATAGTTTTGAGGAGTTGAACATAGCCTTATGTGCAATGGGATCCCGGCCGGAGTGTACACACATCGTATGCACTCCCGTTGGGATCCTATGCGGCGCCGGAAAAAACTGACATGTCAGTTTTCTGCGGCCGGAATTCAGTGAATTGCGGCCGCAGAAAGACCTGTCAGTCACGCACTGTGTGCTATGGGAAGCTCTGATGCGGGCGCATGCTGATGCGCCCACATCAGAGCTCTGCGGCCGGACGGATCATCTGGCCGGTACTTAAGTACCGGCCGCGATGATCCGGGCACAGACCGGCCGTTCCGTGACCCAGCCGGGGTCACGGAACGGCCGTTCTGTTACGTAGTGTGAACATAGCCTAAAGAAGAATTGGAAACAGTTGTAACAAACGTTCAGCTGGGAACGCAGCTCTGCAAAGAAAACTTAAAGGGGATGCAGGTAAAAAGTGATGGTGCATCCAACAATATTCTGGTTATTCTGAATCCCCTTTAACTCTAGAGCCTGTAACCATACAGAGAGCGGGAGTGTTGTATTTTCCATGATGACTTCTCCATCACTATCCGGCCACAAGGTGTCACTAGAGATTTATATTTGACATTAGTGGCTATGTAAATGGTTTTGATTTTCTTTAAATCATTGAGTAATAATACGTTCTATAACTCTATAATATACTTTGTGTTTCATTTCCTGCTTTTTTTAAGATCTCTACTTGTTTCAAATGGGAACATAGTTTTTTTTACATCCAGAGATAGAAAACCTACACAGACCTACAGCAAAACTTCCTGAAGCTTATATCTTTCTGCTATTATTAGTCTAGACCAGTGCTTCCCAACCTTTTCCACCTCGGGGCGCCCCTACTAAATAATGTTCTACAAAATAAGAAAACCGTCATACAGTGACTCACAGGTGACGTCTTCTTTGATCTGAGGAGTCACTTTCCCTTTTCCTCTCCATCCGCCATGATGATTTCTTCCAGCTACTTTTCATCTCTTCAGAACCTGCGAGACAAACAATTTAGGCTCCGCACATTTATAGCAGCTTCCTATCCTTTCTCCCTCCTGTCGGCTCCCATAGTAACTGCGCTGTTTGGTGTTATGGCAGTAAAGCGACTAGGAATGTGGGATGCCCCCTGTATGTAGGATCCCCTGCTGTGCCCCCTGTATGTAGGATCCCCTGCTGTGCCCCCTGTATGTAGGATCCCCTGCTGTGCCCCCTGTATGTAGGATCCCCTGCTGTGCCCCCTGTATGTAGGATCCCCTGCTGTGATAAACTAATAATGCCCCCAGAGGTGCCCCCATATACTAATAATGCCCCCAGAGGTGCCCCCATATACTAATAATGCCCCCAAAGGTGCCCCCATATACTAATAATGCCCCAGAGGTGCCCCATATACTAATAATAACCTTAGAGGTGCCCCCATATACTAATAATGCCCTTAGAGGTGCCCCCATATACTAATAATGCCCCCAGAGGTGCCCCCCATATACTAATAATGCCCCCAGAGGTGCCCCCTATGAACTAATAATGCCCCCATGAACTAATAATGCCCCAGAGGTGCCCCCATATACTAATAATGCCCCCAAAGGTGCCCCCATATACTAATAATGCCCCAGAGGTGCCCCATATACTAATAATAACCTTAGAGGTGCCCCCATATACTAATAATGCCCCCAGAGATGCCCCCATATACTAATAATGCCCCCAGAGGTGCCCCCATATACTAATAATAACCTTAGAGGTGCCCCCATATACTAATAATGCCCCCAGAGATGCCCCCATATACTAATAATGCCCCCAGAGGTGCCCCCATGAACTAATAATGCCCCCAGATGTGCCCCCATATACTAATAATGCCCCCAGAGGTGCCCCCTATGAACTAATAATGCCCCCAGAGGTGCCCCCATATACTAATAATGCCCCAGAGGTGCCCTCATATACTAATAATACCCCCAGAGGTGCCCCCATATACTAATAATGCCCCCAGAGGTGCCCCCATATACTAATAATGCCCCCTGCTCTGCCCCTAAAAAAAAAAATATCCTACTCACCTAATCCGCGCTGTGGCTGCAGGAAGCAGCTCTCCTCCTCTTCGGGCTCCATCTTGCGAGCCACGGGGGCGGGACTTCCGGCAGGCGTGATGACGTCACATCATCACGCCTGCCGGAGAGGTCACGTCCCGGCCTCCCATAGGCTGCTGGCATGAAGTGCCAGCGGCCTATGGGAGTGAATATAGGAGCAGGACGCTGACACTTCCTGCTCCTATATTCTGCTTACTTTAATGTTCCGCCCGCTCATAGTGCGGGATGCTTAAAGGGATGCTTAAAGAGACAGCGCACATTTCCCACCGGGATCCTGCGGCACCCCTGGCGGGTTCTCTCGGCACACCAGTGTGCCGCGGCACCCCGGTTGGGAAACGCTGGTCTAGACAATGCTCTGTGAGCTAAACAGACTAGACTCCAGACTGATATATACACAGCTAGTCAGCTGAGAAGTGATACAGTTGTATCCAGTGTGGACAATGCTCTGTGAGCTAAACAGACAAGACTCCAGACTGATACATTGTACATAGCTAGTCCTGCTCTCAGCTGTATCCAGTGTAGACAATGCTCTGTGAGCTCCTTTTTTCTTCTGCTGTTCTGTTTCAATCCTTTTGTCCAATTACAGTAAATGATGGCCTATCAGCACGGATCAAAGAATCCTGAAGTCCTTTAGCTTCAAGAAGCACGGCATGGATCATAGGATAGCATGTAGTAGTATGATAGTATGAATTTGTCTTAAAGGGATATTCCACTCAAATGTTCCAATCAAATGTTATGTTGCTGCCCATGGTGAGACTAACAATTACTTCCATACTTGTTATTATCAATTCAGTCTTCTTCCCCCAGTTCTCAGCTGCTGCTTTCTGCTGAAAACACAAAAATCTGTGTGTGAGCTTTTCTCTCCGTCTCCCCCTCCTCCCCCCTTCCTTCTGCGACGGTTGATGTAAACAAGTCTTGTTAACATCAGCTGTTTTAGAAGGGAGGGAAGAAGAGGGGTAGACAGAGAGAAAAGCTCACACACAGAATTTTGGGATTTCAAGCAGAAAGCAGCAGCTGAGAACTGGGAGAAGGAGACTGAGTAGATAATAACAAGTATGGAAGTAATTGTTAGTCTCACCATGGGCAGCAACATATCAAAAGTTATGTTTGAGTGGAATACCCCTTTAATCCTTGAGTTAGAATAAAAGACTGAAACACGTCGGTCGTGTTGGGGATCTCTAATAGTTTTTATGACTTCTATACAATGTTTGAAGTTGGATGTTCCCTTGGTGCTGGACTTCACGTCATGTCCTTCCGATGTGTATTTTCCACGTATTTCTTCGGCATGGCCTCCTTCTCCTTATCTTAGCTCCTTAGCTGTATTGGGAGCTCTGGGAGTCAGGAAGTGACATTACCATGTTATCCAGGAAGTGACATCACTATGTTATCCAGGAAGTGACATCACCATGTTCTCTAGGAAGTGAATCCTTGATGGAGTAGTATGTGCATTTCCCGTAATAAGTGTATATTGGTGATTTGTATAACTTTTGGGGGCAATACAATACTTTAATAAAATTTTTGGCAGAACTTTTCCTTTAAATTGCAGTGAGCTCCCCCTACAGGTGTCTACAAGCAACACATTTTTAATGAATTCATATCTATTGTCTTTGTATTGCAGTAATTGCATATAACCTCCCCGACCTTTTCCATTGCATTCACCATTATGCTCTGTGATTTCTGTTTGGATAATAATGTGCGGTGCAGTAGAGTCTCAGGCAGTGCACCACCTCTGTCCATTGAGATGCATGGATGGCATAGAATCATTTTAGGAAGAAGAATTTATTTTGGTTTACAGTTCATAAAATTTTTTACAGCTTAGTATCCATCATGCACAAGGTGAGACGTCTCAGTGCAGCGGGCAGTGCAGGGCTCGATGGAATACTGTGCCCACCAGCAGCTGCCCCTTGTACACAGATGCACAGGACGACCCCTGGATCACTGACCGATTGTTTGCATAGACTCTGGTGATGACGGGGTTATCTGAGTGGATATTCTGAACACGGATCACCTGACATGGAAAATAATAGAAGAAATGTGAATAAAAAGCAGCACAAAGATCACATACAGCCCATATGGGGGGCAATAACATAGTGATGGGGTAATATACCTGTATCCATCTGGCTATACAGTATAGATGGGCTATAACCTCATATGTCTCCTGCACCACACATAGGGGGCAGCACAGAGCAGCACTGCAGGGGGCACTGGTGAGCGCTGAGGTAGGAATAGTGGCTGCCTCTGTTATGGGGGCACCTGTACCTGGCACTGGGACTGGCTCTGTTATTGGGCTCTGCCTATAGGTTTGTGTTGGGGGTACTGTGACTAACCCTAGGGGGCGCTGTAGTTGGTTCTGCAATAGAATAAAATACACTTTGCCCGGAGCTGCTCTCCTTGTACTGGTACAGACTATGGTGGTGGCTCAGTACACTATACAATAGTGGTGTTTGGGGTCTTCTGAGCAATGAGACATGTCAGACCGGCACCAGGTAACAGATTGGTGGTAAATAGATCAGACAGATCTCTCCAGCTCACTTATCTACCCTTCTCCCATTAGATGTGTCAGCCAACAGTGGTCACAGTAGCCCCTCTCCTGTGTGTTTCACTCAGGTTTCTTAGTAACTGTTGGACTTCCTGTCTGGGTGACCACCATTGGATTCCATGCACAATAGTATATATCATAGCTGATGGACTGACCTCTGAACCAGGGGGGTCTTCTGGATTGTATATGAAGAGTTTGTACAAGTTTGGATGACCGCCTGTCCAGATATCCCCAGTAACTGGATCCACAGACAGATTATCCACAAGGGTATTTACATCCACTGACTAGAAATAAATAAAAAAAAAAGATTGTGAGACTAATGCTGTGAAACAACATCATTTACTGTAGAGACCTGCACTGACTATTAGACTAAGGAGGAAATAAAAGATAGATAGATAGATAGATAGATAGATAGATAGATAGAAAACTAGATAGATAGAAAACTAGAAACATTTTTACATTAAAAGTGCAGGGTCGTTAACAGAATACAGACAGTGCAGCACAGCAAAACGCAACATTTTAGCGGCATTGCACCAACATTTTCTCACTTGAAAATGGCACATTGCCGCTGAAACATTGCGTTTTGCTGTGCTGCACTGTCTGTATTTTGTTAACGACCCTGCACTTTTAATGTAATAAATTTTCTACTTGGTTTTTTCACTAACCTTGGAGTGCTGTGGATAATCTGTGGAGTGGCTAAACAAGAGTCCGTGGTCGGGACTGACCCGCTGGGACCCATTCACATTACGGGAGTGCTGCTCACTTTCCAAGAACTAACTAGATAGATAGATAGATAGATAGATAGATAGGTAGGTGGTGTCCCACTGTTAAGTGCCTTGGGCACCTGTTACAAAGTTCTCACTCCAGGTTAAGTGGTGAATAAGGTAGTATTCTATAGTTTCACCACTAGGTGTCAGTGTTATTTATAAGTCTTGTTGTTCCATGCACAGCTGAAGTTAGCAATGGGTTAATGTTACTGTGTTCCAATGTGTTCTGTGATAGCCAATAGGAGATGCTCTCTCTTCTTCTACATATCCCTGCTCTCCACACACACTAGAACTGTAGGAGGAGTTAGTAAGCTCCGTGTGGGAGGAAGTCAGTTCAGTGTGGTCTAAGATGCGAGTGTGTACAGATGTGGTTAGAGATAACCAGTTCTTTCAGTCCTTATACTATATCTACTATACTGTGCTAAGCACTTTATGGGAGAGAAGTCCAGGGACACCCAAACCCACTTCATGAACCAGTCTATCAGGTGCAGGGCAGTATCCTGAGACACAGGAAGGAGACACAGGAAGGAGACACAGGAAGATCTACGTATCCTATCTCGCAGTGCAGGTAACTGGGACACCCCCGGAAACTTAGCTTCGCCCAGATAACCACGACTGGGGCTTGTATCACCCTATTAGGACGGGTTACTTGACACTGTAGGGCACAAGGTGGTCAGACACAGTCTAAACACAAGAACAAGTAAACGTCTCACTCTACAAGTATTCTCAACAGTTGCTACATTGGGTCAGGGCTCCCTCAACAAACTCTTCTCCTCTCTTCTGCTCAACTCTCCAAGCACTGCTACAACTACTTCTCTTCTACTCTACTTCTTAAGGCACCTCCTCAAGCATAAGCAAGTTTCAGCACTAAAGTCTGTGTGAAGATTTATCTATTTTACTAAAGTGTATTGTATTGCTGAGAGACTTTGTAGTAAAGCTGTTCTATTTTTGATATCACTGGAGCACTGAAGCACCTATACACACTAACGCACACCTTGGGTTATTTTTCCCCTTTCTGTGGGTGGCGATATCGATAGTCCGAGTGGGTCAGTTGCCACTCAGGACTACTGTGACAAGAGCCCAAGGAACCCATCACAACCCGGCAGGTCACCGACCATTTGGGGAACACTGCCAGCCACAACACAAAGCAGGTATCACCATCACACCTGTGTGCTGGACTAGCACTGGCCCTCTCTGGCTGAGCTGTCACAACAACACCTACACCTGTAACCTAACATAATACCACCACCAGGTACCTCACCACAGATGGATAGATAGATTAGATAGATAGATAGATAGATAGATAGATAGATAGATAGATAGATAGATAGATAGATAGATAGATAGATAGATAGGAGATAGATTAGATAGATAGATAGATAGATAGATAGATAGATAGATAGATAGATAGATAGATAGATAGATAGATAGATAGGAGATAGATTAGATAGATAGATAGATTAGATAGATAGATAGATAGATAGGAGATAGATAGATAGATAGATAGATAGATAGGAGATAGATAGATAGATAGATAGGAGATAGATAGATAGATAGATAGATAGATAGATAGATAGGAGATAGATTAGATAGATAGATAGATAGATAGATAGATAGATAGGAGATAGATTAGATAGATAGATAGATAGATAGATAGATAGATAGATAGGAGATAGATTAGATAGATAGATAGATAGATAGATAGGAGATAGATTAGATAGATAGATAGATTAGATAGATAGATAGATAGATAGATAGATAGATAGATAGATAGGAGATAGATAGATAGGAGATAGATAGATAGGAGATAGATAGATAGGAGATAGATAGATAGGAGATAGATAGATAGATAGGAGATAGATAGATAGGAGATAGATAGATAGATAGATAAATAGATAGATAGGAGATAGATTAGATAGATAGATAGATAGATAGATAGGAGATAGATAGAAAGATAGATAGATGATAGATAGGAGATAGATAGAAAGATAGATAGATAGGAGATAGATTAGATAGATAGATAGATAATAGATAGGAGATAGATAGATAGATAGGAGATAGATAGATAGGAGATAGATAGATAGATAGGAGATAGATAGATAGATAGATAGATAGATAGATAGATAGGAGATAGATTAGATAGATAGAGTAGATAGATAATAGTTTTGAGCTATAAACTACATTTTTACCTTTATTGGGGTGAGAGACCAATCTTCATTCTTTTTAAAGACATTTATTGTATGAGCCGTGATATCCGCAGCATAGATGTATCTACAAGACACAGTAGAACAGTGAAACCGAGGAGCAGAACAACTGCCTTAGCCGCCATTGTGTCTGTTACAGGGCCCGCTTCGTCAGGGGGCCCCACAGCCTGATCATGTAATAGACCGTTCCCCCTAAGCTGACGACTGAACAAACAGTTAATACATTACCTCTTCACACTCTGGGTCTCCTGCTCTCTGCTTGCTTCCTGTTCCTGTGGCTGCAGCTATAGAGCGGCCTGTCTGAGCTGACAGGCAGCGGCGGTCCCGGCCAGTGATTGACTGAGCGGGCTGTCAGCTGAGACAAGCCACTCTGAAGCTGTAGCCACAGGACTGGGAAGCATACAGCACCGTATATGGCAGCATGGTGGCTCAGTGGTTAGCACTGTATATGGCAGCATGGTGGCTCAGTGGTTAGCACTGTATATGGCAGCATGGTGGCTCAGTGGTTAGCACTGTATATGGCAGCATGGTGGCTCAGTCGTTAGCACTGTATATGGCAGCATGGTGGCTCAGTGGTTAGCACTGTATATGGCAACATGATGGTTTAGTGGTTAGCACTGTATATGGCAGCATGGTGACTCAGTGGTTAGCACTGTATATGGCAGCATGGTGACTCAGTGGTTAGCACTGTATATGGCAGCATGGTGGCTCAATGGTTAGCACTGTATATGGCGGCATGGTGGCTCAGTGGATACCACTGTATATGGCAGCATTGTTGGTCAGTAGTTTGCACTGTTTATGACAGCATGGTGGCTCAGTGGTTAGCACTGTATATGGCAGCATGGTGGCTCAGTGGTTAGCACTGTATATGGCAGCATGGTGGCTCAGTCATTAGCACTGTATATGGCAGCATGGTGGCTCAGTCATTAGCACTGTATATGGCAGCATGGTGGCTCAGTGGTTAGCACTGTATATGGCAGCATGGTGGTTTAGTTGTTAGCACTGTATATGGCAGCATTCTGGCTCAGTGGTTAGCACCGTATGTGGCAGCATGGTGGCTCAGTGGTTAGCACTGTATATGGCAGCATGGAGTCTCAGTGGTTAGCACTGTATATGGCAGCATGGTGGTTTAGTGGTTAGCACTATATGTGGCAGCATGGTGGCTCAGTGGTTAGCACTGTATATGGCAGCATGGTGGTTTAGTGGTTAGCACTGTATATGGCAGCATGGTGGCTCAGTGGTTAGCATTGTATATGGCAGCATGGTGACTCAGTGGATACCACTGTATATGGCAGCATGGTGGCTCAGTGGTTAGCACTGTATATGGCAGCATGGTGGCTCAGGGGTTAGCACCGTATATGGCAGCATGGTGGCTCAGTGGTTAGCACTGTATATGGCAGCATGGTGGCTCAATGGTTAGCACCGTATATGACAGCATGGTGGCTCAGTGGTTAGCATTGTATATGGCAGCATGGTGGCTCAGTGGTTAGCATTGTATATGGCAGCATGGTGGCTCAGTGGTTAGCACTGTACATGGTAGCATGGTGGCTCAGTAGTTAGCACTGTATATGGCAGCATGGTGGCTCAGTGGTTAGCACTGTACATGGCAGCATGGTGGCTCAGTGTTTAGCACTGTATATGACAGCATGGTGGCTCAATGGTTAGCACTTTATATGACAGCATGGTGGCTCAATGGTTAGCACTGTATATGACAGCATGGTGGCTCAATGGTTAGCACTGTATATGGCAGTAAAGTTTAGTTGGGGGGGGGGGGGAGCCAGTCAGAGTATTCCAGTCTGCATCTAACTGAGTATACCTACTAAAATTTTTCCCAGGACCCATTTATAAGACAATACCCTGAGTCAGGGTGTGTATTGAGATCCCCTTCTTCAGCACACTTATTCCCTAGCCATGTCGAGCTAGCGCTGTAAAAGGACACGGGTCAACCCTATCCATGCTGGGCACCTATCTTCTCTCAATAACTTGCCAGGAAGAAACAGACAGTGGCTAGGTAAGCTCAGTTGAAGTAAAAAAAAACACAAGTGTGAGGTCTCCCTAAGGGTCGCCCTGATAGCTAGCTGTACATAAGAGGTGGGGCCTATGTTCCTAATGTAGTGTCACTCGGTGGCCACAGACAGCAATAGGCTGAAGGTCATACCTGTGGGCGTAGGTTCTCTCTTCTAAAGCCTAACAGCTGAATAGAGCCCCAACTCTCCTCATCCTACTGGCAGTCCATCATCACCACTGCAGAGTAATAAACAAAGTAAAGTCTAAAGTGTTACAAAGATTTAGAGACTATTACAAAGATTTAGAGACTATTTCTATACCACCAGTGAGAGGTTGAGATATTGTCTATATTTCCAACTTTCAAAGTATTTCTATATATGCTGTGAATTGTCAGAGTATTATATAGCAACAGTAAAAAACCTATTTCTTGTATACCCTGCACTTTTGTAAAAGAGAGGGACTGTTATAGTGTGTACTGTGCCTTTAAGATGTCCTACAGTAAAGTGCAACTGTTTACGTTCACCTGAGACTCTATGATTGCTCACACCTACACCTGCACCACGGAAAATGTTCCACCTAAAAAGTGTGTGTTGGTACATCCAGGGGTGGGCACACACCATTCCTGGCCACCATGACAAGTGCCTAAGCCTTACCATCTTGCCCCCAGCTAAACACCACCTGGCTCCCCTGGGTTACCCCAGGTACAACTAGTCAGTGACAAAGAGACGTAGCAGCAGACCACTTACTGTTTGTCATTAGAAATGGTAATTCCATTGGCACCGTCAAATCCTTTGGCCACTTCCCTCACATCACCAGGGCTGTAATACACGACGCCCGTCCACCCGAGTCCAAGAAATAATTCCATAAAGCTCATGAACACACTGGAAAAGTAAGAATCGATGGTGGCGTAGAAGCTGTCAGGCCCAACGGCAACTATATCATTAACACTAAAGAAAGACAAAAGCAAAAAACAATATAAGTAATTTTGAAACAAACAAGATTCGCATGACATCACGGAACCTAACAGAAACAAGGAGACATGATGTCATCAGAATCGCAGAGCAGCCTCCACCTTGGATCGTATCTCAGTATTTCAGTTCTCTCAAGAGTCTTCAGGAAAAAGAGGAGACCCCCAGAAGAGCTGTTGGCCATCCCTAAATACCTCTTCACCCCCTGCACCATTGTAGGCAATAGGGGAGATTTGTGAAATTGTGTTCAAAGGAGCAATGTAGCAGTTGCCCATAGAAACAAATCAAATTGATTCTTTTGTCATGTCCCAGGACTAGGTTTCATTCACTGACATGTGTCTGTGTTATTTTACATTGCCTGTTATTAGTTTGTCCCTTCTGTCTTCCTGTACCCTATCTATAATGTTATAGCTCCTCCCCTCTCCCTCCTGTACCCTAGCTGTGATGTTATAGCTCCTCCCCTCTCCCTCCTGTACCCTAGCTGTGATGTTATAGCTCCTCCCCTCTCCCTCCTGTACTCTAGCTGTGATGTTATAGCTCCTCCCCTCTCCCTCCTGTACCTTAGCTGTGATGTTATAGCTCCTCCCCTCTCCCTCCTGTACCCTAGCTGTGATGTTATAGCTCCTCCCATCTCCTTCCTGTACCCTAGCTGTGATGTTATAGCTCCTCCCCTCTCCCACCTGTCTTCCTGTACCCTAGCTGTGATGTTATAGCTCCTCCCCTCTCCTTCCTGTACCCTAGCTGTGATGTTATAGCTCCTCCCCTCTCCCTCCTGTCTTCCTGTACCCTAGCTGTGATGTTATAGCTCCTCCCCTCTCCCTCCTGTACCCTAGCTGTGATGTTATAGCTCCTTCCCTCTCCCTCCTGTCTTCCTGTACCCTATCTGTGATGTTATAGCTCCTCCCCTCTCCCTCCTGTATCCTAGCTGTGATGTTATAGCTCCTCCCCTCTCCCTCCTGTACCCTAGCTGTGATGTTATAGCTCCTCCCCTCTCCCTCCTGTACCCTAGCTGTTATGTTATAGCTCCTCCCCTCTCCCACCTGTCTTCCTGTACCCTAGCTGTGATGTTATAGCTCCTCCCCTCTCCTTCCTGTACCCTAGCTGTGATGTTATAGCTCCTCCCCTCTCCCACCTGTCTTCCTGTACCCTAGCTGTGATGTTATAGCTCCTCCCCTCTCCTTCCTGTACCCTAGCTGTGATGTTATAGCTCCTCCCCTCTCCCTCCTGTACCTTAGCTGTGATGTAATAGCTCCTCCCCTCTCCCACCTGTCTTCTTGTACCCTAGCTGTGATGTTATAGCTCCTCCCCTCTCCTTCCTGTACCCTAGCTGTGATGTTATAGCTCCTCCCCTCTCCCTCCTGTACCCTAGCTGTGATGTTATAGCTCCTCCCCTCTCCCTCTTGTACCTTAGCTGTGATGTTATAGCTTCTCCCCTCTTCCTCCTGTCTTCCTGTACCCTAGCTGTGATGTTATAGCTCCTCCCCTCTCCCTCCTGTACCCTAGCTGTGATGTTATAGCTCCTCCCCTCTCCCTCCTGTACCCTAGCTGTGATGTTATAGCTCCTCCCCTCTCCTTCCTGTACCCTAGCTGTGATGTTATAGCTCCTCCCCTCTCCCTCCTGTACCCTAGCTGTGATGTTATAGCTCCTCCCCTCTCCCTCCTGTCTTCCTGTACCCTAGCTGTGATGTTATAGCTCCTCCCCTCTCCCTCCTGTACCCTAGCTGTGATGTTATAGCTCCTCCCCTCTCCCTCCTGTACCCTAGCTGTGATGTTATAGCTCCTCCCCTCTCCCTCCTGTACCCTAGCTGTGATGTTATAGCTCCTCCCCTCTCCCTCATGTTGCAGCCATTTCCTTCTACAGTTCAGTACAAGTTTTCTGTATCCTGCTGTAGACCTTGGTCATTATATATTCTTTTCACACCGTTGTAACCAGCATTTTGTACAAGATTTCTGCCTGGAATAAACTTGAAACCTTTGAAGTGCATGAAGATTAATTGCAAACCCCACCCGAACTGGAGACGACAAAAGTGGTGCTGTCTCTGGAAGAAAGTGGCCATGTTTTTCTAAGACTGGATAACCCCTTTAAGAAAATTATATAAGTCTACGAGGAGGGAAGATTTTCTGTACCTGGTGAAAAGTTTGTGTGTGACCGACTTCAGATGGACAAGTAACTTTTCTTCCTTTACAAATCTGAATATCTCAATAATTGATTGTAACTGTGGATGATTCACCACAAAGAGATAGACCGTACCATCTGCAAACAGAGGGGGACAAAGAGAACTAACAGACACAGCATAAGTGCACATCTACATAAATGGACACCATGACGGAAACCCAATGGATACCATTATAGTCAACGGGAGCTATTGGGGACTGCTGGTGCTTGTCATGTTTTGGATCTGGCACTGCTCCATTCATCTATTAGTGAGGAGGAATGGGGGGGGGGGGTGTTCAGGACATTTAGGTTTGAGTCCAAACTGGACCTCCATGATAAAACCTGAGAGATACTGGAAGGGGACATCATACAGTAGGAGATGTGCGACCAATGATATCTGCTTCATTTGATAAAAAATTAAATTCTTATGCAGACCTGTGTGTCTCTACGGTTACAGACTACAAACAAACCCTGTGTAGTCTGACCCTGCAGTCACGTATCTTTCCCTTCCATCTGTCATCTCTCCTATCATTTTCTGATGCCCATAAGAAGGAAGTAGAAGCAGAGTAACACGACTGTCGGATCAGACTACACAGGGTTTGTCTGTAGTCTGTAACCACGGAAACACATACTTCTACATCGTAACTGTATACACAAAACTGTAGAATATCTGTTTTAGCAATTGACAAGTAGTTGTAAAAGTTTATGTACTCTTTAAGCTTCACTTTTCGGCACTAATTAGAATGTTGAAAACTTGTTTGTCCTCATGCGGTCCTTAGTTTTTCCCCTCAGCTGAACTTTACCATGGCTGGTGTCCAGTATTTGATTGGCCGTTTTCGGTGACATTGATCTGTGTCCTGTGGTATAATGATCTCGGCCTTGTGCTTGGGACATCAACGTTTATTATGAGTGACCTTTACCATGTGCTGTGCTGGAGAACCTGGTGCAATACCTTTCTACAGGAGCTTCAGGATGCGTCTCCTCTTCTCCTCCTATCCCCAGGTATATATGTGATACTATGTGTAATGTCGGATATATCAGGCCTCGTCCTATAATGTCTCTTTGAATGCATTTTAGCCACAATAAGTGCAAATATAACACATGTAATGTATGTCCTATTATTATCAATGGGAACATGTAGTGTAGATGACAGAGCACACTGGGGCACCTGGTATACGGGGCAGATATATCACATATGCTGGAATAGGGGACGTGTCATGTACCTGCAGGAAACACTGTAAATCCAGGATGGGAATTTGTTCCATTGATTGGTTTCACACTGAGGACCTTGTAAGGTGGCGGCCATGGAAGTGAGTGACCGTCCCTATAGACATGAGAGTGTTGGTGGATCCTGTAACTCTCATATCTCAGGAGCTACAACCAGACTGGCCCCTATTCTCTTCCCATTTGCCCCAGTTCTGATCCCCCATGTTGTTTCTATTAGGAAGGAACCGATAATGAACGTCTCACCCTTCTCATCGATGTACGTGCTCAGCCCATGGGGGTTAAAGGAAGACGCATCAAATCCTTCACTGATGCTCAGAGGGGAGGGAATGAGGCCGCCATCTTCCAGGTCTAACAGGAGGATTTTTCCAGGTTCATCAGGTGCAAAGCTCTTCATTCCGGGATACTTCAAACCCTTAAATATGGAAGAAATAAGTATAAATACATAGAGATGTATACAGACAGGTTGTGTATTTCTGGCATCAGCTGAGAAGTTATACAGTTGTATCCAGTGTAGACAACGCTCTGTGAGCTCTACAGCCTGGACTCCAGACTGATACATTATAAATAGCTAAGATATATATATATATATTCTGTAAAATGAGCTCTTATAAGTCTCTGGAATATACACTAGTCCACAAAACCCTAAAAACTCCAGTAAAATCCCGGGGAAGGGCGTCACTGCTAGGGGAACATGTAATAAGAGCAAGGAAGATATAAAACTTATTCTGCAGTTTCTTAACCCATCAGCAGGGTTACATTAGATTATATATACATCCACCATTGTGTGTATATTCATTTGGGAAAACCTTTTAGACTCCACCCCTGATCCTTCCAGTAATTTTGAGGCATATTTGGGTGATTTTGTTTCCCACCATGAGATCTGATAGTTGGTGAGTTATGGATATGCCACAGATGTCATTTGCATAGGTAAATCAAGGCTTCCCTCTTTTCTCAGACCACCCATCTGGGGAGCTGTCCCTTGTGTTGCTCATTATCAGCAGCAGTGTAAGACTTAGGCTAGGGCTATTCATCCCCATTACATTGCCAGTCTGTTGAGTTCAGTTTTTGTGTTGTAATTGGCCAGAGAAGAAAAAGAAAGGATGGCCAGATGTAAGTACTGCCAGCAACCAACCCAGCCCTGGTCCTGGCACCTGAACAAGCAATAGCTGTGCACCATGGATGGGGCTCTCAGGGGCTCAATAACAGCAGTGACAGCCCTAACATCACCTGTCACCACTCTGAAGGGTTAAAGGGAATGTATAATTTCTCCTAAGGTATGTTTTCTATCACCTGGTCAGCATCGGCACGTAGAACCCGGCGGCGCAGTCCATTTACAAAACTGCCGCCCAGTTCCTGTGCTATGTGTGCTCTGCAATTAGGCCCGCTCGGTGCACTGGAGATGGGCCCAGCACCCCCAGTTCACCTATATGGGTACACTGGGCCCACCTCCAGTGCATCGAGTGGGCCTAATTGCAGATGGAGAAATCGGCACAGATGGCGTGGATCGGGCGTCGGTTTGTAAAATGGACCGCGTGACCGCTGACCAGGTGATATTAAAAAAATTCGGCAGGAGGAAAGGTACATTTGCTTTAATGTAAAAAAAAACAAAAAAAAAACAGGTTCTAAAAAAAGTCCATACACCGTACAGGTAACTAAGTCATAGTGGGGGAGTCTATGACTCCAGAAACCGCAAATACTCACTGTACTTATAAAGGCCAAACCATTAGGAAGAACATCGATATCCTCAGAACCGGCCTCTGTGATGGAGCAGAATAAAACATGAGGATTAAGGAGCTTTTATACTCCAGAGCTGCAATCACAATTCTGACGGCTGGAATCTCCCAGCATTCCTTGTATAAAGCCTGAGCTGGTGGTTTGTAGGTTGGGGCCTGTAGTCTTTGTATCGGACGCTGCAGTGGGATCTCATGTAGGAAAAACTACCTGCATTATAGGAGCTCATATATAACACACATAATAAATACATAGATAGTATTCCCATATAACAACGTACCTATCCCCTTCAGGAGCTGACAGCCCGGGAGGTCGACAGGCTCCACCTCATTGAAAATCAAGGCTCTATTGCTGCCAAAAAAAATTATGTTGGGTGAATGTACAATGGAAAATTACCGATAGTAAACTAATAACTTCTAGCACTCAATGCCAGTCTGCTGCATCAAAAGCCAATGCAATAGTCACCTGTACTATAAAGGTTAATATTGTAACACGGATCCTCTGTATATGTTACACTATGTTAGAGAAACCTTTACACCGGGCTTGAGCGGCCTGTGTGGGATTTGTACATATTACATAACGTTCTAATATTGTATGAAGCCTCATGATGTGTACAGGATAATATACTGTATGGCTGCAGTGTCCCATAGCGGGTGTCCACTGCTTTATCTATACATGTATAGGTCGGTACTGTATGTATTATATGCTCTGAGACTGAAGGTTGTAGTATGCTGCTCCCACCACTTGATGTCACTGTAACTTGTACCTTATATTGCAGAGCTGAAGTAGAAACTATTCTAAGGGTTAACTGTCCTATGTTTACTGTAGGTGTTTATGCCACTGTCTGATGACTCTAAGTTCCACCAATCCCTGAGTTAGCTACCTCAGAGGGTCTCCAGCCCTATCCTATGGGTTCTTTAGTTCTAATTAAACCCCCCCTGTAGGTGTATATATAGTGGGGTTGGGACTAGTTTAGGCAGATTTTCACATTCCAGTGATTCCAGATCCCTGATCCCAGAGTTTTCTAAGTAGACTCTTCCCGGGCCTGGCCTGGAGGCCAGGACCCATTCCTGGGCTACTACGCTGAATCAGAGTGTGTATGCAGAACTTTATTTAAAAGTTTCCTTAACACACCTGATTTCCTAGCCATGTACAGCTGGCTTGGGACAATCCCTATCCATACTGGGTGACATTCTCTCGGATGATCACCCTAGGACAAAGTCAGTAGCTAGGAAAGAGCTGATTGCCGAAAACTCTACTGCAAGTGCTAGGTTCCCTTAAGGTTTGATGAGGCGGCTAGCCTAGTTGGTGCAAGGAAAGATTTATTGTTTCTACTTGACAGATCTAAAGGCCAAGACCACTGATGCGTCTATCACTGAGGGTATCCAGACTGTAATATACAGTAATCCCAGTGCCCCCCACAGAGCCCTCAACAGGGGCAAATGCAGGAATTCTGAAAGGTCCATAGGTGCCCCTGCTGGAGATGCATAATGCCCCCCACTATACCGACAGTGCAGGAATGGAGGGGTGACTGGTGACCCCTTTATCTCATGCTGTAGTTATTTGTAGAGTTACAGTCTTTACCCGGTATTTATACCCTCGATGGATCACTATGGGGGGAATCACTGATGATATATAATGTAATAGTACTCAATGCCAGTCTGCTGCCGCTAAAGCTCACTGTGTTATCTTGTATTAAAGAAGTGATGGCTTCACAAGGAGGAACATATATCAGCTTCTCATCATGATGTAAGAATTATTATTACCCTAAAAGTAGGGAGGACACATGGGGGATATCCAGAACCCCATATACTGTCCTGTTATGTATATAAGAGGAGCTCAGATTACAGCGACCGGCGCTTCTCTGTGCTGGAATCCAGGAGAAAGGTCACTACTATAGAATCCCAGGAACCTACAAATCAAGGTTAGTGCAGAAGAGCGAGAACAAGACCCTTACCAGAAACTCATGAGCCTTTCCCCCAGGACGGCCAGGAAAACCACCAGGAGGGTCACCCTGCCCAGAGCCCCCATGTCTGCGGTGATGTCCCTGCTGTCCTGATGATGAGCGTGAGGTCTGTGATCACAGCAGCACAGGCTCCCAGCACTGAGGGTTGTGTAAGCGGCTGTGTCCTTCTGACCTGTTCCTATATACCTGTAAGAGGAGTCTGTATCTTCTGTTATCTATACGCTCCCAACACCCAGACCTGCTTAGTATACCATTTATGACTTATTGACCCCATAGCAGTCACATGCTCTGTCTTTATGATCGTTCTGTTAATGTAATTGCCATATAATAATGACTTGACAAAAAAAATTAAAGTATAAGCATCAAAATTTCTACCCTACAACTACTTTTACATGAAAACCAGCACAGATGATTCCACCCTACAACTACTCATACATGAACGCCAACAGCAATGTTTCCATCCTGTGACTACATATTTATAGATTGTTAGTAGAGATGAGCTTGCTTAAGTCCGATCGTTCAGAATTTTAATATCGGTGGCTGAAGAAGTTGGATGCAGCCATAAGCCATAGGCTGTATCCATGTTTTCCAGGACTGCCTAGGGCTGCATCCAACTTCTTTAGCCACCGGTAATCAAATACCAAACAATCAAGGCATGGTTGAGTTGCGCTTGTCTCTAATAAACATGAATACTTTTACATGAATGCCAGCAGAAATCCCTCCAACTACTTTTACATGAATGCCAGCAGAAATCCCTCCACCCTCCAACTACTTTTACATGAATGCCAGCAAAAATCAATCCACCCTCCAACTATCCAACTACTTTTACATGAATGCCAGCAGAAATCACTCCACCCTCCAACTACTTTTACATGAATCCCAGCAGAAATCTCTCCACCCTCCAACTACTTTTACAGAATGCCAGCAGAAATCACTCCACCCTCCAACTACTTTTACATGAATCCCAGCAGAAATCTCTCCACCCTTCAACTACTTTTACATGAATGCCAGCAGAAATCCCTCCACCCTCCAACTACTTTTACATGAATCCCAGCAGAAATCTCTCCACCCTCCAACTACTTTTACAGAATGCCAGCAGAAATCCCTCCACCCTCCAACTACTTTTACATGAATCCCAGCAGAAATCTCTCCACCCTCCAACTACTTTTACAGAATGCCAGCAGAAATCACTCCACCCTCCAACTACTTTTACATGAATGCCAGCAGAAATCACTCCACCCTCCAACTACTTTTACATGAATCCCAGCAGAAATCTCTCCACCCTTCAACTACTTTTACATGAATGCCAGCAGAAATCCCTCCACCCTCCAACTACTTTTACACGAATGTTGTAAAAACTCAACAATCAAGCATAAATATCATTATTTCCACCCCACAGCTACTTTTACATGGACAATTTAAAAAAATTAAGAGTAAATCAAAGAGAAGCATCTATATTTGTACCCCATACTGACAATAAGGACCATGCACCCCACAACTACTTTAACAGTAATGTAATAATAAATTACGAGTAAGTATGTAATGTAATAAGAATTACAAAGTATAGGCTTCCACCATATAACTACTCTTACATGGAAACCAGAAGCAGCAATCTTACAGCTACTTATACCTGAATACCAGCAGCGATGTTTCTGTAGTGTCCCGGAACCAATGTGACCCTACAATTTTCCAAACTGCACCTTTACTTTTTGGTGAGTAGCGCACTACCATCCGGCACATGGATCCACAAAGCAGTATAATATATAAATATATATATAGTAATACTTACCCATGCTTCCCCAGTGTCCTGGTGCTTTTTCCCCTCGTTTCCTGCTCTCCGCAGCCACCGCTAACACTTCTGGCCCCGTCTCTTCAATGGCAGGCTTGTCATTACACATACGGGGCCAGAAGTGTCAGAGGTGGCTGCAGAGCAGGAAACACAAGGTTATGGCTGGAGGGCCCCCGGGGAAGCCTGGACAGGTAAGTATAAAGTTTATTATCTTCCTTACAGGGTCATCAGCCGTCAGACACGCATCACTATTACACATAGAGCACGGTTGGCAGACGATGATTAAGAATGAAAGACTCAAACCTGTCAGTCATGTTGGTGATCTCTAATATTTTTTATTACTACTATACGATGCTTGAAGCTGGACGTCCCCTTGTCCCCTGCAGGACTTCACATGTCATGTCATTCTGATGTGTATTTTCCGCTTACTTCTTTGCATGACCTCCTTCTCCTCAGCTGCCATGGATTATGTAATAACACGGGATAGAATATCCGTGCTCACCAGCAGCTATTGTGTCCTGTACAGTTATCCAGCCCGTAATATTGTCATGACCCGGAGAGACCGGGAGAATTTATCCTATTGGCAGAAAGTTATCGGAGGACGATAGAGAAGAATGGAGAAGAACGCCAGCGCCCACTATATACTGATCTTACCCTCAGCTTCAAGCCGGTGGTCTCCCATCTCTACTGCTGGATATGCCCCCCTGATTGTTATACTCTATTATTAGACCATTATATTCACCATCATTCCTTCTCTTAGTGTTTTTGGCCACGTATCTTGTTGTGTCCTTTGATACGTTTCCCGATGTTCACAAACACCTGACATTTTTTGTCGCTCGCTGCTGGATTGTGTCATCACACACCTGGCTGCATTGGTCAGCACAGGAAAATCTTCAAATGCAGAGAGGAGAAGGGCTGTCACAGTGTGTAAGTGCCGGCACCCCCTCTGATGTCTGTATTGCGTAGGTGGTCTGATTCTGAGGTCTGTATTGTGCAGGGGGTCCGATTCTGGTGTCTGTAACCTTTAGCCATTTTAATTTTGACTCCTAAATTGCAGTGAGCTCCCCCTACAGGTGTCTGCAAGCAACACATTTTTAATGAATTTATATCTAATGTCTTTTTATTGCAGTAATTGCATACTTTCCCACTTTTATCAATGCATTCACTATTATGGTGGACTCTAAAGAGACTCTGTCAGCAGGTCTATGGTGTCCTATTTCAGGGTAGTATAAACTAGTGACAGAGGAGCTGAACAGAATGATGTATCACTTACAGTGTTCTGTGCAGCTGATCCAGAGATCTCCTCCTGAATAACATGGACAATAGGTAGTCCTCTCCATTATGTGCATGAGCTCAGCAGTCCTGGATATTCATGAGAAGCAGAAAACTCCACCCACCAGCTGCTGATTGGCAGTTATCTATCCATGCTGTGTATAGGCAGTCAGCTGACAATTAGCAGCCGGAGGGCGGGGGGAGGGGTGTGGCAAGAATCTTTTTCTCCTGCATATTAGGAGAACGGCTGAACAGAATGATGGAAGTAATACACAGATCTGTTCAGCATTTCTGTCACTAGTTTATACTGCCCTCATTTAAGGTGGAATAAACCTAGTGACAGATTTCCTTTAATTCTCAGCAGAGGGCATTCTCAGTGGAGCTCACTGTAATCTGTCTAGATGATATGGCCTGTGCAGTAGGGTCTTAGGCAATGATGAGACCTATAGGATGAAGCTATCAGTGCACCACCTCTATAGAGATACATGGATACCATAGAACCTTTACAGCTTTGTTTTTAAGGGTGTATATGTGGTGTCCCACCATGGATGTTTCTTGTAATTCACCTGTTGCAAAAGCCCTTTTTTCAAAGGCAGGTGGTGATGAAGGTATTTATTGGTTTCACCACTAGATGTCAGTATTTTGTATGTAAGCTCTTACTTATTGCACAGCTGTAGTGAACAAAGGGTTACTGCTCCTTCTGTATTATGTATTTTGTTGTTCAATGGAGAAACTCCTTCTCTCTAATCTATCACTTTCTCTCTCTCTTCTTATACACATTCTTCTCCACCACTCACAGGGCCCCGTACACACCCCTGTAGGAAGTAGTCACTTGGTTGGAGAAAGTGTGTCTTACACAGATTCTCGTGGGAGGAAGACACACAGAGTAGACATCTCCGCTGTAGTTAAGCCAGGGCCTGGGTTTTAGGTAGAAGATTTTATTTGGGTTTATAGTCTGAATAGAATTCACAAATTAGTCTCCAGTTCCATCATGCACAAAGTAAGACGCCTCAATGCAGCGGGCAGTGCAGGGTTCGATGGAATACTGTGCCCACCAGCAGCTGACCCTTGTACACAGATGCACAGGATGACGCTTGAATCACAGACCCGTCGTTTGCATAGACTTTGGTGACGATGGGGTTATCTGAGTGGATATTCTGTACACGGATTACCTGACATGGAAAATAATAGAAGAAATGTCAATTAATAGTAGCATAAAGACCAAATACAGCCCATATGGGGCACAATAACATAGTGATGGGGTATTATACCTGTATCCTACTAGCTATACAGAATAAAAGGGCTATCACCTCATCTGTCTCCTGCACCACACATAGGGGGCAGCACAGAGCAGCACTGCGGGGAGCTCTGAGGTAGGGATAGTGGCTGTTATGGGAGCACCTGTACCTGGCACTGCTATTGGGACACTGGGGCTGGCTTTGTTATTGGGCTCTGCATATAGGTTTGTGGTGGCAGCGGGGGGGGGGGGGGGTACTGTGGTTGGTTCTGCAATATAATACAATACACCTTGCCTGGAGCTGCTCTCGTACATTATACAATACTGGTGTTTGGGGGTGTTCTGTGTGTTTTACTTGTCTTTCTGAGCAACTGTTGGACTTCGTGTCTGGGTGACCACCACTGGATTCCATGTCGTTACGTAATAGTATATATCATTACTAATAGACTGACCTCTGAACCAGGGGGGTCTTCTGGATTGTATACGAAGACTTTGTACAAGTTTGGATGACCTCCTGTCCAGATATCCCCAGTGACTGGATCCACAGACAGATTATCCACAAGGGTATTTACATCCACCGACTTGTATAGAAATGAAGAAAAAATAAAAGATTGTGAAGACGAATGCTGTAAACTTCCATCATTTACTGTAGAGACCTATACTCACTATGAGAAAGAAGACGGATAGATAGATAGCTAGATAGATAAATAGGAGATAGATAGGAGATAGATAAATAGGAGATAGATAGGAGATAGATAGATAGATAGATAGATAGATAGATAGATAGATAGATAGATAGGAGATAGACAGATAGATAGATAGATAGATAGATAGATAGATAGATAGGAGATAGGAGAGATAGATAGATAGATAGATAGATAGGAGATAGATAGATAGATAGATAGATAGATAGATAGATAGATAGGAGATAGATAGATAGATAGATAGGAGATAGATAGATAGATAGATAGATAGATAGATAGATAGGAGATAGATAGATAGATAGATAGATAGATAGATAGATAGATAGATAGATAGGAGATAGATAGGAGATAGATAGATAGATAGATAGATAGATAGATAGATAGATAGATAGAAGATAGATAGATAGATAGATAGATAGGAGATAGATAGATAGATAGATAGATAGATAGATAGATAGATAGATAGGAGATAGATAGATAATAGGAGATAGATAGGAGATAGATAGGTAGATAGATAGATAGATAGATAGATAGGAGATAGATAGATAGATAGATAGATAGGAGATAGATAGATAGATAGATAGATAGGAGATAGATAGATAGGAGATAGATAGGAGATAGATAGATAGATAGATAGATAGATAGATAGATAGATAGATAGATAGATAGGAGATAGATAGGAGATAGATAGATAGATAGATAGATAGATAGATAGATAGATAGAAGATAGATAGATAGATAGATAGATAGATAGGAGATAGATAGATAGATAGATAGATAGGAGATAGATAGGAGATAGATAGGAGATAGATAGATAGATAGATAGGAGATAGATAGATAGATAGATAGATAGATAGATAGATAGATAGATAGATAGATAGGAGATAGATAGATAGATAGATAGATAGATAGATAGATAGATAGATAGATAATAGGAGATAGATAGATAGAAGATAGATAGATAGATAGATAGATAGATAATAGATAGATAGATAGATAGATAGGAGATAGATAGATAGATAGATAGATAGATAGATAGATAGATAGATAGATAGATAGATAATAGTTTTGAGCTATAAGCTATATTTTTACCTTTATTGGGGTGAGAGACCAATCTTCATTCTTTTTAAAGACATTTATTGTATGAGCTGTGAGATCTGCAGCATAGATGTATCTACAAGACACAGTAGAACAGTGAAGCCTATGGGCAGTATCTGTGGTAAGAACTGATATGTACTTTGTGTTGGTAGTAAATTTTGGTCAATACTATATATTTGAGAAAAACTCTAAAATGTCATAAAGAATGGAAAAACTTTGCCTTTTTCTAGGTTTCAAATTCTCTGTGTGTTACAAATATATCACGCAACACAAATGAGATAATGATTCACACTTGCAATATGTCCACTTTGTGTCAGAATTATTTGGTAAAGGTCCTATCTTTTTTTAGAATGTTATAGGGCTTAGAAGTTTGGCAGCAATTTTTTTCAAATTTTACATACAGCGGCGACAATCAGGTACAGTAACAGGAGCGAAGATCAGGTACGTCAACAGGGAACATGAACCACTATCCAGTACAGTAACAGGGGTGACTATATGTACAGTAATGGGGGATAATGGAAAGTATCAGGTACAGAAAAAGGGAACAGAGACAACTAGGTATAGTAATAGGCATAAGGGAGACTATGAGGTGCAACAATAGGAGATAAAGGAGACTATTAAGTACAGGGACAGGGACTACTATCAGATACAGTAACAGGGTTCACTATAGGTACAGTTATGCGGGATAAAGGAAACTATCAGGAAGAGCAAAAGGGGACAGTATAAAGTATTAATCACAGCAACAGGGGGAAGGGACCACTATGAGGTACTGTAATGAGAGATAGGGGAGAATATCATGTACAGCAATGGGACAGAGACCACTATCAGGTACAGTAACAGAGGATGGGGAGACTATCAGAAACATCTAGTCAGTGACGTAGCAGTAGACCACTTACTGTTTGTCATTGGAAATGGTAATTCCATTGGCACTGTGAAATTCTTTGGCTACTTCTCTGACATCACCAGGGCTGTAATAGATGACGCCTGTCCATCTCAGTCCAAGAATTAATTCCATATATTTCATGTATATATTGGAAAAGTAAAAATCAATGGTGGCGTAGAAGCTGTCAGGCCCAACAGCAACTATATCATTAACACTAAAGAAAGACAAAAGGAGAGGACAATATAAGAGGCGGAGAACATCTGACAGAAGCTAGGAGTGTTATGACCTGGTGGTACCACTCACTCAGACAAGGGGCAGGGAAGACACAAACAGTGGACCCTGCACTAATCCCCGCCCAATGTCCCTGCCTACTTGCCACAATCAGTCCTAAGCGGCTGTGGACAACTTGGCAACAGTCCCTAACTTAGAGTATGCGGCACACTAAACACAAACAAGACACATTCACAATAAAGAAGTATCAGAAAGCTGAGGTCACAACAAGAGGACAGCAGAGTTCAAGAGGATAGTTGGTTCACAAAGCCAAAAGGTCAGGGCAGGTAGAAAACCAAAGTAGTCACAATACAGATACAGAAATCAGATAAGCCAAAAAACCAACACAAGATAGATACAAGGACCACCGAGCTTGCTAGAGAAGTAGATAGTAGGTGAATACATTGGAGATGTTTTATAGGAGATCAGGGGTCTGTTGTCTGCAGGACAGGGTGGAGGTTCAAGGACAGGTGAGTATCTGCAGAGTCTAGTCTGGAGCCTGAATTTAGTTTAGGGGTCTGTCCTAGTGATCTGTATTAATTTAGAGGTTCTAGTCTGAAGACTGCAATCATTTAGGGGGTCTGTTCTCGCAGAAGGGTCTTCTATACATTTCACCTTTTAAAAAGAAGACATTTTCTGTACCTGGTCAGAAGTTTGTGGGTAACCGACTTCAGATGGACAAGTAACTTTTCCTCCTTTACAAATCTGAAAATCTCAATGATGGATATTGGCCCCGGATGATTCACCACAAAGAGATAGACCGTACCATCTGCAAATAGGGGGACAAAGAAAACTCACAGTGCACATCTATAATAATGGACACCATGATAGAAACCCAATGGATATCGATATAGTCAACGGGAGCTGTTGGGTACTGCTGGTGCTCGTCATGTGTTGGATCTGGCACCGCTGAATTAATCGATCAGTGAGAAGAAATGGGGGGGGGGGGGGGAGGGGGAGGGGGTTCAGGACATTCAGGTGAATAATGGTCCAAACTGGACCTCCATGATAAAACCTGAGAGATACCGGAAGGGGACATGATACAGTAGGAGATGTGCGACCAATGATATCTACTTCATTTAATAAAAAAATTAAGCCCTTATGCAGATCTATGTGTCTCCACGGTTACAGACTACAAACAAACCCTGGTGTAGTTGGACCCTGTATTAACGTATCATTCCATCTGTCATCTCTTTTTTCACCTGATCCCGATAACAAGGATTAGAGTAACACACGACTGTTGGATCAGACTACACAGAGTTTATTATAGTCTGTAACCATGGAGACACATAGGTCTACATTGTAGCTGTATACAGAAAACAGAATATTTGTTGGAGAAATTGACCAGAATTTACAAAACTGTTTGTACCCATAAAGCTTCACCTTTACCATGGCTGGTCTCCAGTATTTGATTGGCCGTTTTCGGTGACATTGATCTGTGTCCTGTGGTATAATGATCTCGGCCTTGTCTTTGGGACATCAACGTTTATTATGAGTGACCTTTACCATGTGCTGTGCTGGAGAACCTGGTGCAATACCTTTCTACAGGAGCTTCAGGATGCGTCTCCTCTTCTCCTCCTATCCCCAGGTATATATGTGATACTATGTGTAATGTCGGATATATCAGGCCTCGTCCTATAATGTCTCTTTGAATGCATTTTGGCCACAATAAGTGCAAATATAACACATGTAATGTATGTCCTATTATTATCAATGGGAATATGTAGTGTAGATGACAGAGCACACTGGGGCACCTGGTATACGGGGCAGATATATCACATATGCTGGAATAGGGGACGTGTCATGTACCTGCAGGAAACACTGTAAATCCAGGATGGGAATTTGCTCCATTGATTGGTTTCCCACTGAGGACCTTGTAAGGTGGCGGCCATGGAAGTGAGTGACCGTCCCTATAGACATGAGAGTGTTGGTGGATCCTGTAACTCTTATATCTCAGGAGCTACAACCAGACTGGCCCCTATTCTCTTCCCATTTGCCCCAGTTCTGATCCCCCATGTTGTTTCTAAGGAACCAATAATGAAGGTCTCACCTTTCTCATCGATGTACGTGCTCAGCCCATGGGGGTTAAAGGAAGACGCATCAAACCCTTCACTGAAGCTCAGAGGGGAGGGAATGAGGCCGCCATCTTCCAGGTCTAACAGGAGGATTCTTGCAGGTTCAGATGCATCGCTCTTTATTCCGGGAACCTTCAGGCCCTTAAATTTGGAAGGAAAAAGTAGAAATACATAAAGATTAGTGATGAGCGAGCATGCTCGTCCGAGCTTGGTACTCGATGGAGTATTAGGGTACTCGATGGTACTCGTTACTCGGACGAGCATCTCGCGATACTCGAGAAAATCTCATCATCCGTTTCCTGTAAGTTTTGGCGCTATTTCTCAGCCAATAAACATGCAGGAGACTCTTTGGTACATCCTGCGATGACGTGGGACCCGTACATGTCGATAGCAGCGATTGGTTGGCCAGATCAGATGACCCTGCCATATAAAACTCGGCGCCGGCAGTACTTGCTTCAGACGCATGCTGTGAGAGATCAGGGACAGAGCTGCTGCTGGTCAGGGAGAGTGTCAGTGTAGGATTTAGCGTTCCAGTAGGCAGGGTATATACTAGCAATACAAACAAACAGACCTTTTCAGGGCTTAAAAGCTTTTATTAATACTATTACTACAGACTGCTGGCTGGGAGTTGCAGTGCTGCTACCGCAATTTAACCAGCACACTGTGGTGACCGGCTGCTGGCAGAAAGGGGACATTAGGTGTTGCATACAGACCCCTAAGAAGTGCTCAGTGTACCCCTTTTTGATTTTGGGGCTGGTGGTCCTGCTGTACTACACTGTATAGCTGGGATTTGTAGTACATCCTGCATAGAACTTCACTGCTCATTGTATAGGGGTGACAGAGAGTGTGTCTAGTTCCGGTGAATCCCAGATTGTACTGTACAGCCCCCCCTAAACTAGTGGGTACTACACTGTATTGCTGGGACTTGTAGTACATCCTGCATAGAACTTCACTGCTCATTGTAAGGGGGTATCCCAGCATGTGTCTAGGTCCAGCCACTACCAGATTGTACCGTACAGCCCCCCCTAAACTAGTGGGTACTAAACTGTAGAGGTGGGGGAGAGGTGGTGAGTCACATTATGCAGGGAATGTTACCCCAACTGCTGCAGTCAAATTGAAAATCGAAAGGGTGCTGGGGGTAGAAGGCTACTTGTTGGCCACTGCTGGCCCTTTACTGGCATCCATGTTGACTACTGCTGTGCCTGCCCTTGCCCCCATTTTGGCTACTACAGGGCCTTCACTGGCATCCATATTGACTACTGCTGGGCCTTTACTGGCATCCATGTTGACTACTGCTGTGCCTGCCCTTACCTTCCTTGTCTTGTCCATTTCAAACCATATTATCTGTGGATGTCATCTTATCTTACGGGTGTCCTATGCCATTCTTTCACCAGTACCTTCTACCTTTTTTTCAATGTTGTAGCCGTTTTTAAGGCAGGATTGACCAGACCAGTAATGGACATCCATGTTGACTACTGCTGTGCCTGTCCTTGCCTCCATGTTGGCTATTGCTGGGCCTTCACTGGCATCCATGTTGACTACTGCTGGGCCTTTACTGGCATCCATGTTGACTACTGGTGTGCCTGCCCTTGCCTCCATGTTGGCTACTTCTGGGCCTTAACTGGCATCCCGGGTTTGTGTGTAATTAGCAGTAAGCTAGGTTGCGTGTGACAAGGGGCGGAACCTGGTGGCGGCTCTGCAACTCGGCAGCCTCACACATGTACCATTAACACCTATATTTTCCACCCCCACAAGAATAATAAAAACAACATACAGAGATATATATCAAATATACATTTTATTAACACAAAAATCCATAATAATTAAAAACACCCATTAAAATACGGATAGGGGGGACTAGGTACCTGTATATACAGGGAAAGTAGGACAGACTAGATAAGTAAAATTGTCCAATATTAATTTAACTAATAATATTTTATATAGATGGGGTCTGAGAAAATACCTAAAAGTTATAATATCATACAAAAATACAGATATCTATAAGCTGTGCCACACAACCTGTAAAAATATATATACAGAGAGCAACCTCAGAGCTCACCATATATCCTAAAGTACAAATAAAGTGCAAGTGCAATGAGGTAGAACAACTATATATAGAGGTAAGTAGCGATAGGTAGCAATATACAGGTTAGATAAACAGAATTAGGCACACAAATATTAAATCCAACTACAGACCCAAGTCATATGCCCTGTGCCGGACCAATGTCAGAAACCCCCATTACCGTGTGCGCCTCGACGCACGTTTCGCTGCTTGCTTTGTCAAGAGGCTGAGCCTGGCCCACGTCTTCAACCTAGTGTTGCTGCGGTTCCTTAAAACTTACCCCAATGTGGCTGACTTGCTCACCAAGGTGCACCGCATATGTGCGCATTTCCGCAAGTCAACCAGTTAAACTAACCCCAACTGCTACAGTCAAATTCAAACTCAAAACAACGGTGGGGGGGAGAAGTGGGGAGTCACATCATGCAGGGAATGTTACCCCAACTGCTACAGTCAAATTCAAAGTCAAATTCAAACTCAAAACAACGGTGGGGGGAGAAATGGGGAGTCACATCATGCAGGGAATGTTACCCCAACTGCTAGAGTCAAATTCATAGTCAAATTCAATTTACCTTCCTTGTCTTGTCCATTTGAACCATATTATCTGTGGATGTAATCTTATCTTAGGGGTGTCCTCTGCCATCCTTTCACCAGTACCTTCTACCTTTTTTGGAAGTTGTAGCCGTTTTGAAGGCAGGATTGGCCAGGCCTTTCACCAGTAGCTTCTATCCTTCTTTGGATGTTGTAGTAGCCTTTTTGAAGGCGGGATTGACTGGGCCTTTCAACAGTACCGTCTACCTTCCTTGGATGTTGTAGCCTTTTCGAAGGCAGGATTGACCAGGTCTTTTTAATAGACACTTGCCCTCTCTTAGAGACTCTTTAAAGGATTGAAAGTCAAAAAGACAGAAATGGCTGCACATCGCACCCATGGCTGACACGAAAGCTTGCTCAGCTACATTTAAAACCAACATCAGAAGTTAGTATATAATTTGGCCAAACCATATTGCCTCATGTACCACGTGCAGGTCTTCTGATACACATGAGTCCCTAACCAAACATCGTCACTGTGCCGGTCAGCGACCACAATCCCCGCAAAACGTGCGCAAGCAGAGAAGAGGGGCCACGGAATGGCCCTGCAACCCCATTGTCACAGGACCAGACCCAAAAGGGCACCCCAAACCCCGCAGGCGCCACCGGCGGAAAAAGTGGACGCCAAGCAACACAAGTGTGAACAAGCTGTTACCTCTCTCCATTCCTCTGCAGGTAGAATGGGAAAATACTAGGAGATCCTCCCCTTATGTACACAGGTGCTTCCTGCTAATTTGGATCACATGGGTCTTACACAGCACGAGTGCTAGCCACAATGAAAAAAGGGACAGAATACATAAAATATGCACAAGCCAAAAAGACAGAAATGGCTGCACATCGCACCCATGGCTGACACGAAAGCTTGTTCAGCTACATTTAAAACCAACATCAGAAGTTAGTATATAATTTGGCCAAACCATATTGCCTCATGTACCACGGGGTCGCAGGGCCGTCCCATGGCCCCCGTTCCCTGACTGTGCACGCCTGCAGGGTTGGTGGCCACTGACTGGCACGGTGTGGACTTAGTGTAGGGACCCATGTGTATCAGATACCTGCACGATGGTACATGGGGCAGTATGGCTTGATCAATTCATACACAAAATTCTGATGTGTTTTTTATTTAGCCTAGGGGCACTAGTATCAGCCATAGGTGTGAGGTGCAGCACTCTTTTTCTTCCCTGAACCGCATTTTGTTTATCTCTTTTCTCCGTGTTTTGCACTCCTCCTGGTGAGACCCACATGACCGCAATTAGCAGGAGACACCTGAGTGCACATGGTTTTAATCCCTCCTGTCTTTTCCCATTCTGTCTGCAGCAGCTATGGTGAGCGCAATACCTCATCCAGACTTGTGCTGTTTGGGGGCGGCCTTCTCCGCCGGCGGTGCTGGCCGGGTTCCGGTGTGGTGTTTTTGGGTCTGGTCCTGTGGCATGGGGGTCGCAGGGCCGTCCCATGGCCCCGTTCCCTGACTGTGCACGCCTGCGGGGTTGGTGGCCACTGACTGGCACGGTGTGGACTTAGTGTAGGGACCCATGTGTATCAGATACCTGCACGATGGTACATGGGGCAGTATGGCTTGATCAATTCATACACAAAATTCTGATGTGTTTTTTATTTAGCCTAGGGGCACTAGTATCAGCCATAGGTGTGAGGTGCAGCACTCTTTTTCTTCCCTGAACCGCAAGGATTGAAAGTGTTTTCATTCATTCAAATCAAATTCCGGGGCCTCTTAAGAAAACTGTATTGTTATTCTTCGTCCCTACCTCCAAAGATATGCCTCTCACGCACAACTGCATGTGGGTGTGAGGCTAAATCTAGCCATAATTGTATTGTCTTGGTCTGGGTCTGTGGTGTCAGGCTAAGTTTTTGGGTGATCCATATGCTATCGGTGTTTGAATGGTTCCATGTGTTCTCACCGCCATGCTGTGTCAGGCAAAATTTTGGGTTGATTCAAATGGTAACTCTGCTTTAATTAAACTCTGTGTCCTCACTGCCATGCTCTGACGTCACACTACGTCTGCTGAGGAGTGGGACTGGTTGCCGGGGGCCCAGCCAGCTGTTTTATTATTATTTTTTTTTATTCTTACTCTACTGTGTTAGGCCTAATTTTTGTGAGGTTCCACGCCTGTCTCATCTAAAGGCCGGTAATAGCCACTTCATGTTTTTTATTTTCTAACCTTCAATTTAAATTTTAAAATCAAATCGACTTCAATTCAAGTGCAATTTTGCAGGGCAAATCTGGTCATCTATTGTATCTCCAAGATACACGCCACTGTTTAAAGGAACAGACAGTGATAATGGTGGATCCTAATTTAGCATCCTTGTGTTGTCCATTTCGTACCATATAATCTGTGAATGTCAACTTGCGGGTGTTCTCTGCCGTCCTTTCATTTTTTAGCTCGAGGCCTCTTAAGAAGACTGTATTGTTATTCTTTGTCCCTACCTCCAAAGAGATGCCTATCACGCACAACTGCATGAGGGTGTGAGGCTAAATCTAGCCTTTTGAAGGCAGGATTGACCAGGTCTTTTTAATACACAGGCTTACGCACTTGCCGTTTCTTAGAGACTCTTTAAAGGATTGAAAGTGTATTCGTTCAAATTCTGGGGCCTCTTAAAAAGACTGTATTGTTCTCTGTGTCCTCACTGCCATGCTCTGACGTCACACTACGTCTGTGGAGGAGCGGGACTGGTTGCCTGGGGCCCGCTGATTGCGCCCCCACCAACCAGCCAGCTGTTTTATTTTATTTTTTTGGTCAAGCCGTGGCCGGGGCCTCACCACCCCGGTCGAGAGGCATCAAGTGTACCCTTGATGGTCAGTGGTGACTGACAGCTGGCCTAGCCAGTTAGCTGTCAACACCCGGGTTCATGTCCACTACATATCCCAGCCCCTGGACTCACTCCAATTTTTTGGTGGGCTCACTTGCTTCCTCACTTACTTGTAATGGTTCTCTGTGTGCTCAATGTGCTGCAGTGTCTGGCCTAATTTTGTGGAGGTTCAGTTGCTTCCTCACTTACTTGTAATGGTTCTTTGTGTCCTCACTGCCATGCTGTGTCTGGTCTAATTTTTGGGAGGCTCACTTGCTTCCTCACTCACTTGTAATGGTTCTCTGTGTGTTCAATACCCTGCAGTGTCTGGCCTAATTTTAGGGAGGCTCAGTTGCTTCCTCACTCACTTGTAATGGTTCTCTGTGTGTCCAATGCCATGCTGTGTCTGTCCTAATTTTGGGGAGGCTGACTGGCTACCGCTTCTACCTTGTTCACTCTGTCCTCACCGCCATGCTGTGTCAGGCTGAATTTTTGGCTGGTTCATGATATGCTACCTCTGTTTTAATGGTTCCCCGTGTTCTTAAATTCCAGGGCCTCTTAAGAAGACTGTATTGTTCTATGTGTCCTCACTGCCTGACGTCACACTATGTCTGCGGAGGAGCTGGACTGGTTGCCGGGGGCCCGCTGATCGCGCCCCCTGCCAACCGGCTAGCTGTTTTAGTTTATTTTTTTGGTCTAGCCGTGGCCTGGGCTTTACCACCCCTGGTCGAGAGGCATCAAGTGTACCCTTGATGGTTAGTGGTGACTGACAGCTGGCCTAGCCAGCTAGCTGTCAGCACCCGGGTTCGTGTCCACTAAATATCCCAGTCCCTGGACTCACTCCAATTTTTGGGTGGGCTCACTTGCTTCCTCACTCACTTTTAATGGTTCTCTGTGTGCTCAATGCGCTGCAGTGTCTGGCCTAATTTTGTGGAGGTTCAGTTGCTTCCTCACTCACTTGTAATGGTTCTCTGTGTCCTCACTGCCATGCTGTGTCTGGCCTAATTTTTGGGAGGCTCACTTGCTTCCTCACTCACTTGTAATGGTTCTCTGTGTGTTCAATACACTGCAGTGTCTGGCCTAATTTTGGGGAGGCTCAGTTGCTTCCTCACTCACTTGTAATGGTTCTCTGTGTGTTCAGTGCCATGCTGTGTCTGGCCTAATTTTGGGGAGGCTGACTGGCTACCGCTTCTACCTTGTTCACTCTGTCCTCACCGCCATGCTGTGTCAGGCTGAATTTTTGGCTGGTTCATGATATGCTACCTCTGTTTTAATGGTTCCCCGTGTTCTTAAATTCCAGGGCCTCTTAAGAAGACTGTACTGTTCTATGTGTCCTCACTGCCTGACGTCACACTACGTCTGCGGAGGAGCTAAACTGGTTGCCGGGGGCCTGCTGATCGCGCCCCGCCAACCGGCTAGCTGTTTTATTTTATTTTTTTGGTCTAGCCGTGGCCTGGGCCTTACCACCCCTTGTCAAGAGGTATCAAGTGTACCCTTGATGGTTAGTGGTGACTGACAGCTGGCCTAGCCAGTTAGCTGTCAGCACCCGGGTTCGTGTCCACTAAATATCCCAGTCCCTGGACTCACTCCAATTTTTGGGTGGGCTCACTTGCTTCCTCACTCACTTTTAATGGTTCTCTGTGTGCTCAATGCGCTGCAGTGTCTGGCCTAATTTTGTGGAGGTTCAGTTGCTTCCTCACTCACTTGTAATGGTTCTCTGTGTCCTCACTGCCATGCTGTGTCTGGCCTAATTTTTGGGAGGCTCACTTGCTTCCTCACTCACTTGTAATGGTTCTCTGTGTGTTCAATACACTGCAGTGTCTGGCCTAATTTTGGGGAGGCTCAGTTGCTTCCTCACTCACTTGTAATGGTTCTCTGTGTGTTCAGTGCCATGCTGTGTCTGGCCTAATTTTGGGGAGGCTGACTGGCTACCGCTTCTACCTTGTTCACTCTGTCCTCACCGCCATGCTGTGTCAGGCTGAATTTTTGGCTGGTTCATGATATGCTACCTCTGTTTTAATGGTTCCCCGTGTTCTTAAATTCCAGGGCCTCTTAAGAAGACTGTATTGTTCTATGTGTCCTCACTGCCTGACGTCACACTACGTCTGCGGAGGAGCTAAACTGGTTGCCGGGGGCCTGCTGATCGCGCCCCGCCAACCGGCTAGCTGTTTTATTTTATTTTTTTGGTCTAGCCGTGGCCTGGGCCTTACCACCCCTGGTCAAGAGGTATCAAGTGTACCCTTGATGGTGAGTGGCGACTGACAGCTGGCCTAGCCAGTTAGCTGTCAGCACCCGGGTTCGTGTCCACTAAATATCCCAGTCCCTGGACTCACTCCAATTTTTGGGTGGGCTCACTTGCTTCCTCACTCACTTTTAATGGTTCTCTGTGTGCTCAATGCGCTGCAGTGTCTGGCCTAATTTTGTGGAGGTTCAGTTGCTTCCTCACTCACTTGTAATGCTGTGTCTGGCTTAATTTTTGGGTGGACTCACTTGCTTCCTTACTCATTTTTAATGGTTCTCTGTGTGCTCACTGCCATGCTAGGTCTGGTATATTTTTTGGAAGGCTCACTGGCTACCGCTTCTACCTTGTTCACTCTGTCCTTACCGCCATGCTGTGTAAGGCTAAATTTTGGGGTGTTTCTTCATATGCTACCTCTGTTTTAATTGTTCCCTGTGTTCTCACTGCCATGCTGTGTCAGGCTGAGTTTTTGGGTGGTCCATATGCCTACCTCTGTTTTAACCAGGCTGTTGCACAGACTTAGGCATAATGGTGCCATTAGGCAGCCTCAGAGGCGTGCATATATGCTGCCCCTGCTGTTTCCTGTCCATTTCCGTGGTGTTTCCATCCATTTTCTGAGGTTGACAGGTTTTCACACGACCTCCCCCCTACCGAACTTGGGTCCCCTGCAAAAAAGCTTGAGTCTCCCATTGACTTCAATGGGGTTCGTTACTCGAAACGAGCACTCGAGTATCGGGAGATATTCGTTTTGAGTAACGAGCACCCGAGCATTTTAGTACTTGCTCATCACTAATAAAGATGTATACAGACAGGTTGTTATTATTCTGCCCTCAGCTGAGAAGTAATACAATTGTATCCAGTCTTAGACAATGCTCTGTGAGCTCTACAGCCTGGACTCCAGACTGATACATTGTACATAGCTAGTCCTGCTCTCAGCTGTATCCAGTGTAGACAATGCTCTGTGAGCTCTACAGCCTGGACCCTATACTGATACATTGTATATAGCTAGTCCTGCTGTCAGCTGAGAAGTGATACATGTGAAGGAACATGTTAGGCTCCACCTCTGATCCACCCAGTAATCCTGGAGCCTATTTGGGTGATTATTTCCCTACATGAGGTCTTGATGGTTTGGGGAGTGATGTATATGCCACAGATGTAATTTGTGGTAATCCTTTAAATGGACACTAACTTTTCACACAACGTATCCTCATCTGATGAAAAAACTAGTTTATTCTCTTTAAAAGGGTTAATTCTTCCCCTTAAATGTTTTTAAAGCTTCAGCAACTAGGGGTGAACCTTTTACTGAATTTGCTGTTTACTGCCTAACAGGCTCTAGTAAAAGAGATACCAAGCTAGAACACAGGAAGTGGGGCGGGGCTTAGCTAGTGCCATGTGCAGGAGGAAGCTCAGACCTTGTGCATGCAAACCAAGCCTGTCTGCCTCCTGCAGGGGGTCCACACTGTGCCCAAAAGGCAAATAAAAACTTCCCACTTATTTCTAACCAACTATAAAATTCTGGGTAGCTCTCCTTTGTGTTGGTTTCACCAGTAGCAGTTAAAGACTTTAGGGCTTAGACCAGAGCTGCATATATATAAAGTAAACCTCTCTCTTGCTGTGATAGTTTAGCTGTCTCACTTTCTGCTCACATAGCACCTTGCAGAGCCAGTGCATCAATAACCCCCTTCTCCCCTGACATGTCATCTGTAGTAATGTACTCTAACTCATCCCCCAGCGCATCGCCAGTCTGCCCGGTCCACCTCACTGTCACTACACTATATCATAGCATAGCTAAGAGGAGTAGATGGTGTATTTCAAAATTTGGCAAGTGATATGCATGCTGTGAAGCTGATGTCTTCCCTCTATTTGCTGAAGTCATTCTTAATGACATTTATCCAGAAACGGCAAATACTCACTGTGCTTATAAAGGCCAAACCATTAGGAAGAACATCAATATCCTCAGACCCGACCTCTGTGAAGGAGAAGAATAAAACATGAGGATTAAATAGATTCTATACTTCAGAGCTGCAATCACTATTCTAAAGGCTGGAATCTGCCAGCTTTTCTTATTGTATAAAGCCTGAGCTGGTGTTTTGCAGTTTGGGGCGGCACATGTAGTCTTTGCATTAGACACTGCAGTGTGATCTCATGTAGGTAAAACTACCTGCATTATGGGAGCTCAGGTAAATTTAGAAAATTGGGATCCATAATGGTTTACATTGGGACAGAGTTACTAAAACTAATTCCTGTCCAGTAAACTTAGACTAGACAGGTTTATCAATGTAGAGGGATTTGGAGAAGCTGGAGGCTTGGGCAGATAAATAGCAAATGAAGTTTTCTCCCTGTTATGCGTCAATTGTCATCATTGTCATTGTCGGCAATTGTCATTTCTCTAGGTTGAACTTGATAGGCTCTTTTTTTCTTCAAACCTTATTAACTATGTAACTATGTAATGTAGCTCAGCCTCTCTGTCTGGTTTAGTTCATCTTTAGTCCATCTGGTCCAGGTTTAGACCAACTATTGTAAAGCTTATATTATACCAAATGTGTCAACGTTCTAGCATGCTAAGTTTGCACGGAAGCACACCCCCTTGTTCACAAACCACGCCCCCTTTTTACACCCCCTTACCAAGCATGACGCAAAACGCCTAAAACACAAAATAAATACATAGATATTATTGCCATGTAACAACGTACCCATCCCTTTCACGAGCTGACAGCCCGGGAGGTCTACAGGCTGCACCTCATTGAAGAGGAAGGCTCTATGGCTGCAAAAATAAAAAATCATGAATGGAGAAGCGAAACTACAAGGACTGATGGTAAAGTAATAACTTTTAGCACTCAATGCCAGTCTGCTGCATCAAAGCCAATGGAACAGTGACCTGTGATAGAAAAGTCATGGATCCTGTGTAATAGCCGCAGGTGCCTCATTGCTCTGGAGCAGTGGCGTCCTGGTCTGGACCAGACATCGGCCATGAACCTGGACTCCTGGGCTTTGGCTCTGATGCATCTATGGCCACAATCCATGATTTGCTCCTCAGTATGTTACACAATGTTAGAGGCACCTTCACCCCGGGCGGCTTTGCAGAGTTTGTGGAGAGGTTTGTACATATTACACAACGTCCTAATACTGTCATGTGTCCGGGATAGTATACAATCATTATAGTTTCTCCTCACTGGGCTGGAATCACTTTGGGTTATTCTGCTGCAATTATTGATCACAATAAATTCCCTACATTAGTACATTGTAATATACTGCGTCTGCGTAAGTAGATCTATAAGTATGTGTTTTCCTAATACTGGACAATTCCTTTAAGTGATTGCTATATATAGTGCACAATGTCTGGGATAGCTGGCTGACTTTTAGGCACCTGTGATTCCTGTGTTAAAGCTGAGACACAGTAACAAACCCTCAGTTCTGAGAACGATCTTTTGTATTGTGCCAATCCAGTTTATAGGACCCTAAACTTACATTCATTTAAAGGGAATCTCCATCTTTTGACACTATTATTTTAGCTCCAATGCTTTGTACTGGTTAACTTTTATAGCATGTTGAGTTATGTTTCTTCTATGGCGCTCCACATATCTCTTCTATATACATTCAGCTCCATGATACAATTCTGCCTGCAGCCACCAGTAGGGGGAGCTGAGGAGCTTACTGTATACTATTTCATCACTCATTACAATGTATAGACTGTATACAGTAAGATCTCTGTGTCAGAACATGTACCTAATAATACCATAGAGTTTGAGACCTATAAATGTGGACATTCACCCTTCTACAATGGATCCTATTCCTTGAAGCTCCCCAGACATGGGACTGTCCACAACCCCCTGCACAGTTCTGTCATGTATATAACATGCAATTCAGATAGTAGTGACTGACGCTTTACTGTGCTGGAATCCAGGACACCGATCACTATATATATATATATATATATATATATATATATATATATATTATAATCCTATAAATTGATGTTAATGAAGAACAAAAAAAAATCAAGGCACTTACTAGAAATTCAGGATCGCCCCTATAAAGGTTATTACACGCAGAGCCCCCATGTCTGCAGTGCTGTCCCTGGTTTCTTGGCTGGACTTTATAATAGATGGGAAGGGGGGGGGGGGTCTGTGGGTGCTAAAGCTTGTGTAAATCGATTGTACTTCGGAACCTGCCTGTTACTATATACCTGTAAGAGGAGTCTGTATCCCCTGCTATCACACTGATGTTGGCTTTATATGGCAGCAATGCACCCTCAATGAATTAAAGCATAAGCGATATTTCTACCCTACAACTACTTTGACATGAGTGCCTGCACAGGGGATTCCACCACACAACTATTTTTTACATTCCAGAAGCAATTTTTCCACCCTACAGCTACTTGCCCATTAATGCCATAAGAAACTATTAATAAAGTATCAGCATTTATATTTCCACCCTACAACTACTTTTACATGAAGGCCAACAGCAATGTCCCCACCCTATGAATAAGGTAAGCATCAAGTATCAAGGTTTGTACCCTACCCTAATAATTATTCTAATGGTGGAGGAGGAAGAGAAAAAGGCCAATCTACTAGATTCCTCTCTGCTGTGTTTACATAGGAAAAGCTTAAAAAGTTTGTACCCTACAACTACTTTTATATGAAAGCCATAAGAATGTATAAATAAGTAAAACATATGTGTAGCCCCTGCAGGAGGAGTTGGTACTGTTAACTACAGACAGGGATTTACAGCTGCAGACATTGGTGCTGAGGAGAGTTGGACTACATATGCCATGAATACTGACTCTTTTCTGTTCCCTCAGCACCTTGTGCAACAGCCAAGAGACCACATCATGCAGTAAGAAGAGAGAGCTTAGTGTGGGGTCCCACCACTGGTGTTTCTTTCTCTCCTGTGCACCTGTCAAAAAGCTTTTTTCTCTCAGGTTGTAGTGGATAAAGTATTGAGTTTCCCCACTAGGTGTCAGAGTTTTGTATCCTTATTTATGCTTATATGTATTGCCCAGCTGAAGTAAGTCATGGGTTAATGTTTTATGTTGTACCATGTGTTCAATGCTGACCACTAGGAGGTGCTCTTTCTTAATCTATGCTTTTTTTTTATGTCTTTCTCCTACATACAATCATCCCCACCACTCACAGGCAGGCATACAGAAGGCCCCTGTAGGAGGAGTTTTAGTGCTGGAGGAAGTACACTTCAGTCTTATCCAGATTCTCAGAGAGGACGGACACGAAGAAAGCAGCCCCTGCAGAAGTTAAGCCAGTGCCTGGCTAATGCCAGGACCCCTTTCAGGGACAGGAGTTGAGTTGAGTCTAGCCACGAGTGTGAACAGATGCAGTTAGAGACCAACGCTTCTTTTATAACTGCTACTACTATATTTACTATGCAGTAGTCACCAAGGAACACCCTGACCCACACGAGGAACACATCTAAACAGAGTAGGGCAGTATCCTGAGCAAGATAGGAACTAGCCTCAGTAGGACAAAGCAATCGGTATATGAAGGTCTACGTATCCTACTGCGCAGTGCAGGTAACTGGGAAACCTCGGACACCTAGCTGCACCCAGATAACCATGGCTGGGGCTTATACTACCCTACTGAGACGGGTTCTATGCTACTAGAGGGCAGAAGGCGGTCAGACATTGTCTATATGTGAGTACGAGTATCACTTCACTCAAGATATATCTAATAAAAGGTTTCGGCAGAGTACACAGCTACACTGGGTTAGAGCTCCTCTGGCAAACCTTTCTCCTCTGCTCTACTCTTCACTCTACAAGCACAGCTACAACTTCCTCTCTTATGTCTCTTAATTACCTCCGCCAAGCATTCAAGTGTGCCAAGATTTATTACTTGTGAAACTATGTTCTATAACCTGCAAAGTTCTACAGTAAAGCTCTTATATTTTTATACTAATGGGACTCTGTAATCCTCTGTCTGCACCGACACCTATAAACACACCACCATAGACCTTGGGTTATGTTTTCCCCTTCTGTGGGTGGCAGTACCAACAGTCCGGGTGGGTCATATGCAGGGGGTCTGATTCTGAGGTCTGTATTGTGCAGAGGATCTTATTCTGGGGTCTGTATTATACAGGGGGTCTAATTCTGGGGTCTGTATTATACAGGGGGTCTGATTCTGGGGTCTGTATTATACAGGGGGTCTGATTCTGGGGTCTGTATTATACAGGGGGTCTGATTCTGGGGTCTGTATTATACAGGGGGTCTGATTCTGGGGTCTGTATTATACAGGGGGTCTGATTCTGGGGTCTGTATTATACAGGGGGGTCTGATTCTGGGGTCTGTATTATACAGGGGGTCTGATTCTGAGGTCTGTATTGTGCAGATGATCTTATTCTGGGGTCTGTATGATGCAGGGGGTCTGATTTGGGGGTCTCTATTATACAGGGGGTCTGATTTGGGGGTCTCTATTATACAGGGGGTCTGATTCTGGGGTCTTTATTATACAGGAGGTCTAATTCTGGGGTCTGTATGATGCAGGGGGTCTGATTCTGGGGGCTGTATTATACAGGGGGTCTGATTCTGGGGTCTGTATGATGCAGGGGGTCTGATTTGGGGGTCTCTATTATACAGGGGGTCTAATTCTGGGGTCTGTATGATGCAGGGGGTCTGATTCTGGGGTCTGTATGATACAGGGGGTCTGATTCTGGGGTCTGTATGATGCAGGGGGTCTGATTTGGGGGTCTCTATTATACAGGGGGTCTGATTCTGGGGTCTGTATTATACAGGGGGTCTGATTCTGAGGTCTGTATTATACAGGGGGTCTAATTCTGGGGTCTGTATGATGCAGGGGGGCTGATTCTGGGGTCTGTATTATACAGGGGGTCTGATTCTGGGGTCTGTATGATGCAGGGGGTCTGATTTGGGGGTCTCTATTATACAGGGGGTCTGATTCTGGGGTCTGTATGATGCAGGGGGTCTCATTCTGAGGTGTGCTGCGACCTATAGGATGACGCTATCTACAGTGCACCACCTTTATCCATTGAGATGCAGGGATACAATAGAACCTTTACAGCTTTGTTTATAAGGGTGTACAGACCCTAGAGGCAGCACAGGTGACAGATCAGAGACCATAACAGAAGACCCCAATCAGGTAGAAGAATTTATTTGGTTTTATTGTTTGTAAAGAATTCAAAGCTTAGTCTCCAGTTCCATCCTGCACAAGGGGAAACGTCTCAGTGCAGCGGGCAGTGCAGGGCTCGATGGAATATTGTGCCCACCAGCAGCTGCCCCTTGTACACGGATGCACAGGACGATCCCTGGATCACCGACCCGTTGTTTGCATAGACTCTGGTGATGACGGGGTTATCTGAGTGGATATTCTGTACACGGATCACCTGACATGGAAAATAATAGAAGAAATGTGAATAGATAGTAGCACGAAGACCACATACAGCCCACATGGGGCGCAATAACATAGTGATGGGGTATTATACCTGTATCCTCCTGGCTATACAGTATAGAAGGGCTCTTACCTCATGTTTTTCAGCACCACACATAGGGGGCAGCACACAGCAAGGCGCGGGAGGCACTGTGGTCAACTGTGAGGTAGGGATAGTGGCCGAGCACCTGTACCTGGCACTGCTATGAGGACACTGGGACTGGCTTTGTTAATGGGCTCTGTGTCGTGTACCCCTGGTGATGTTAGTTGGAGGAGCGGCCGGTCACCTGCCAGATGTTGTAGTGTGACACCACTTCTATGGTGGATGGCCGAGACACAGCCAGACCTGGAGGTGTTGTCACATAACGCCAGTGCCTGGTGGGCACACAGGTGTGATGGCACGCCTGCTTTTATCAGGTCGCTTGTACCCTTTTCCCCTGTGGTCAGTGTCCTGCCGGGTTGCTACTGGATCCCTTGGGGTTTTGTCACGGATGATGTAGTCACAGGTGGCCAGAGTGGTATATGTCATTAGACACTTGATAAAGAGACCGGACTGGTCTCGAAAAGCGATGTGTCGCTGGCATAATTCTTTTAATAAATTTTATGATATTTTATATCACTATTACCCCTTGGACCTGCGCCTGTTTTACCCGCCTTGGAGTGGAGGAGGATACAGAGTGGTATAATGACCGTCCCGGATAGTAGGACCCGCCACCCACAGAAAGGGAAGAATGTCCCAAGGTTGCGGTGTGTGCTGTGTCGGTGGTTGCGAATAATCACAGAGTCTTGAAATAAATTTGAGTTGGTTTACTACTTGTAAATGTGCAGCAGGTAATACAGAAAGTCTCTGAGACACACTTGACAAAGTTCCAATAAAACACTTGATAAGAGAACGACCAGATCTGTAGGATAAGTGTGGTGTAGGATATAGTCGTGTTTGTTGAGTTGTGCTGAGTGAGAGTAGCAGAGAGGAGGATGCCGTGAGAGTCTCAACCCATGTAATACTGTGCTCTGCCGGGATGTTGGAGGATGAGGTAGAATACTTGTAGAAGAAGAAGAACACCTGTGCCCGAGTATTGACCTTTGCTTCAGTCTTCACGCCACCTTATGCCCACTAGACTCGGCTGAACCTTCCTAATGGGTGACACAGGCCCCAGACCTTGTTACCTGCGATGAGCAGAGTGCTGAGGGTTCACGTGATGACACCCTAGGCTACTTGCAACTTTGCTCTGTCCGGATCAGTTCCCGGCTCTGTGGCTCTTGTATGGATACTGTCCTGCTCTGTGACTTCTCCTTGTCCTCAGTGTGGGTTGAGGTTATCTCTGGCTAGTCCTCTCCTACGAGGAGCTTAACAGTGCATAGTGCTTTATATCAGTGCTTCTCAATTCCAGTCCTCAGGCCTCACCAACAGGTCATGTGTTGAGGATATCCCATACAAAGCACACCTGTGATAATACCTGATGAGTATAATTGTATCACCTATGAAATACTAAGGAAATCCTCAAAACATGGCCTGTTGGTGAGGCCTGAGGACTGGAATTGAGAAGCACTGATTTAGAGTGTAACTAGTGAAGGAGTGCGTAGCAGTGTAGTGTCTTGCATCCTTCCCATGCGGGGTACTGACTTGTTGGTACGGGAACCTGGCAGAGGGCCAGGGCCCGGATAGGACCACTGTGGAGAGCTGTCTGGCTTGCGTCCTCCCTCCACAATGTCCAGAATGAACGACTCTGCCCCTCCCCCACCAATGGGACTAACTTTCTCTACAGCATGTGTGGTGCGCTGCGATTGGATGAAAGAGTGCAATAGAAGAACAAAGGAGGCAGATGATAGGAAAGAAGTAAGCAGAAATCCTACTGGTCTACAGATTCTGGCGACACACAAACACTAACCCTTTGCTATCTCTTAGCTGTGCAGCTTCCATATATACATACATAATACAGCAACATCAAGTGGCTAACTTTCAGTACTACTTTTACCACAATTAAAATACAAAAAGAAAAGATTTTTGCGAAGGGTGTATACAATAGTGACACCCCTAGTGGGAGACCACACTCTGCATATAGGTTTGTGTTGGGGGATACTGTGACTAACCCTAGGGGGCACTGTAATTGGTCTACCCGCCTCCCATAAGATGTGTTAGCAAAGAGTGATCACAGTATCCCACTGGCGTAGCTACCATGGGGGCAGGGTACGGCGTCGCTATGGGGCCCGGGGGTTTAGGGGGCCCGGGGGGCCCGGGCCCCCGCGTTAAAGTATGCCCCCGCCCCCTGTATTGCCGCTCACTATGCATATGCATAGTGAGCGACCCTGAGCCATCCCCTCCGCCCGCCCCTTCTATCGCTGCTCAGCTGAGCCGATCAGAAGCCCGGAAAAGTGCAATGAGCAGCACTTTCCTGGGCTCCTGATTGGCTAAGCGGCGATGGAGGGGGCGGGCTGGGCGTGCGGAGGGGATCGCTGTCCTACTCACCTGTCCGCCGGCCCCAGCAGCTCCTCTCCCGACACTCCGGTCTCCCGTCATCCTCCGGGCACAGGCAGCGGGGTACAGAGACGCTGCCTGTGTCCCGGAAGTGTTCTGCAGCGGCAGTCTCTCTGTCCCCCGCTGCCTGTGCCCGGAGGATGATGGGAGACCGGAGTGTCAGGAGAGGAGCTGCTGGGGCCGGCGGACAGGTGAGTAACCTGTTTGTTGTTTTTCTGGTCGCAGGGGGGATTGGCTACTATGGGGGGCACTGTATGGGGCATTGGCTACTATGGGGGCACTGTATGGGGCATTGGCTACTATGGGGGCACTGTATGGGGCATTGACTACTATTGGGGGCACTGTATGGGGCATTGGCTACTATGGGGGCACTGTATGGGGCATTGGCTACTATATGGGGGCACTGGCTATGATGGGGGCACTGTCTGGGGGCATTGGCTACTATATGGGGGCACTGTATGGGGGCATTGGCTACTATATGGGGGCACTGGCTACTATATGGGGGCATTGGCTACTATATGGGGGCACTTGCTACTATATGGGGGAACTGTATGGGGGCATTGGCTACTATATGGGGGCACTGTATGGGGGCATTGGCTACTATGGAGGGCACTGGCTACAATGGGGGCACTGTATGGGGGCATTGGCTACTATATGGGGGCATTGGCTACTATGGGGGCACTGGTTACTATATGGGGGCACTGTATGGGGGCATTGGCTACTATATGGGGGCATTGGCTACTATGGGGGGCACTATATGGGGGCATTGGCTTCTATGTGGGGGCATTGGATACTATATGGGGGCACTGGCTACTATATGGGGGCACTGGCTACTATATGGGGGCACTGTATGGGGGCATTGGCTACTATATGGGGGCATTGGCTACTATGGACGGCACTGGGGGGCGGGGGGGGGGGGCCCAAATCAAAAGTTTGCTATGGGGCCCAGCTAGTTCTAGTTACGCCCCTGCAGTATCCCCTCCCCAGTGTGTTTTACTCAGGTTTTTTAGAAACTTCCTTTCTGGGTGACCACCATTGGATTCCATGCGGTTACATAATAGTATATATCATAGCTGCTAGACTGACCTCCGAACCAGGGGGGGTTTCTGGATTATATGCGAAGATTCTTTGCAAGTTTGGATGAGCTCCTGTCCAGATATCTCCAGTGACTGGATCCACAGACAGATTATCCACGGAAGAATTTACATCCACCGTCTTAAAGAAAAATAAAAGATTGTGAAGACTAAAGCTGTGAACTTCTATCATTTACTGTAGAGATCGACATTCACTACGAGAGAGAGAGAGGACAGAGGTAGACATGTGTCACTGCCGGTTCTGTGTAAGGTCAGCACTGAAGGTAGATATGTGATTGGGTATCCTGTGGATGGAGTCTTGTATTACTGCATTTTGGTCACTAGATGTCTCCCTGTATTTCCTAAAAGCACAGCCGAAGGTACATGTGAAAAGGGATAATGGTGTACGTGCCTAGACATATGGTTCTTACCTGTCTGCCACCAGCTGAGATTTTGCCTGCTATCCAATCCCTGCAGAGATCACCTCACAAAAGTTACTTATTGTGTTAAGCCTATCAGAAGCCAGGCTCACTGTCTTCCTGTGCTCCCTTCACCAATAGCTGAGTACTCAAAATCCATAATCAAAGGTGCAGTGGGCCATGTGCTTCAGTTTTTTTTTGTCTAGGCAGTCCAGTGGTGGCTTAAATGTACCTTCCCCCCTCTCTCCCCCAGTGCTGTAGCTTGGTCCCCCCTCCGCCCCCAGTGTGCTGATGTGGGACCCTAGAGGGACTGCGCCACCTCCCTAGCAATGGCAAGACTCGTTCGGTGAATAACACATAATCAAGCCCAGGGGTGTTACTGAAATGCAAAGAAGCAAAGAGGAAGCAGTCCCCCTAAAGTGGATGGCCCTCTGTATAGTCCCCCTACTAAAGTAGATGGTTCCCTGTATAGTCCCCCTATAGTAGATGGCCCCCTGTATAGTCCCCCTATAGTAGATGGTCCCCTGTGTTGTCTCCCTATAGTATATGTCACACTATGTAGTCCCCTATAGTAGATAACCCCCAGTGTAGACCCCCTATAGTAGATGGTTACCTGTGTTGGTTCCCCTACAGTAGATGGCCCCCTGGTTATTCCCTTTATAGTAGATGGCCCTGTGTAGGTCCCCCTTTAGTATATGCCCACATGTCGTCCCCCCTTAATTAGCTGGCCCCCTGTGCAGCTCTACTTAATTAGATTAACCCCCATGATGGCAAGAAATGTTCCCCTGTTGCTGCAGCTCTCTCAGCATGCATTCTCCTATGTTACGGATGGTGCCTGTGCCGGAAGTCCTGTCCCCCTATCAGTATAGTACAATTGATAGAGCACTGACAGGCAGGTGGCACTTTCGTTGCAGGCAGCGTCAGTAAAGCACGCCGTCTGTGCTGGAAGACCGAAGAGGACAGCATGCACTGGGAAAGCTGCAGCAATGGGGGTGCGTGGAAGGTGAAATGTTTTTGTTTCGCTTTTTTCCCCCCTATTTTATGTGAGCGGATTGGACGGCCAGGGTCCCCAGGAGCCTCAGACCATGGGCAGCTGCCCAAACCGCCCACAATATAATCCGCCACTGAGTCAATCTTAGAGCACGAGAGCTGGTAATCTAAGAGACTTTCCTGGGCCTGGTCAGCAGGCCAGGGCCCTATGCTAGGTCCAATGAGTGTATTCTGACGTTCTGTTTCCAGTGTTCCTGTATACTCGCCGTGTCGAGCTATTATACCTCACGTGCGACTTCTGTTAACATGGGAATATGAGAACATATCCATGGCTATCCTGATCTATGATAGATAGATAGATAATAGATAGATAGATACAGGAGAAAGCCGCACGTCCAATTCCTCATGAAGCGGATGCTGTACAAAGTCAGTCCCCCGGCTTGGGGATCCCCAATAGTATGCAAAGATATTTCGCAGCACACCAGCATACGTGGAAAAGGTAATTATTTATTGCAAAAAGTGCAGAAAGTACAAAAATGCGACGTTTCGACCCTCTCACAGGGTCATTATCAAGCATAAAGCATCATGCTTGATAATGACCCTGTGAGAGGGTCGAAACGTCACATCTTTGTATTTTCTGCACTTTTTGCAATAAATAATCAGCTTTTACACTTATGCTGGTGTGCTGCGAAATATCTTTGCATAGATAGATAGATAGATAGATAGGAGATAGATAGATAGATAGATAGATAGATAGATAGATAGATAGATAGATAAATAGATAGATAGATAGATAACAGTTTTGAGCTAGAAACTAAATTTTTACCTTCACTCGGGTGAGAGACCAATCTTCATTCTTTTTAAAGACATAAATTATTTTACCTGGGAAATCTGCAGCGTAGATGTATCTACAAAACACAGTAGAACAGTAAAGTCTATGTACAGTATCTGTTCTGTGTTAAGCCCTCTAAAGGGAATCTGTCAGCTCCTGGGCCCTACCTGAGGTACTGACAGTGTGCTGTAGCTGGCAGCCCCCTAGTGAGCATGGTGACTTCTGGTAACTTGTCAGTGCAGTGGATTATGCACAATCTCAGGTCTCCTACTGTAATGAAGTGTCAAAGAAGAGTTGAGGCTCAGTGTTTGTGCCGCACTCTAGCACACTTCACCACTCCATCCTCCTCCCTTTTCTTCATGAACAATGCTGCCTGGCCTCCTGCTTGCTCAGCTGTCAGCCAGTGTCTCAGATTGCAGATTGGAAATGAAATATAGTTATTTTTTAATTTTTTTCTCATTACTGTATCATTTTATAGGTGCAAAGAATTCCCAATCAGGTCCAAATTTATTTTAAAATTTAAAAAGTTTGATTAACTTTTAAAAATGATACATGAATGATAAATAAATAAAAAATAATAACTATATTTTATTTCCATCAGCAGAATCAAACCAAGGATTAAACAGCTGGTGGTCTCTAGACAGATGAGCTACCCCTAGACTACAGCTCCTACAAAGGTTAGGTGATTCAACTATATCTGATTGCAGATCAGTCCTCTGTTGGTAGATACTGACTGACAGCTGAGCAAGCAGGAGGCCGGGCAGCATTGATTATTCCTCAAGAGAAGGGAAGAGGAAGGAGGGGTGAGGTGTGCCAGAGTGTGGCACAGACAACACCTCTTTGATTTGAGATTGTGAATAATCCACGGCACAGACAAATTACCAAAAGGCACCATGCTCACTAGGGGACTGCCAGCTACAGCACACTGTCAGCACCAGTGGTAGGGCCTGGGAGCTGACAGATGCCCTTTTACTTTGCAGCCAGTTTTGGCATTAAAGGGGTTATCCAGTGTTGGGGCACTTTTTTACTGGGACCGGGGAGGAGGTGGCTGAGGAAAAAGACGTCCACTCACCTCCCCAGTTCCAGCGGCGGGTCCCGCACCGCATTAGACACCCGGAATGGCCGGGAACAGGGCACCGGAGCGCCGCAATGCGGGACCCGCCACTGGAACTGGGGAGGTGAGTGGACGTCTTTTTCCTCGGCCACCTCCTCCCCGCTCCCAGTAAAAAAGTGCCCCAACACTGGAGTACCCCTTTAAGGAGCGGTCCCTATTTTTCTATTTTTCTCCTTTTATGAGCTGATAACTTTGTGGAGCTCAAACTTATCCAAGTGATTCTGAGATTATGAGTGACAAAATGTTAAAGGGGTTAAACATTAAAGGGGTTATCCAGATAGGGAAAACTATATATAGATTGTTTCAGGTGTATGTAAAATAATAAAGAGCCTATGCTTACTTCTCTGCACTCCCCTGAGGAGTCTCCAGGTCCTCCACTGAACAATTCCGCCTCCATTTCCGAGACTCTTCTTGGGGGTGACAGCCTGCTCAGCCAAAGTAATTGGTTGAGCAGGCTGTCACCACCGAGATGAGTCCGAGAAGTGGAGGCTGGATTGTTCAGTAGGGACATCGGGGGGAGCACGGAGAGGTAAGCACTTAAATATATCTGCACAATCTATATATATAGTTTTCCCAAGCCAGATAACCACTCTTTCTTTGTGAAAAACTCTAAAATGTCATATATTTATTTTTTATTGTATTATTCTAGGTTTGAAATTCTCTGCTGTAACAAAGATAGTCACGCAACACAAACAAGATAATTCCTAATAATTTTTCTTTTTAAGATGTTATACGGCTTATAAGTTTAGCAGCAAATTTTTCAATTTGTACACTCATAGGAGCGATGACCACATACACTAACAGGAGCGACAATCAGGTACAGTAACAGGAGCAAAGATTAGGTACAGCAACAGGAGACATAAACCACTATCCAGTACAGTAACAGGGGTGACTATAGGTAGCGTAATGGGGGATAATGTAAACTATTAGGTACAGTAAAATGGGACAGGGACAACTATCAGATACTGCAACAGGGGACAAAGGAGACTATTAGGTACAGGTACATGAATAATTATCAGGTACAGTAACAGAGTTGACTATAGGTACAGTAATGGGGATAATGGAAACTATAGGGTACAGCAACAGTTGAAAGGGATGACTATCATGTACAGTAATGAAGGATAGGGAAGACCATCATGTACAGCAACAGGGGACAGGGATGGCTATCAGGTACAGTAACGGGGTATGGGGTGATTATCACGTACCACAACAGGGGACAAAGGAGACTATTAGGTACATCTGGTCAGTGACGAGAAGACATGGCAGTAGACCACTTACTGTTTGTCATTGGAAATAGTAATTCCATTGGCACTCTGAAATCCTTTGGCCACTTGTCGGACATCACCAGGGCTGTAATACAAAATACCTGTCCACACTTTTCTCTGAAATAATTGCGCAGCGTTCTTAAACGTATAGGAAAGGTAAAATTCGATGGTGGCGTAGAAGCTGTCAGGCCCAACGGCAACTATATCTTCAACGCTAAGGAAAGACAAAAGAAGACAACAATATAGGAGGCTGACTAGGATTAGAATGAAGGATCTGCATTTTTTCAGAAACAGACCCACTCTTGTTGATTCTTTTTGTTTTAATGCGGACAACCCTTTTATCAGCCATATTATTGAAACGCACATGTCTCCAATCCACCAGATCATAAAATGCTACTGGCGGCTCCCGAATAACAAAGCTAAAGCTGTTTTATAAGGCGGCTCCAGTATAATAATTGGTTACTTTCAACGTACAGAAAAATGTAATCAACCCAATGTCGTGTATGGTAAAAAAAAAGCATCCATTTCTATATGTTTCTTTTTTTTTTTTTTTTAATAATGGAAGTTAATAGAAAAACAGATCTAAACGGATGGCGCACAATTTCATCTGTTTTTTTTTTCATAAAATGTATATGTTAAACGGATAGGAAAATCACAGTGTGAACCCAGCCTTACAGGATCTGTCTCTGACCTTGGACATGTAACTGTACCTCGGCATACATGTGAACTCTCCCAAGAAACCCCCAAAAAGAGAGGAGACCCCCAGAAGAGCAGGTAGAGTTTTATCAAATCTTGTTCCAAGGAGCAGTGGAGCCCATATCCCATAGCAACCAATCACATTGCTTCTTTCATTTTTGAAAAGGCAATTGAGAAATGAAAGCTGGTATGTGATTGGTTGCTAGGGGCAACTGCTCCACTGCTCCTTGGAACAAGATGTGATATTACTCCCCCATTGTCCTGACATGGACATGGGCATTGTGGGGTCTAGTCTGAAGCCTGAATTTAGTTAAGGGGGTCTATTCTGGGGGTCTGTATTTGTTTATTGGCCTAAATCCAATCTGTGTTTTTTAGGGAGTGTAGTCTGGGGTCTATATTTTTTTAGGGGTCTGGGCTGAAGTCTGTATTAATTTAGTGTGTTAGTTCTGGGATCGGCCGGTCACTTGCTAGGTGGTGAGGTGTGACGCCACGCCGGAGGTACAGCCGGAACCTTGGAGTGTTGTTTGGTGACGCCAGTGCCAGTGAGGCACACAGGTGTAATGGCACACCTGCTTTTAGTGTTGAAGGCTGGTTGTACCCTTTTCCCCTGTGGTCAGTGTCCTGCCGGGCTGCTACTGGGTCCCTTGGGTTAGAGTGATCACGGATGGCCAGAGTGGGGTTGTGACCCTCCCGGACTATAGGACCCGCCACGCACAGAAAGTGGAAGTATCCCAAGGTTGCGGTGTGTGCTGTGTCGGTGGATTTTGAGAAATCACAGAGTCTCTTTAATGTAAGGAAGGCTGGTTTACTAGTTGCAAATGTGCAGCAGGTCATACAGAATCAACAGAATGAGTTTCCTCTGGATAAAGCACTGGATAACACACTTGACAATAGTTCCCAATAAATACTGGACAATACAGCAATTTGATCTGTAGTAGAAGTGCAGTGTAGGATATAGTCATGCTGACTGGATAGTGCGTTGAGTGATATGAAGAAGCAGAGCAGTAGAGAGGAGGATGCCTTGAGAGTCCCAACCCAGGTAGTACTGTGCTCTGTCTGGATGTTGGAGGATGAGGTAGAATACTTAGAAGAAAAAGAATAAGAACACCTGTGCCCGTGTATTAACCTTTACTTAGTCTTCACACCACCTTATGCCCACTAGACTTGGCTTAAAGGGAACCTGTCACCCCCCGTGCCGGGGTGACAGGCTCCCGACCCTTCATTAGAGCCCCCTATACTCACCTAATCCCGCCGGGTCCCGCTTCTGGAGGTGGTCGGGTGATGAAGATCTCAGCCGCTGCAGCCCGGCGCGCACGCTGAGAGATGAGTCCAACACTCATAGAGAATGACGGAGTGCTGGATTAGGTGAGTATAGGGGGCTCTAACGGGGGTTCGGGAGCCTGTCACCCCGGCACGGGGGGTGACAGGTTCCCTTTAACCTTCCTAGAGGATGACCCAGGCCCCAGACCTTGTTACCTGGGATGAGAGGAATGCTGAGGGTTCCTTGCTGACAACAGTGCTGCGAGGTAGAGTTCATAGGCTTACTGCAACTATGCTCTATCTAGATCAGTTCCTAGCTCTTTGGCTTTCGTGGATACTGTCCTGCTGTTAGGACTCCGGCTGTGCGTTCAGCTCAGCGTCCATAGCAGCTGGACTGCTTCTCAGGTTTTGCACCTCTCTGCTATTCCTTGTTGTAGGAGTGGCCAGTGTGTTACTCCCTGACAGATCAGCACAAGGTGTAGTGAACTCACTGATTGTTGATTGACAACTGACTCTCCCAATAAGCAGTCAGTGTCTGGGCTGGGCTGGGACTTCTAGTCCTATAAGTACTTTCACTTGTCTCAACTTCCTTGCCTGTGAAAGAGCCTCACTTGTGAGAGTATCTTGAACTAGCATGTTATTCTGACTTATTCTCTGGTATTGGATTTCTGGCTTGGACTTAGACTACTCTCTGGACTTTGCTTCTGTACCTCGCTGACCGGCTGTTACTGACTTGGACAGTTTACTTCCCCTTATTGTGTTCGCACGTCTGTCTTTGTTTTTTGTATTGCACTTGCTCAGGTTAGGGAACGCCTCCTAGTTGTCCGCTGCCATTTTAAGGCTGTTGTGGCGAGTACGTAGGGACAGCTGGGGCGGGTGCAAGTTCTAGGGCTGCACTTGTCCATTGTCTAACCTGGTCCCAACCTGACACCTGCTCTGTTACTTCTCCTAGTCCACAGCGTGAGTTGAGGTTGTTTCAGGCTTGTCCTCTCCTAAGAAGGGTTTAACAGTGCATAGTGCTTGTAAGAAGGTTGGTGGAGGTGTACTGTCTTGCGTCTTTCCCATATGGGGTTCTGACTAAAACTCCGCTTGAGGTACGGGGACCTGGCAGAGGGCCAGGGCCCGGATAGGACCACTGTGGAGAGCTATCTAGCTTGCTTCCTTCCTCCACAATGCCCAACATGAAAAGCCTTTGCTCCTCCTCCACCCATGTGACTTACTTCCCCAGCGTGACTAACATGCACTGTGAGTGGGTGAACAGTGCAACAGAAGATATAAGGAGAGAGGTGATAGGAAAGAAGAAAACAAGACTCCTACTAGTCTACAGATTCAGGCGACACATAGAGAAAGAATAACCCTTTACATCCTTCAGCTGAGCGGCTTCCAAATACACATATATAATACAGTGACATCTAGTGGCGAACTTTAGTACTACTTTCATCACTAGACAAGTACAATAAGTACAGACCTTACGTGTATAGAACTGCAACACCCGTGGTAGGATACCACACATTAATATTAGGAGGTCTTGCCTGGGTTTTTTATTTATTTAGGGTTTTGGTCTGTGGTCTGCACTAATTTATGGGGTCTGGGGTCTTTATTAATTTAGGGATCTTGTCTGGGGTCTGCATTAATTGAGGGGATCTGGTCTTACATCTGTGTTTATTTAGGGGTCTAGGGTGTGTGCTAATTTAGGGGGTCTAGTAAGGCCCTGTGTTGATTTAGGGAGTCTGGGGTCTGCATTTATTAAGGAGTCTGGTCTATATTAGCTTAGGGGTTCTGGGGTCTGTATTCATTCAAGGCTTCTGGACTGGGGGTCGATATCTATTTAGGGGTCTGGTCTGGGGTCTTTCCTTATTAGGAGTATGGACTGGGGTTTATATTTATTTAGGGGGTCTAATAATATAGGGGGTCAGGTTTCTGGTTAGTATTTGTTTATGGTCTGGTCTAGAATTTGCAATTTTTTTTGCGAATCTGGTCTAAAACAGATCAGGAGATATGGTCTATACAATACCCGTGGTACAAATGGCCTAGGATGGGGCTGTGTCCTATACATCAGGGTTATTGTGCTGCCACTTTTTTTTTGTCTCCCTTCCCCCTTCAATATTCCTCCACAACGGATGGAAAAAACATGGATAGATGGAAAGAATCTCAACATAGAATAGATTCTGCATTTTTGATCTGCACTGAAGGGTCTTCTGAACATTTTCTCTGGTCACTCTCCTTTAAGAAGAAGTAATAATATTCAACGAGGAGGGAAGATTTTTTGTACCTGTTGAGAAGTTCGTGTGTGACCGACTTCAGATGGACAAGTAACTTTTCTTCCTTTACGAATCTGAATATCTCAACAATGTATTGTTCCTCTAGATGATTCACCACAAAGAGATAGACCGTACCATCTGCAAACAGAGGGGGACAAAGAGAACTTACAGACCCACATAAGTAAACATCTACATTGAGGGAAACCATGATGGAAACCCAATGGATACTATTATAGTCTACGGGATCTGTTGGGCACTGTGGGTGTTTGTCTTGTGTTGCACCTGGCACCGCTCCATTCAATCTTTGTGAAGTAAGGGTATTTGCACACCGAGGAAAACACGCAGAGGACTCCGCCACTCGTCCCCGCACGCTCCCGCCTCACTTTCCGCTTTACTCTCTGCCTGTGCCATAGAATCCATTCTATGTTCAGGCAGATTCTGCCGTCCATCCGAAGAATGAATGTTGTACTGTCAAGTTATGTATGGATACTGTATTATTTATTCGGTGCTGCATCACAGTACATGGTACATATGTTTGGTGAGGACTGATTATATTTAAGTTATTTTCAATAAAGCCTCCCTGCAACCCTGGGTCTCCTTCGGGAGATAGCCACTCCGTTGATATGGTTGCTTATCGGCAAACGCTAGGGCTGACACTCAGGTGGTGGCTATGAGCAACATTGGTAGTCCCTCGGCTTCGGCAGAGAGAGGATATTTGTCCTGGAGCCTTCTGGCCCGGAGAGGGAGGGTGTCAGGTTACAGGACAGAAAGACACAAGACAGGAGAGGCCCTTACGCTGGCACCCGCCCCACTGTCCCTGCCTAGTTACCACAACAGTCCTAGGCGGCAGCAGGTAACTAAGCGACGGTCCCTAACCTGTAAAGATTGAAACAACGCAGACAAGACAAACAAGGCTGAGTGAGGCTCTATCGTTGGCGAGGAAGGACAGACAATGGCGTGTATTTATGGAGACTGGAGTCCCAGCCCCAGGCTGTGATTGGGGCTGAGATTCCAGCTCCAAAAAACCTTACTTAGCTGACAGATGCCAGTCAGTTCAGATATATGGCAAACACCTTAGCCGATCGTCCAGGGGTGGTAAAGCCCCAGCCCCGGCAACATCAGAAAAGAAATTGCTGCGCCCCTAGCAACCGGCCAGGCTGGTCGGCAAGGACACCGTCAGCGCGCTTCCCGCACCCGGCGGGGCCAATTGCCAGGGGGGAGGCTGCACCCTCCGGCAGTGCCAGAGGAAATGGGGCTAGTTGGGGGTCCATCTCTTTTTAGAGTAGGCTTATGATAGACCACATCCTTGTTGCACTTTCACATATTTCAGGAGCTACAACCAGACTGGCCCCTTATTCTTTTCCTATTTGCCCCAGTTCTCATCGCCCATGATGTTTTTATTGGCAAGGAACCGATAATAAACATCTCACCCTTTTCATCGATGTACGTGCTCAGCCCATGAGGGTTAAAGGTTGACATGTTAAACCCTTCACTGATGTTCAGAGGGGATGGAATGAGGCCACCATCTTCCAGGTCTAACAGGAGGATTCTTGCAGGTTCATCAGATGCATTGCTTTTTATTCCAGGATACTTCAAACCCTTAAATATGGAAGAAATAATTAGAAATACATTTCATACAGATCTCCACATTATTAAAATGGTGACATTGTGTTGTGTTTTTCTGGCAACCCTTTTTTTCAGCTGACGTTGTTATGATCCTGCTCTCAGCTGAGAAGTTGTGGTGTCCCACAATTAAGTGATTTAGACACCTGTCGCAAAGTTATCCCTTCAGTGGTAATAAAGCTGCATTCTCTAGTTTTACCACAAGGTTATAGAGTTATATTTAAGCTTTGTTATGTGTTGCACTGCTGTAGTCATTCAAGGGTTACTGTTGTATTTTGTGATTCTGTGCACCAATAAGAGAGACTCTTTTTTCCCTACCTATCTATATTCTCTTCTCTTCTATACACTCTATTCTCCACCATTCACAGAGGCTGTTACACACACCCTGTAGGAAGTAGTCACATAGGGAGAGCAAGTGTAGGACCACTTTTAGTTAGTTCTTCTCTGATTCTGAGTGGAGCAAGACACACAGATCAGGCATCCCTGCTGAACTTAGCCATGCTCTGCCAGGAAAGACCAGCTGTGATAGTGGACACACGTAAGGAGAACGCAGAGACTTTCTTTTCCAAAGTTACACTTTGCAAGATGCAGTGCTAAACACTTAAGGAGGACAAGTCAGAGAACACCCCAACCCACGCCTTGAACATCTCTATACAGTTCAGAGGGGTATCTTATGGCAGACAAACTGACCCCGATAGAGCAAAGCAGCTATAGCCAAGGCCTACGTACTTTATATTGCACCGCAGGTGACACCGAGACACGTTCGGACCCTTTGCTCAACTCAGGTAACCAAGACTGGGGCTTCTGTCACCCTCGTAGGACAGATACCCGACACTGTTATTCTACCTCGCCAGCATCTCTCAGCACAGATTCAGTAAACTCAAGTCTGTACCTCCGAAACCACTTGTTACTTTATCAGTTTATCAGTTTATTTATTTCTCTGGGACTCATTGCACCAGCACCTACACAGCTTGGTGTAGGGTGGTTACTTGAGGGAAGGGGCTTATCCAGACCTGAAGGCTCTCAAGAAGGACCACTTTGAGCATGACAGTAGAAATTTACCTGCTTCCACGGGGATGAACGTCCGCCTGGGCTATCTTGTGGGCAGTGAGTGACATACAATCAGGGATGCAGGCCCCAAACCTGGGTAAGCTATTTTTCTGGGCGACCCTCTAGGAACACTAGCGACTTGCAACAGAGTCTTGGCTTGAATAGTGCACTTAGCCAACTGTTGGCTCGACTTGGCTTATCTTTAAACAATGCTCCTCTTTACTCCTCTGATAGTCCCTCTGTGTGCTTATGTTGTCCCTATCTCTTTTACTTAGTATTCTAGCCAGACATGGCTTACTCTGGAACTCTTTTATAATCACTAGATAACTCACTAACTGGATACCTGACTAGTCTACACTCTCTCCTACTCAGACTAGGCAGAACTAACTGAGACTGAAACTACTACTTCTCTTACATCCCCTTTGGGCAAAACCCAACCCTGTACCTGAGTAGTTTACTGTAGAACAGTGACACCAAGTGGCGGCAGTTGCATACTACAGCCCTAAGTCTCAGAGCTTATACATATACAGGATACCGATCTATGCCTGCTAGAAAAGGACAGTGGACCCCGCTATCCAGAAACAGCAAATACTCACTGTAATTATAAAGGCCAAACCATTAGGAAGAACATCGATATCCTCAGAACCGGCCTCTGTGATGGAGCAGAATAAAACATGAGGATTAAAGAGAGACTATACTTCAGAGCTGCATTCGCTGTTCTAAGGCCGGAATCTCCCAGCATTCCTTGCTTGTATAAAGCCTGAGCTGGTGATGTGTCGTATAGTGTAATCCCATGTAGGAAAAACTACCTGCATTACGGGAGCTCGGGTTAAGCGTTCGGGATCGTGTTCTCCCTGTGGTCTAGAAAGTTGGAATCCTCAATGATTTACATTGGGGCAGAGTTACTAAAACTAATTCCTGTCCAGTAAACTAAGGACCCTATTCCACATCATTCCTTCTTTTGCTTGTATCAGAGTAGACAATCATAGTAACGACTATCGTTCTGTGTAATACGGTGAACGATTTCAGGTTAACGATAAACAATCTCGTTTGTGAACTTTTATTGTTAAAAATCGCTTCATCTAATAGGACCCTTAAGCCCCTATTACACAGGGCGATTGTTCATGATGGCTGATTGTTGCCTTTTATTACAAAAATCCGATTATCGGCTGTAATGGCCCATAATCAGCCAAATACGGCCGATAATCGCTTCCTGTAATAGGTCCTTTAGACTAGACAGATTTATCTTTAGTTTATCTAGTCCAAGTTTAGACCAGCTATTACACGGCCTTCATTATACCAAACATGTGCGCCAAAGTTCTAGAATACTTTTTGGCATGAAAGTTCACACTAAAGCCCTCCCCCTCTAATATAAACCACACCCCATTGCCAAGCATGACCCAAAATACCTATAACACACAATAAACAAATGGATATTATTCCCATGTAACAACGTACCTATCCCTTTCACAAGTTGACAGCCCGGGAGGTCCACCTCGTTGAAAATCCAGGGTATATCTCTGCAAAAAAAAAAATCATGAGAAGGACTGATGGAAGTAATAACTTGTAGCGCTCAATGCCAGTCTGCTGCAACAAAAGCCAATGTAATAGTGACCTGTATTATAAAGGTTATATAACAATCACAACTCTAAACATCTTATAGCGTATTTCACCTCCAGTCCTGCTGTGCTCCATGGGTGTATATTGCAGTAAACTAGACCGTCCCACAGAGCTGAGGTTTGTTACAATGTACCAGAACAGGTCAGAGCTGTAATCCTGAGCCTGTAGACTAGGACAGCACAGAGCTGAGGTTTGTTACAATGTATCAGTACAGGTCCGAGCTGTAATCCTGTGCCAGTGTGAGTAGATCTATAAATGATTCCACCTCTGACAAGCTAACATTAATTTAAAGAAAGTCTCCACCTTTAGAAACGGTATCATTTTTAGCTCCAATACTTTGCACTGGTAATTTTTATATTATTTGCAGTTTTTGATACAGAGCAGAAAACATAGCTCACTATATACATACAGCTACATACAGTTCTGTCTGGAGTCTCCAGTAGGGGGAGCTGAGGAGCTTACCGTATACTATTTTATCACTCACTACAATGTGTAGACAGTATACAGTAAGCTTCTTAGCTCCCCCTAGTGGCTCTTGCATGCAGAAAGACTTTTATCTGGTAACTTCACACATATATATAGGCAATATGGAGCTCTGTGTAAGAACATATACCTAATAATACCATAGAATATCAGACCTATAAATTTGGACATTCACCCTTCTACAATGGATCCTATTCCTTCTAGTGACATCTCTCAGCACTATGGTCACTATGAAGCTCCACAGATATGGGACAGCCCAGAATCCTGTATACAGTCCTATCATGTATATAAGATGTGATCATAGTGACTGAGGCTTCACTATAATATATTCCCATAAACCTATAAAGTCAATGTAAATGAAGACTAGAGAAATCAAGACACTTACAAGAAGCCCAGGATCGTTCCTATAACAGATACTACTTGCAGAACCCCCATGTCCGCAGTGCTGTCCCTGTCCTGTTATTTGGCTGAACTTTATAACATATGGGGGAGGGGGGTATGTGAGCGCTGCAGTGGAGGCAATCAATGCTGGAGATTGTGTAACTTCTGAACATACATTGCCTGTTTATGTTAGAGGTGTCTGTATCCTCTGTTATCACACTAAAGGGGGAGGGGGGCTGGTTCCTGCTATAGCCGTAATACACCCCCAACCCCCAGACCTGCTTATTATAGAATATTTCAGTTATGGCCCCTATGGGGGGGCGCTATCTACTGGGGGGGGATACCAGGGGAGATACCTAACATATGCTTCCTGCTGGGCGGAGGGCAAACAGAAAGGAGGCTCCACACCATGGTTTTGCAATCTGTTTTTTCCGAAAATAGGATGAAAAAAAACCGGATGCATTTGTGTATGCATTATTAAAAAAAAACCTGGATCAAAACAGGTTTTTTAACCTACACAAAAACGTAGTCAACCTAATTTTTTCGTCCGTTAAATAAAACAGGTCCGTTTTTTTTATAATGGAAGTCAACGGAAAAACTGATCAAAACGGATCAGTTTTATTTAACGGACGAAAAAATTAGGTTGACTACGTTTTTGTGTAAGTAAAAAAAAAAACGGATCCGTTTTGATCCACGTTTTTTTTTTTTAATAATGGAAGTCAATGGAAAAACGGATCAAAGCGTGTGCACACAAATGCATCAGTTTTTTTCATCTTAGTACCTAAGTTTTGCCACAAGATGTCGCTATTGTATGTAACTGTACTTGTATTTTGCACAGCTGCAGGTAACTAAAGGGTCATTGTTTGGTGTAATCTGTGCACCAATGAGAACCCTCTCTTCTTCTCTGCCTATCTTCATACTCCTTTCTTTCTATGCTTTCTTCTCCACCACTCACAGAGGACATTACACCTCCTGTAGGAATTTGTCACATGGAGAGAGGAAGTATACACCCACTCTTCATCAGTCTTAGTCTGGTTGCTGAGCAGAGAAGACGCAACAAAAGTTGGTCCCTGCTGTGGCTTTGCCAGGTCCCCACTCCAGAACTAGCCCACAGTCTTAGTCAGGTCCATAGTGCGGTCTAATCGGTGGTAGTGAACAGACGCACATGGGATACGCAGACACCAGTTTCTTGAAAGCAGCACTTCTACACACTATGCAGTGTTAAACATCTCCAAGGAGAGGACAAGTCAGAGACAACTTTAACCCACGCCGAGAACAAGTCTAAAAGTGCAGGACAGTATCCTAACAAAAGGAACTGATCCGGATAGAGCAAAGTTGCTAGAAGTCTACCTATTCTATCTCGCAGTGCTGGTGTAACCAGGAAATCTTGGCCACTCTGCCTCAACCCAGGTAACAAGGTCTAAGGCTTGTGTCACCCTCCTAGGGCGGGTCACCCGACACTGATGGGCAAAAGGTGGTATAGCGACAAAGGTCGAAACACGGGCGCAAGTAAAGTTTTATTTTCAAGTCTTCAGTATTCTACTACTACTTCTTCTTCTTCTAAAGTTCCGGCAGAGCACATTACTACTTGGGTTGGGACTCTCGGTACAAACTCCTCTCTACTACTCTTAGCTCTACTACCCTGAAGGTTCTCAGCACAGATTCTGTACCGTCAAGTCTACAGTCTGCTATCAGCTATTGTATAAAGTATTTCTACAAGTAAAGAAGATCTATTTATGATAACTGGATTCAGTGATTATTACTCAGGCACCTACACAGTAGATACCACATCCACATCCCCTTTCTGTGGGTGGCGATACCGATAGTCCGGGTGGGTCGCAACTCCACTCCAGACCGCCGAGATAAGTACCCAAGGGACCCCCTCCTAGCCCGGCAGGTCACCAACCACAGGGGGAAGGGTATAGCCAGCTACTCTAAACTAAAAGCAGGTGTGCCTCCATACCTGTGTGCCTCTTTGGCACTGGCATCACGACAGTACAACATCTGGCTGAGCTATACTTCGACCAACCACCACAGTGGTGGCGTCACACAGTATCATCTGGCAAGTGACCGGTTGAGCCTCACAGGAGTGCACCACACTGAGACCTATAGGATGAAGCTATCTACAGTGCACAACCTGAATCCATTGAGATGCAGGGATACAATAGAACCTTTACAGCTTTGTTTATAAGGGTGTACAGACCCTAGAGGCAGCACAGGTGACAGATCAGAGACCATAACAGAAGACCCCAATCAGGTAGAAGAATTTATTTGGTTTTATTGTTTGTAAAGAATTCGAAGCTTAGTCTCCAGTTCCATCCTGCACAAGGGGAGACGTCTCAGTGCAGCGGGCAGTGCAGGGCTCGATGGAATATTGTGCCCACCAGCAGCTGCCCCTTGTACACAGATGCACAGGACGATCCCTGGATCACCGTCCCATTGTTTGCATAGACTCTGGTGATGACGGGGTTATCTGAGTGGATATTCTGTATACGGATCACCTGACATGGAAAATAATAGAAGAAATGTGAATAAAAAGCAGCATAAAGACAACATACTGCCCGCATTGGGCGCAATAACATAGTGATGGGGTATTATACCTGTATCCTCCTGGCTATACAGTATAGAAGGGCTATCACCTCATCTGTCTCCTGCACCACACATAGGGGGCAGCACACAGCAAGATGCGGGAGGCACTGTGGTCAGATGTGGAGTAGGGATACTCTGTGAGGTGGCTGACTCTGTTTTGGGAGAACCTGTACCTGGCACTGCTATGGGGACACTGGGACTGGATATGTTAATGGGCTCTGCCTATAGGTTTCTGTTGGGGGATACTGTGACTAGCCCTAGGGGGCACTGTAATTGGTCTACCCGCCTCCCAGTGGCGTAGCTACCAGGGTCGCAGCGGTCACCGATGCGACCCGGCCCGCTACGAGGGGGGCCCGCGAGGGCCCCCCCTTGCCACTGCACTGCTCCCCCCTTAAATTACTCTTGTGACCGCAAGCATTGATTTGCTTGCGGTCACAAGAGCATGCTCGTCCGGGCCCCCGGCTGATGCGCGGCTGCCGGGGGAGTCCCATCCTGGGGCCCTGACTGCCTGGGGCCCTGACTTCCAGCACAGGAAGCGCACGTCAGAGACGCTTCCTGTGTCAGAAGTCACAGCCCCGGCGTACAGGGAGGTCACTGATGCGCCGCGCTGCCGGGGATAGGATGGGACACCCCAGGCAGCCGCGTATTAGCCGGGGACAGCGCCTGAAGAAGAAGAGGATCACCGGGGGAGCGGGTTGTCAGGTGAGTTTGTGTGTGTTTTTTTTTTTTAAATACTGCTTAGCATAGAGGAAAGGGGGGGCATCTATAATGGGGGAAGAGAAGGGGGGGGGGGCATCTATAATGGGGGAAAGAGAACAGGGGGGCATCTATAATGGGGGGAGAGGGGGGCATCTATAAGGGGGGAAAGAACAGGGGGGCATCTATAATGGGGGGAGAGGGGGGGGCATCTATAAGGGGGGAAGAGAAGAGGGGGCATCTATAATGGGGGAGAGGGGGGCATCTATGGGGGGGAGAAGAGGGGCCATCTTCAAGGGGGGGAGAGGGGGCCATCTATAAGGGGAGGGGGTATCTATAATGTGGGGGAGAGAGGGGGCATCTATAATGGGGGTAGAGGGGGTCATCTATAAGGGGAGGGGGGCATCTATAATGGGGGGGAGAGGGGGCATCTATAATGGGGGGAGAGGGGGTCATCTATAAGGGGAGGGGGTCATCTATAAGGGGAGGGAGCCATCTATAAGGGAAGGGGGGTGCAACATGCAGTGGGGGCCATCTATATATACTATAAGGGGGTCACATAGAGTCAGGGCTACCCACCAAATGAGGGTGTAAAGGGGCCAATACAGATGTGCAGTGTGTATAGAGATGAGGATGGTGTCAGTGTGAGAAGACTAATATGTCTGTCTGGCAGATTCTGTGGATTCGTGGCTCGGAGAAGTTCTCATAACGGCCCAGGGCAGATGGAGAAGATGAAAAGGAAAGAACTTCGATCAGAGAAGACGTCTCCTGTGAGTCACCTGATATATCTGCGCTGTAATTTATATGGTGTATACAACCTGTGTGGAGCTGCTTCCACCTCTATATGACTGTATGAGGTTATAGTGATCTGTGTACAGTGGATCTTATTCAGTAGCAGAGGTAGTGTTAGTCAGTATGTGGCGGTGTAAGTCGGTATGTGGCGGTGTTAGTCGGTATGTGGCGGTGTTAGTCGGTATGTGGCGGTGTTAGTCGGTATGTGGTGGTAATATTTGTTACTTGTTATCCGGTACTGTGTTTTATTGGTCTCAGTATACTGGTTTTGGTCAGTAACAATGTGGTGGTGATGGTAGTGGTTGTGGTGTGGCGTTAATATTTGCCCTTTGTATACTTATTATTGGCAATATTGGTCTCAGTATACAGTAACAGTATGGCGGTAATATATATGGTGATAATATTTTCACTTCCTATATGCTGGTGTTATTGGTAATATCTGTCTTGGAGTGTGTGTATATATATATATATATATATACACACATACACCTACCAGTAGCATCACTTGGTCGTGAAAGGGGGGGGGGGCCCAAGTTGACCTCTCGAGACATTAGCTATGCCCCTGCCGCCTCCCATAAGATGTGTCAGCAAAGAGTGATCACAGTATCCTCTCCCCTGTGTGTTTTACTCAGGTTTTTTTAGACACCATTGGACTTCCTGTCTGGGTAACCACCATTGGATTCCATGCAGTTACACAATAGTATACAGTATATCATAGCTGCTAGACTGACCTCTGAACCAGGGGGTTTTTCTGGATTATATTCAAAGATTCTTTGCAAGTTTGGATGAGCTCCTGTCCAGATATCCCCAGTGACTGGATCCACAGACAGATTATCCACGGAAGAATTTACATCCACCGTCTTAAAGAAAAATAAAAGATTGTGAAGACTAAAGCTGTGAACTTCTATTACTTACTGTAGAGATCAACATTTACTATGAGAGAGAGAGAGAGAGAGAGAAAGAATAGAGCTAGACATGCAGTGTCCTAGAACCCATGTGCCACTGCCGGTTCTGTGTAAGGTCAGCACTGAAGGTAGATATGTGATTGGGTATCCTGTGGATGGAGTCTTGTATTACCTCATTTTGGTCACTAGATGTCTCCCTGTATTTCCTAAAAGCACAGCTGAAGGTACAAGGGATAATGGTGTACGTGCCTAGACATATGGTTCTCTTCTGTCTGCCACCAGCTGAGATTTTGCCTGCTATCCAATCCCTGCAGAGATCACCTCACAAAAGTTACTTATTGTGTTAAGCCTATCAGAAGCCAGGCTCACTGTCTCCCTGCCCTCCCTCCACCAATAGCTGAGTTCTCAAAAGCCATAAGCAAAGGTTAAGTGGTCCATGTGCTTCAGTTTTTTTTGTCTAGGCAGTCCAGTGGCGGCCCCCTGTATAGTCCCCTATAGTATATGGCACCCTGTGTAGCCTCCATATAGTAGATTGCACTATGTCTAGTCCCGGATAGTAGATGACCCCCTGTGTAGATCCCCTATAGTAGATTGCCCCCTGTGTAGTCTCCATATAATAGATCACACTATGTCTAGTCCCCCTCTGTGTAGTCTCCCTATAGTATATGGCACCCTATGTAGTCCTCTATTGTAGATGACTCCCTGTGTAGCCCCCTATAGTAGATGGTTCCCTGTGTAGGTCCCCCTACAGTAGATGGCCCCTGTGTAGCCCCCCCCTTAGTATATGCCCCCCATGTCATTCCCCCTTAATAAGCTGGCTCCCTGTGCAGCTCCCCTTAATGGCATTGCCCCAATGATGGCAAGAAATGATGGGGAAAAAAACTCATGCTCCCACCATTGCTGCAGCTCTCCCAGCGCGCATTTTCCTCTTCTGTCTTTTGGCACATGCAGAGTATGTTACAGATATTGCCTGCGTGGGAAGTCCCGTCCCCATATCAGCGCTGTGCTGACAGGCAGGTGGCACTTCTGTTGCAGGCAGTGTCTGTAACGCTAGCTGCCTGTGCCTGAAGAGGACAGCGTGCACTGGGAAAGCTGCAGCAACAGGGGAGCGCACGGAAGATGAAATGTTTTTGTTTTGCTTTTTTCCCCTTTGTTTCATGTGAGTGGATTGGACGGCCGCCCAAACCACCCACCATATAACACACCGTCTTATATAGATAGATAGATAGATAGATAGATAGATAGATAGATAGATGATAGAAACTAAATTTTTACCTTTACTCGGGTGAGAGACCAATCTTCATTCTTTTTAAAGACATAAATTTTATCACCTGGGAAATCTGCAGCATAGATGTATCTACAAAACACAGTAGAACAGTAATACCTATGCTGGGGGCCCCCCCCCCCCCCCCCATGCTCACTAGGGGACTGCCAGCTACAGCACACTGTCAGCACCAGTGGTAGGGATTTGGTGCTGACGGATTCTGGAGCGGTCCCTATTTTTTAAATTGTCTTCTTTTATGAGCTGATGACTTTGTGGAGCTCAAACGTATTCAAGTGATTCTGAGATTATGAGTTTTCTTGTGACAACTTCTTGTTAGTAGTAAATTATGGTGATACATTAAAGGGGTTATCCGGATAGGGAAAACTTTATATAGATTGTTGCAGGTGTATATAAAATAATAAAGAGCCTATGCTTACCTCTCCACACTCCCCTGATGTCCTCCTACAGGTCTCCAGGTCCTCCACTGAACAATCCCGCCTCCATTTCTGAGACTCATCTTGGGGGGTGACAGCCTGCTCAGCCAATCACTGACTGAGACTGGACAACACAGCTGGCAGTGATTGGCTGAGCAGGCTGTCACCACCGAGATGAGTCTGTCTCAGAAGCAGAGGCGGGATTGTTCAGTGGGGGACCTAGAGACCCATAGGAGTACATCGGGGGGTGGAGTGCAGAGAGGTAAGAAACTATATATACTTGCAATGATAGATAAATTATATATACACTTTAATTCTTTCTTTGTGAAAAACTCTAAAATGTCATACATTATTTTTTTTTTAAATTGCATTATTCTAGGTTTGAAAGTCTCTGCTTGTATCAAAGAGAGTCACGCAACACAGATGACATAATAATGACTTTTTCATTTTAGAATGTTATACGGCTTAGAAGTTTAGCAGCAAATGTTTCAATTTGTACACTAATAGGAGTGATGACCACATACACTAATAGGGGCGACAATCAGGTACAGTAACAGGAGCATAGAGTAGGTACAGCAACAGGAGACATAAACCACTATCCAGTACAGTAACAGGGGGGGGGGGGGGGGCTATAGGCAGAATAATGGGGGATAATATAAAATATCAGGTACAGAAAAATGGGACAGGGACAACTATTAGGTACAACAACTGGGGGACAAAGGAGACTATTAGGTACAGGGACATGGATAATTATCAGGTACAGTAGAGTTGACTATAGGTACAGTAATGGGGATAATGGAAACTATAGGGTACAGCAACAGGGGACAGGGATGACTATCAGGTACAATAATGAGGGATAGGGAAGACATTCATGTACAGTGACAGGGGTGGCTATCAGGCACAATAACGGGGTATGGGGAAATTATCAGGTAACAAGGTATGGGGAGATTGTCAGGTACTGCAACAGGGGACAAATGAGACTATTAGGTACATCTGGTCAGTGACGAGAAGACATGGCAGTAGACCACTTACTGTTTGTCATTGGAAATAGTAATTCCATTGGCACTCTGAAATCCTTTGGCCACTTGTCGGACATCACCAGGGCTGTAATACAAAATACCTGTCCACATTTTTCCCTGAATTATTTGTATCATTTTCTTCAGCGTAGGGGACAAGAGAAGTTCGATGGTGGCGTAGAAGCTCTCAGGCCCAACGGCAACTATATCTTCAACGCTAAGGAAAGATAAAAGCACAGACAAAAGTTGACTAGGATTAGAATGAAGGATCTGCATTTATCAGAAACAGCCCCACTCTTGTTGATAGGCCGTGTCTGGTATTACAGCTCACTCTCCTTTATCATAAATGTTAGTTGCAATACCAGACGCCCACTGTCGACAATAATAGCTCTGTTTCTAGCAAATTCTTTTTGTTTTTAAACGGACAACCCTTTTATCAGCCATATTATTGAAACGCACATGTCTCCAATCCACCAGATCATAAAATGCTACTGCTGGCTCCCGAATAACAATGCTAAAGCTGTTTTATAAGGACCCAGTATAATCCCAGCTTTATAAATGGTGGTTTTGAGGCACACAAGATTTGCATTATATTCTTGTCTGGGGTCTGCATTAATTGAGGGGGTCTGGTCTTAGATCTGTGTTTATTTACGGATCTTGTCTAGCGTGTGTGCTAATTTATGGGGTCTGGTAAGGCCCTGTGTTTATTTAGGGAGTCTGGGGTCTGTATTAGTTTAGAGGTTCTGGTCTGGGGTCTGCATTTATTGAGGGGATCTGGTCTTAGATCTGTGTTTATTTAGGGGTCTTGTCTAGGGTCTGTGCTGATTTAGGGGGTCTGGAAGGGCCCTGTGTTTATTTAGGGAGTCTGGGGTCTGTATTTATTAAGTAATCTGGTCTATATTAGTTTAAAGGTTCTGGTTTGGGGTCTGCATTAATTTAAGATGTCTGGGCTGGGGGTCTATATTTATTTAGGGGTCTGGTCTGGAGTTCATATTAGTTTAGGGGGTCTGGTCTGGGGTCTGTCCTTATTAGGAGTATGGTCTGGGGTTTATTTTTATGTAGGGGGTCTGGTGTGGGGTCTAATAATATAAGGGGTCGGGTTTTTGGTTTGTATTTGTTTATGGTCTGGTCTAGAATTTGCAATTATTTAGTGAATCTGGTCTAAAACAGATCAGGAGATATGGCCTTGGGTCTGTATTAATTTAGAGGGTCTGGGGTCTGAATTTGTTTTTGGTGTCTGGACTAGAATCAAGTCACTTGATAGGTCTGTGCTGGGGCCTGTATTTATTTTGGGGTGTGATAAAGGGGTCATATACAATACCCGTGGTACAAATGGCCTAGGATGGGGCTGTGTCCTATACATCAGGGTTATTGTGCTGCAACTTTTCTTTTGTCTCCCCTCCTCCTTCAATATTCCTCCACATTGGATGGAAAAAACATGAAAAGATGGAAAGAATCTCAACATAGAATGGATTCTGCATTTTTGATCTGCACCGAAGGGTCTTCTGTACATTTCCTCTGTCTCCTTTAAGAGGAGGAAATAATATTCTACGAGGAGGGAAGATTTTCTGTACCTGGTGAGAAGTTCGTGTGTGACCGACTTCAGATGGACAAGTAACTTTTCTCCCTTTACAAATCTGAATATCTCAACAATGTATTGTTCCTCTAGATGATTCACCACAAAGAGATAGACCGTACCATCTGCAAAGAGGGGGACAAAGAACTTACAGACCCACATAAGTGCACATCTACATTGATGGAAACCATGATGGAAACCCAATGGATACTATTATAGTCTACGGGATCTGTTGGGCACTGTGGGTGTTTGTCTTGTGTTGCACTTGGCACCGCTCCATTCAGTGCAGTAAGGGTATGTGCACACCGAGGAAAACATGTGGAGGACTTGCAACAGATTCTGCCGCTCGTCCCCGCTTCACTCTCTGCCTGTGCCATAGACTCCATTCTATGGTCAGGCAAATGTAACCATGGAGACACATAGGTCTGCATTGTAGCTATATACACAAAAAGTAGACAGTGGTATAATGATCTCGGCCTTGTGTTTGGGACATCAACGTTTATTATGAGTGACCTTTACCATGTGCTGTGCTGGAGAACCTGGTGCAATACCTTTCTACAGGAGCTTCAGGATGCGTCTCCTCTTCTCCTCCTATCCCCAGGTATATATGTGATACTATGTGTAATGTCGGATATATCAGGCCTCGTCCTATAATGTCTCTTTGAATGCATTTTAGCCACAATAAGTGCAAATATAACACATGTAATGTATGTCCTATTATTATCAATGGGAACATGTAGTGTAGATGACAGAGCACACTGGGGCACCTGGTATACGGGGCAGATATATCACATATGCTGGAATAGGGGACGTGTCATGTACCTGCAGGAAACACTGTAAATCCAGGATGGGAATTTGCTTCATTGATTGGTTTCCCACTGAGGACCTTGTAAGGTGGCGGCCATGGAAGTGAGTGACCGTCCCTATAGACATGAGAGTGTTGGTGGATCCTGTAACTCTCATATCTCAGGAGCTACAACCAGACTGGCCCCTATTCTCTTCCCATTTGCCCCAGTTCTGATCCCCCATGTTGTTTCTAAGGAACCAATAATGAACGTCTCACCTTTCTCATCGATGTACGTGCTCAGCCCATGGGGGTTAAAGGTTGACGTGTTAAACCCTTCACTGAAGCTCAGAGGGGAGGGAATGAGGCCGCCATCTTCCAGGTCTAACAGGAGGATTCTTGCAGGTTCAGATGCATCGCTCTTTATTCCAGGATACTTCAAACCCTTAAATATGGAAGAAATAAGTAGAAATACATTACATATAGATCCACTTCACACAAAATGGTGACATTGTGTTGTGTTTTTCTGGCAACCCTTTTTTAGCTGAAGTTGTTATTATACTGCTCTTAGCTGAGAAGTGATACAATTATATCCAGTGTAGACAATGCTCTGCGAGTTCTACAGCCTGGACTACAGACTGATACATTGTACATAGCTAGTCCTGCTCTCAGCTGTATCCAGTGTAGACAATGCTCTGTGAGCTCCAAACTGATACATTTTACATAGCTAGCCCTGCTCCCAGCTGTATCCAGTGTAGACAATGCTCTGTGAGCTCTAGACTGATACATTGTACATAGCTAGCCCTGCTCTCAGCTGTATCCAGTGTAGACAATGCTCTGTGAGCTCCAAACTGATACATTGTACATAGCTAGCCCTGCTCCCAGCTGTATCCAGTGTAGACAATGCTCTGTGAGCTCTACAGCCTGGACTCCAGACCAGGGCCGGCCTTAGGGGTGTGTGACCAGTGCCACTGCACAGGGCGCCTAACTCCAGTAAACAAAGGGGGGCGCTGGGGCCGGCTGCTGTGCTGACCCTGTTAACAAGAAGCATGAGGAAAAGGTAGATCCATGAAGGCAAAGCTGGTCTGCCTCCATAGATCTGGCTTTGATAGCAGGGCAGTATAAGCTGTTGGGCTGTCAGGGCGCTGCTGCCTTTCACAGTTCATTAATATTCATTAAAAGATGGGGTCCTTTGCAGGGCAGCTCTTTGCCTGAACTAAAATCCGGGGGCCTGTCCCTCCTCTGCAGTCTCTGTGCACAGGTCGTTATTACCGCACAGGCTGGGAACAAACAGGCTTAGGGCCCTTTTACACAGAAAGATTATCTGACAGATTATCTGCCAAAAATTTGAAGCCAAAACCAGGAACAGACAATAAACAGAGATCAGGTCATAAAGGAAAGCCTGAGATTTCTCCTCTTCTCAAATCCAGTCCTGGCTTTGGCTTCACATTTTTGGCAGATAATCTGTCAGATAATCTTTCTGTGTAAAAGGGCCCTTAGCTGTATTCCTGTTAGCTGGTGCTCCCTCCACACAGAACAGGCAGGTAGATTGAGAGCATCAGCAGGGCCACCTCCTCTCTCCTGATCCCCCTTCCCCTGCAGTGACCCCTCCGGTATACAGCTCTGCAGTCGGTGAGGGGGGGGGGGGGGGGCTGCACGGTCCAGGCTGGAAGAAGAGGAGATGTGAAGATCCCCTGGAGTTCCCTGTTCTGGATAAAAAGTCAGCCTGTGAGTGTGCATATCTGTGTAATGTCTGTGTGTTGGTGCATGTGTGTCATCATGTGTCTGAGTGTTAGTACGATAGATGTGTGTATACTTATATGTAATCTGCATATGTTATATCTGTGTAATTTTTGTGTGTTTGCATACTTCTGCATTGATGTTATATGTTTGTGCACCCATCTATTGTGTATTTATGTAATGTGTCTAGTATGTTAGTATGATTGGCTGTATATACTGTATGTAAAGTCTATTGTGTGTGCATATTTGTGTGTCTCTAATATGCCTTTGTGTGGGTGTATACAATGGTGGAATATTTGTGCAGTTTCAGTGTCAGCCCAGGCTTTGGGGGGTTGTCTGACACCTTGTTCTAGCTCACTTTGGGACTTCAGAGCTACATGCCCCAGATCCAAGCCTCCCCATGCACATACGTACTCACTTGGCCCAGCGCAGTCCTCTGGCGTTTTTTCTCCTAGCTCCCTGGCGTGACAGCACTTCTGTGCTGGGGAGCTGGGAGAATGAAGGAACGTCGGGGGACTGTGCGAGGCCAAGTGAGTATGTGTATTGGGAGGGGGGGCCTACAAGATTTATAGGACCCCATCATTTTTATTATTTATGGGGCCCCCATGAATCCTAGCTACTTTCCTGGCTCTCTGATTAGCCTCTGGGGACCGGAGCTCAGGGAAAAAAAAGTATCTGCTGGGGAGTGAGTATTTTTTTTTCTCTTTCTATTTCTCTTTTTATGGGGGACACTGCATGGGTGGGTGGGATTCACTATATGGGGATGCTGCACAAGGGGGGGCTATATTACAGAGAGTTTACAGAGTAGTCTATACTGTATAGGAGAACTAGAACAAGGAGCCTAAACTATTTCTCTGGCAGATTCTGGAGAGAGACTTTATAGCGAGGAGAAAAATTTAAGATGGCCTGGGCTGGATGGAGAGGAAAACGAAAAGGGAAGACGTCAGAGTCACTGGATGCAACTGCACTCTGTTATAGGGTCTGTAGAGGTAGAGATAGTGGTCATGGTGTGGCGGCATTATGTAGTGGTATCATTGGTAATGTTCAGCTGTAGTATGGAGGCAATACGTATTCACTGTGTAGTGGTAATAGTTTTGGCAACTATATTATAACTATGTATTTATTGGGATTGGGGGTACTTGAGGGGGGGGGAGGGGGGCGCTGAAAGCAAATTTCGCACAGGGCGCCATCTACCCTAAGGCCGGCCCTGCTCCAGACTGATACATTGTACATAGCTAGTCCTGCTCTCAGCTGTATCCAGTGTAGACAATGCTCTGTGAGCTCCAGACTGATACATTGTACATAGCTAGTCCTGCTCTCAGCTGTATCCAGTGTAGACAATGCTCTGTGAGCTCCAGACTGATACATTGTACATAGCTAGTCCTGCTCTCAGCTGAGAAGTGATACAATTGTATCCATTTTCAGCATCATTTTCCTTTGACTCATTTCAGATTACAGATTCAGTGGTTATGGGTGAAATATATGTGTGTAATCTGTATAGCTCTTCCTATAAGTTCCTATAAGTCTGACCCTGCTGGAACATATACTAAAGTCTATATTATATATGTATATCCCGCATCCTCTGAATTGCCATTTAACGGAACTTTTAAAGCTCCACCACTGATCCACCCAGAAATGCCTCCAAGATTCCCAGAAATGCCTATTTTCAGGCATATTTGGGTGATTCTTGCCTTCCATGAGGTCTGGATGGTTTGGGGAGTAATGAATATGTCCCAGACATAATTTGTGGGAATCCACTTCATATGAACGCTTATCACACAATGTATCCTCATCTGATAACAGGAGTGATCACTGGAAAACCTCTAGTTGCTTTTTTACCCTCTAAAATGTGTCTAAATCTTCAGCCACTAGGGGTCTTACTCCCACTGTGCATTCACCTTACTGCCTAACAGGCTTATTCTGTAATAACAGAGACACCAAGATAGAACACAGGAAGTGGGGGTGGGGCTTAGCTAGTGATATGTGCAGGGAAAGAGCTCCACTCTCTGCCTGAAAGGTAAATCAAGGCTTTCCTGGTATATATGTTACACTGTCTGCTCACTCAGCACATTGCCAGTCTGTAATGAGCATTATATAATTAATTAATATTTTTGCCACAATGCATGCTGAAAAGCAAGAGGCAGTACTATGCTAAGAAACCACCACGAGTACTAGGAGTCGCAGTTACTGCAGTTAGGTAGAGTAGTGAGTGTTATAGGTTGTGCAGGATTGAAGACACGCACCAGTTCTTTAACAGTTAAAGCTTACAGTAGATAGGTGACTTGCTATCCAAGATCTGTAGTGTGCTTGAATAGGTTTTGTAGAGTAGGTGGCAGCTAAAAGCTGATATATATATATATATATATATATATATATATATATATATATTATTTTTTTTTTACTTGACTTTAGCTTGCTGTAGGATGGTTACTTGAGGGAAGGGGCTTATCCAGCCCTGAAGGCTCTCAACAAGAGGGACCAATTTGAGGATGGCAGTAGAAATTTACCTGCTTCCACAGGGAAGAACGTCCGCCTGGGATATCTTGTGGGCACTGAGTGACACACAATCAGGGATGCAGGCCATAAATCTGGGGGAGCTAGTTTTCCGGTTGACCCTCTAGAAACACTAGCAGAGTCTTGGCTTGAATATTGCACTTAGCTAACTGCTGGTCTTTAGACAATCCTCCTCTTTACTCCTCTGATAGACCTTCTGTGTGGACAATTTGTCCCTATGTCTTTTACTCCCCTATAAGTATTTTAGCCAGACATGGAACTCTTTTATAATCACTAGATAACTCACACACTGGATACCTGACTAGTCTACACTTTCTCCTCAGATTAGGCAGAACTAACTGAAACCGAAAATACTTCTTCTCTTACATCTGCAGGAAGTTGTAGGTTTGGGAAAAACCCACCCTGTGCCTTGATCTGAGGCCTCTGATAGGCTGTGTGTGAGGGGAGGGTGCTGTGTGAGGTACCCTCGACAAGGATTGGATCTTGGATAGCTTACAAATAAGCCTTGTGATAGGCCAAAACACATAATCAATGCAAAACAGTTAACCCATTACATAGCTTTGACTTTCAGGTGTACCTGATTAGTCTACTGTAGAACAGTGACACCAAGTGGCAGGAGTTGCCTACTACAGCCCTAAGTCTCAGAGCTTATACATATACAGGATACCGACCTATATCTGGTAGAAACAGACAGTGGACCCCGCTATCCAGAAATAGCAAATACTCACTGTAATTATAAAGGCCAAACCATTAGGAAGAACATCGATATCCTCAGAACCGGCCTCTGAGAAGGAGAAGAATAAAACATGAGGATTAAAGAGAGACTATACTTCAGAGCTGCAATCACTGTTCTGAAGGCTGTAATCTCCCAGCATTCTTTGCTTGTATAAAGCCTGAGCTGGTGATTTGTGTCTCGTATAGTGTAATCCCATGTAGGAAAAACTACCTGCATTACGGGAGCTCGGGTAAAGTGTTCGGGATCGTGTTCTCCCTGTGGTCTAGAGAGTTGGAATCCTCAGTGATTTACATTGGGGCAGAGTTACTAAAACTAATTCCTGGCCAGTAAACTAAGGACCCTATTCCACATCATTCCTTCTTTTGCTGAGATCAGATGGAGTAAACAATCATAGTATCAACTATTGTTCTGTGTAATACGGTGAACAATTTCAGGTTAACGATAAACAATCTTGTTTTTCGTAAATCGTTTAAAATAGCCTTGTCTAATAGGGCAATCTCAGAGAGCAAGCGAGTGCCGACCTGTCAGGCCAGAGGTCTCCTCGGGTCAGCGCTCGCTTGCTCCTGTTACATGCACCGACAGCGAGCAGGTAAGTGTGGGGGGGGGGGGGGCTTTTGGGGAAGGGAGCTGCGGTGTGGGCTCCCCAGACGATTTTTAGATTATACCATGCATGTGCGCCAAAGTTCTATAATACTTTTCGGCGTGAAAGTTCACACTTTTATATAAACCACACCCCCTTGCCAAGCATGACCCAAAATACCTGTAACACACAACAAACACATAAATGTTATTCCCATGTAACAACGTACCTATCCCTTTCACAAGTTGACAGCCCGGGAGGTCTACAGGCTCCATCAAGGGTCTATCACTGCAAAAAAAAATCATGAATGGAGCAGAAGGACTGATGGTAAAGTTATAACTTCTAGCACTCAATGCCAGTCTGCTGCATCAAAAGCCAATGGAATGGTGACCTGTATTATAAAGGTTTTTCTTCTAGTCTTGTTGATATATGGAAGATCTATTGATTTCTAAGAGCAATGACCACTGATTCGTCCATCACTGAGGGTCTCCACACAAGTCCCACATTGCCCCCATAATAATATTAAGGGCTCCCAGTGTAATCTACAGTGTTCCCAGTGCCCCCCAGAGCCAGTCTGCTGCCGCTAAAGCTCACAGTGTTATCTCGTGTTTAAGGAGCGACGGCTTCACAAGGAAGAACATATATCAGCTTCTCATCAAGATGTAAGAATTAGGGAGGACACATGGGACATATAATATCTGTATATAATGAGGTTAACGGGTAATAGCCAACAATATAACAATTCTCTTGCACTTCATCCCCTTCCAGTCCTGTGCTCCATAGGTGCCTGTTGCTGTAAACTGGACTGTCCCACAGAGCTGAGGTTTGTTACAATGTATCCGTACAGGTCAGAGCTGTAATATAAAAGGACAGCCCAGAGCTGAGGTTTAAAGGAAGTCTCCACCTTTAGACACTGTATCATTTTTAGCTCCAATACTTTGCACTGGTCATTTTTATAGTTTTTGCAGTTTCTGATACAGAGCAGAAAACATAGCTCACTATATACATACAGTTCTGTCTAGAGCCACCACTAGGGGGAGCTGAGGAGCTTACAGTATACTATTTTATCACTCACTACAATGTGTAGACAGTATGCAGTAAGCTTCTTAGCTCCCCCTAGTGGCTTGTGCATGCAGAAATAATTTTATCTTGTACCTCCACATATATGTAGGGAATATGGATCTCTGTGTCAGAACATATACCTACTAATACCATAGTATTTCAGACCTATAAATGGACATTCACCCTTCTACAATGGATCCTATTCCTTCTAGTGACATCTCTCAGCATTACAGTTACTATGAAGCTCCACAGATATGGGACAGTTCAGAATCCTACAGTATATAAAGTCCTGTCATGTACGAGAGGCAGCTGATAAGTTTTTGGCTTTGTGTTTTTTTTTTGTTTCTATGGTAATGAATGTTACATCACATGAAAGCCTTATGTGTCTAATATATGTTTTCCAAATTTTGTGTTTGTAGCTTATGGCAACAGTGATCTAGGCGGGCAGAAAAACAAAATGGCGGAGTTCCACCATCAATGCAAGGTATTACATTGAACTTTTGGACCAATTGAAGGCAGCTCTGAAGACCAAAAGGCGCGGCAATCTGTCCAAAGGAACCTTGTTACTGCACGACAACGTCTCCGCTCACACTGCAGGCTGCGGTGCTTGATTCCATCTGTGTAGCTAAGTACAAATTTATCCACTGTTATGGGGTTATTTTCCTGTTTTTTGTCACCATATCGAGTACCAGCTAATTATCTTTATCATTACACATTTCCATCCCAAAAGGTCCATAAGTATTTTTTGTGATGAGAGAACATCCCTCACAGCAGGAATTTGTTTAAGCACATCCTGTGGAGTGCTACTTGTGTTCCCTGATGAATCCGTCCATAATTGGGACGGTTGAAACGCGTCGATCTGGGTGCTGTGCACATGCAACTATATCCTTTGCTGTTTGTTTTTATAGGTGTTATTGGGTTTACACTGTTTTTTTCACTCTTTTCTGTCTTCTGTGTTCCTTGTTTCCTTCTGGGCACGTGCAATAAGGAAGGGACTGTCATCGTGGTTGGGGCCACCCTATTAAGGAGGTGGGTTCCCCAAAAGGCAGGGCAAGAAGTTATTAGGGCTAAGAGTAGGGTGCACTACCACTCTTTTCCTTTTCTTTCCCGTACTCTTAGTATATATACTTTGATACCTGGCCTACAGTCTCAAATTATCTATTATCGTCCCTTTGGGGACTAGGGATTTTCTCCCTGATGTGCATATTTGTCCTTTAGGTTACTTCACTGTATATAGAGCACGTTAGTGGATGTTTTTTGGTTATCTATGTGGACCTGTCTTGTATATTTTTTAATGCATAATTAAAAGTTAAGTATTAGTCAGTCCTAAGTGGTCTATGTATGCCGGTGATTACTTTAGTTCTTTTCTTACCACTGGACCCCATTTGATGACGGTGTGACGGCACCCATATTTCCGTTACTTGGAGTTTTCGTACTTACGTTGTTTTACACTGATTATACAGTGTGTTGTATTTACATTGGGCATGGCAAGTTATCTGTCCAGTTGTCTTAATACAGACACATGGACGGAGGAGGCACGTGAAGTTTTTTCAGATAAAAATATTAATCTGGTTAACCAGGCGACACCGACCCTACATAGTGTGTTCAAAGATCTGGAAAAGAATTATAAGGATAACATCAAGTCGTGGTGGGAGGTGAAATCACTTGAAAGCTATATCTCGCACAATATAGTCCCTAAGGGCCTTAGGATTGGCATTATCCCAGCTGAGAGATCACAGACCCCTGAGTTTATGCGCAAATGGGAACAGGAGGCTACTATCAGTTCACTTAGATTTATGAATCTCCTATTGGATCAGGAGAAAAAAATCCTTAGCAATACTACCACTAAACTACAGGAAACGATTAATCTAGCTACTAGCCTTAGAGACACCCAGGACTTCTCCAAGAAGGAGACTGAATTACAAAATAAGATTGAGAAATTCAAATACACATTGAAGGAAAGAAAGCATCGGCATTTTATTAAAGATATCACTGAATTTAAAGAAAATAGGGCCTATACCCATCTCCTACAATCCAAACCAAAAAGGGGGACTGACACCGATTACACCTCTTCGGATACAGACACCTCAGACTCCGAATCGAGGAGAGAAAATCGAGGGAATAAGAAGCATACACATTACAATAGAAGCAGAGGGTCTGGAACATGGAGGGGAAATACATATCGAGGAAGGGGGTACAACACACGATCCTTTGCCAGTGTTTCCTCCTCTGCTTCTACTGTGCCTTTTTTGGACAGGGGCCCACTCCCACCCACACAGGGGTAAATCATGTAGGGACTCTAACTGACAACCAAATCATCAACTTATCACATCATAACCTGTCTGGAGCAGAGACCTCCCTGTTACTGAGGGGACTGTCCTTTATCCCGACCAACAAGAGGGATACATTTGGCTGGATAAAGGATCTTCACCTATTTAGCAGGTCACTCAGGTGGAAAAAATTCTTCCTCATGAGAAACCAACGGATCCATCAGGATCCGACACTAGACATGGTGGATTTAGCTAGTATTGATGCGCTGTCCTCCCTTCTCTGTGAGCAAGATAGGGCCCCGGGGACGGGTCCCTTTACTGATCTCAGACCTAGGAGCACTAGAATGCCACCAATGGGAGACCATGATGCTATTGACGCATTTTTACAGGTCGTTATCCAGGCCATTGAACAACTGGACACAAGTCCCCCTAACATCAGACATAATTTGTCCCCGGAGGAGATAAAGGCCCTGGTCTCATTGGAGAGAGATAGGTCCCTGGTCATCAAGCCCTCGGACAAAGGGGGCAATTTGGTGATCATGGACCATACTGATTATGCCATGATGTGCCAACAGGTCCTTAAGGATAGGTCTAATTACACACTATTACGATCTGACCCTACCCCACTATTCCAAAAGGAACTTAAAAATATACTGGATCAAGCGAAGAATGATAAACTTATCGATCAGAATGAGTTTAATTTTATGTACCCGGCCTCCCCACAGGTGGCAACCTTTTATGGACTCCCCAAGGTCCATAAGGGATTGACACCTTTAAAGTGCCGCCCCATCGTTTCGGGTGTAGACAATCTAACCCAGAATGTGGGGATTTATCTGGATAAAATTCTTAGACCTTTTGTTCTCTCTTTGCCCTCCTACTTGCGCGATACCACCGACCTGCTGCTACGCACTCAAGATGTTTTCCTAGAAAAAAATCACTTGCTCTGCTCTATAGATGTGGAGGCCCTTTATAGTTCTATCCACCATGAACTAGGACTTAAAGCGGTGGGTCATTTTTTAGGCAGCAGAAGTACCCATGATAGACCGCATAATGCATTTATTTTACAACTTTTGGAATTTGTTCTAACCAAGAACTATTTCCTTTTTGCTTCCCATATCTTCCACCAGCTCAGGGGCACGGCAATGGGCGCCCCGGTGGCGCCTACATATGCCAATTTGTTCCTGGGCTGGTGGGAGGAAACTATGGTCTTTGGCGATCATTTGTCGGAATACCAGCAGCATATCCAATTATGGGCCAGGTATATTGATGATGTGGCGGTAATCTGGTCGGGTACGCGCAGTGAGTTCGTGGATTTCATGCAGTACCTCAATACCAATAACATCGGGATGAGGTTTACTTACGAAATCCAGGAACAAGAATTGTGTTTCCTGGATGTTACCCTGAATAAAGGGAATGATGGTAGGCTAAATACGGCCATTTATCGAAAACCTACAGCGGGTAACTGTCTGTTACGTTGGGACAGTTACCACCCATTACCACTCCGCCGAGGTATCCCGAAGGGGCAATACCTCAGGGCTCGGCGCAATTGCTCCTCCCCAAATGCGTTCAAACAAGAAGCGGAAACGCTGTATAAGCGATTCCGCGACCGAGGATACCCTGACCATGTACTTAAAACCGCCTATAGAGAAGCTAAACAACGAGACAGACGGACTTTATTGGTACCCAGGGATATACCTATAGATGGACTGTCTAAGACGAGAATCATAGGGACCTATGACTCGTCAGCGACCCAGATTAGGGACATACTCAATCGCTTTTGGCCAATCCTTAAATCTGACCCTGTGGTCTCCCAGTTAGTGGATGACAAACCGTCTATTACCTATAGGCGGGGTAGAAACTTAGGCGATCGCCTTGTGCACAGTCACTATTCCCCTCCATCTACGCATATGTGGCTGAGACAGGCCCGAAAAGAGGGCACATATAAGTGTGGGGCCTGTAAGGCCTGCAAGTACATACTACCAGCACGTTCCTTCTGTGGGGCAGACGATAAGTACTATACCAACCGGGAATTTGCTAACTGTAGGACCTCAGGGGTCGTGTACTTGGCTAGCTGTCCGTGCCCCCTTCGTTATGTCGGCAAAACGAAGCGGGAATTACGCAGACGTATATTAGAACACGTAGGTGACATCTCACACAGTCGAGATAAACCTCTCGCCAAACACATGCGATCGGCCCATCAGGATGATCCATGGAAGGTTCAGTTTCAGGTGATTGAGGTGTTACGACCCTCACCTAGGGGGGGTGACCTGGATAAACGCCTCCTCCAAAAAGAGGCCCAGTGGATTTACAGACTGGGGACTGTGAGTCCAAGGGGCCTCAATGAAGCACTTGTGTTTTCATCTTTTATTGGTTAAAAATGCCCGTATCACCGTTTACTCTTGGTGACACCCTCAGGTTATTACCTATAATTGTGGATATTTAATGATACCGTGAGCTTATTATTAACATCTTGCACAATTGTAACCCTACTTAGCGATTTCGCTATCCTTTATATTATCCTGTCTTGGTAGGGGTAGCCTGTAAATAACTTCTTGCTACTGTAATTATACCTGATTATCTTGCTGCCCATACTACTATCATGTTTCTGTGGGAGTAGCGTGTGTTTGTTTATTGTTTATTATTTATTTATTATTTTTTATTTATTTTTATTTTTATTTATTTTTCTTTATTTATGAATTATTGTGATTGATTTTTCGGCATCTCTGAATTATTATTTATTCCAGCAACAGCTTCAGGTTATTAATTATCTGTATCTTTATGCATTGCCTTCGTATATTATTAGGTGCAATCACTCATCAATCATATTTGTTATGGCTTCCCTGTCCAGATAGCTGCTTGGGGTGTTGGTGTCATGTCCTTATTATTAATAAAGATTCGGGTGGAACGCATTTTGCGCTCCACTCAGTGCTCTTCCATCTGGTGCATGACGTACTTCCGCCTTATGGAACGCATTTGCGTTCCAATTACCGGAAGTGGCCGCGGAACATGTTTGTATGAGCTACCATTGGTATTTTCTGGTGTCCTTGTTGCCTGTGTCACCTGTATTGCTGGGTTAGCGTTGTTTGTGTGTTTGGTGTGGCTACAGTAGTGATCCGAGATGTATCTAGCCAGCAATGTAGCCTGGTCACGTGACCGCATCCGGGTCACGTGAACGCATGAACACATCAGCCACAACCCGGAAGTACTATACGAGCCGGTATATAAGCCTGGCCTGCATTCCATTCAGTGTCACCCTCTCATCGTGGGGTGAACATGGACCTTCGCAGGCTGCGGTGCTTGATTCCATCTGTGTAGCTAAGTACAAATTTATCCACTGTTATGGGGTTATTTTCCTGTTTTTTGTCACCATATCGAGTACCAGCTAATTATCTTTATCATTACACATTTCCATCCCAAAAGGTCCATAAGTATTTTTTGCGATGAGAGAACATCCCTCACAGCAGGAATTTGTTTAAGCACATCCTGTGGAGTGCTACTTGTGTTCCCTGATGAATCCGTCCATAATTGGGACGGTTGAAACGCGTCGGAACGAGCACAGCGTATGAACGCATGTGCTGTATAGAAACGAGCACAGCCTATGATCTGGGTGCTGTGCACATGCAACTATATCCTTTGCTGTTTGTTTTTATAGGTGTTATTGGGTTTACACTGTTTTTTTCACTCTTTTCTGTCTTCTGTGTTCCTTGTTTCCTTCTGGGCACGTGCAATAAGGAAGGGACTGTCATCGTGGTTGGGGCCACCCTATTAAGGAGGTGGGTTCCCCAAAAGGCAGGGCAAGAAGTTATTAGGGCTAAGAGTAGGGTGCACTACCACTCTTTTCCTTTTCTTTCCCGTACTCTTAGTATATATACTTTGATACCTGGCCTACAGTCTCAAATTATCTATTATCGTCCCTTTGGGGACTAGGGATTTTCTCCCTGATGTGCATATTTGTCCTTTAGGTTACTTCACTGTATATAGAGCACGTTAGTGGATGTTTTTTGGTTATCTATGTGGACCTGTCTTGTATATTTTTTAATGCATAATTAAAAGTTAAGTATTAGTCAGTCCTAAGTGGTCTATGTATGCCGGTGATTACTTTAGTTCTTTTCTTACCACTGGACCCCATTTGATGACGGTGTGACGGCACCCATATTTCCGTTACTTGGAGTTTTCGTACTTACGTTGTTTTACACTGATTATACAGTGTGTTGTATTTACATTGGGCATGGCAAGTTATCTGTCCAGTTGTCTTAATACAGACACATGGACGGAGGAGGCACGTGAAGTTTTTTCAGATAAAAATATTAATCTGGTTAACCAGGCGACACCGACCCTACATAGTGTGTTCAAAGATCTGGAAAAGAATTATAAGGATAACATCAAGTCGTGGTGGGAGGTGAAATCACTTGAAAGCTATATCTCGCACAATATAGTCCCTAAGGGCCTTAGGATTGGCATTATCCCAGCTGAGAGATCACAGACCCCTGAGTTTATGCGCAAATGGGAACAGGAGGCTACTATCAGTTCACTTAGATTTATGAATCTCCTATTGGATCAGGAGAAAAAAATCCTTAGCAATACTACCACTAAACTACAGGAAACGATTAATCTAGCTACTAGCCTTAGAGACACCCAGGACTTCTCCAAGAAGGAGACTGAATTACAAAATAAGATTGAGAAATTCAAATACACATTGAAGGAAAGAAAGCATCGGCATTTTATTAAAGATATCACTGAATTTAAAGAAAATAGGGCCTATACCCATCTCCTACAATCCAAACCAAAAAGGGGGACTGACACCGATTACACCTCTTCGGATACAGACACCTCAGACTCCGAATCGAGGAGAGAAAATCGAGGGAATAAGAAGCATACACATTACAATAGAAGCAGAGGGTCTGGAACATGGAGGGGAAATACATATCGAGGAAGGGGGTACAACACACGATCCTTTGCCAGTGTTTCCTCCTCTGCTTCTACTGTGCCTTTTTTGGACAGGGGCCCACTCCCACCCACACAGGGGTAAATCATGTAGGGACTCTAACTGACAACCAAATCATCAACTTATCACATCATAACCTGTCTGGAGCAGAGACCTCCCTGTTACTGAGGGGACTGTCCTTTATCCCGACCAACAAGAGGGATACATTTGGCTGGATAAAGGATCTTCACCTATTTAGCAGGTCACTCAGGTGGAAAAAATTCTTCCTCATGAGAAACCAACGGATCCATCAGGATCCGACACTAGACATGGTGGATTTAGCTAGTATTGATGCGCTGTCCTCCCTTCTCTGTGAGCAAGATAGGGCCCCGGGGACGGGTCCCTTTACTGATCTCAGACCTAGGAGCACTAGAATGCCACCAATGGGAGACCATGATGCTATTGACGCATTTTTACAGGTCGTTATCCAGGCCATTGAACAACTGGACACAAGTCCCCCTAACATCAGACATAATTTGTCCCCGGAGGAGATAAAGGCCCTGGTCTCATTGGAGAGAGATAGGTCCCTGGTCATCAAGCCCTCGGACAAAGGGGGCAATTTGGTGATCATGGACCATACTGATTATGTCATGATGTGCCAACAGGTCCTTAAGGATAGGTCTAATTACACACTATTACGATCTGACCCTACCCCACTATTCCAAAAGGAACTTAAAAATATACTGGATCAAGCGAAGAATGATAAACTTATCGATCAGAATGAGTTTAATTTTATGTACCCGGCCTCCCCACAGGTGGCAACCTTTTATGGACTCCCCAAGGTCCATAAGGGATTGACACCTTTAAAGTGCCGCCCCATCGTTTCGGGTGTAGACAATCTAACCCAGAATGTGGGGATTTATCTGGATAAAATTCTTAGACCTTTTGTTCTCTCTTTGCCCTCCTACTTGCGCGATACCACCGACCTGCTGCTACGCACTCAAGATGTTTTCCTAGAAAAAAATCACTTGCTCTGCTCTATAGATGTGGAGGCCCTTTATAGTTCTATCCACCATGAACTAGGACTTAAAGCGGTGGGTCATTTTTTAGGCAGCAGAAGTACCCATGATAGACCGCATAATGCATTTATTTTACAACTTTTGGAATTTGTTCTAACCAAGAACTATTTCCTTTTTGCTTCCCATATCTTCCACCAGCTCAGGGGCACGGCAATGGGCGCCCCGGTGGCGCCTACATATGCCAATTTGTTCCTGGGCTGGTGGGAGGAAACTATGGTCTTTGGCGATCATTTGTCGGAATACCAGCAGCATATCCAATTATGGGCCAGGTATATTGATGATGTGGCGGTAATCTGGTCGGGTACGCGCAGTGAGTTCGTGGATTTCATGCAGTACCTCAATACCAATAACATCGGGATGAGGTTTACTTACGAAATCCAGGAACAAGAATTGTGTTTCCTGGATGTTACCCTGAATAAAGGGAATGATGGTAGGCTAAATACGGCCATTTATCGAAAACCTACAGCGGGTAACTGTCTGTTACGTTGGGACAGTTACCACCCATTACCACTCCGCCGAGGTATCCCGAAGGGGCAATACCTCAGGGCTCGGCGCAATTGCTCCTCCCCAAATGCGTTCAAACAAGAAGCGGAAACGCTGTATAAGCGATTCCGCGACCGAGGATACCCTGACCATGTACTTAAAACCGCCTATAGAGAAGCTAAACAACGAGACAGACGGACTTTATTGGTACCCAGGGATATACCTATAGATGGACTGTCTAAGACGAGAATCATAGGGACCTATGACTCATCAGCGACCCAGATTAGGGACATACTCAATCGCTTTTGGCCAATCCTTAAATCTGACCCTGTGGTCTCCCAGTTAGTGGATGACAAACCGTCTATTACCTATAGGCGGGGTAGAAACTTAGGCGATCGCCTTGTGCACAGTCACTATTCCCCTCCATCTACGCATATGTGGCTGAGACAGGCCCGAAAAGAGGGCACATATAAGTGTGGGGCCTGTAAGGCCTGCAAGTACATACTACCAGCACGTTCCTTCTGTGGGGCAGACGATAAGTACTATACCAACCGGGAATTTGCTAACTGTAGGACCTCAGGGGTCGTGTACTTGGCTAGCTGTCCGTGCCCCCTTCGTTATGTCGGCAAAACGAAGCGGGAATTACGCAGACGTATATTAGAACACGTAGGTGACATCTCACACAGTCGAGATAAACCTCTCGCCAAACACATGCGATCGGCCCATCAGGATGATCCATGGAAGGTTCAGTTTCAGGTGATTGAGGTGTTACGACCCTCACCTAGGGGGGGTGACCTGGATAAACGCCTCCTCCAAAAAGAAGCCCAGTGGATTTACAGACTGGGGACTGTGAGTCCAAGGGGCCTCAATGAAGCACTTGTGTTTTCATCTTTTATTGGTTAAAAATGCCCGTATCACCGTTTACTCTTGGTGACACCCTCAGGTTATTACCTATAATTGTGGATATTTAATGATACCGTGAGCTTATTATTAACATCTTGCACAATTGTAACCCTACTTAGCGATTTCGCTATCCTTTATATTATCCTGTCTTGGTAGGGGTAGCCTGTAAATAACTTCTTGCTACTGTAATTATACCTGATTATCTTGCTGCCCATACTACTATCATGTTTCTGTGGGAGTAGCGTGTGTTTGTTTATTGTTTATTATTTATTTATTATTTTTTATTTATTTTTATTTTTATTTTTATTTATTTTTCTTTATTTATGAATTATTGTGATTGATTTTTCGGCATCTCTGAATTATTATTTATTCCAGCAACAGCTTCAGGTTATTAATTATCTGTATCTTTATGCATTGCCTTCGTATATTATTAGGTGCAATCACTCATCAATCATATTTGTTATGGCTTCCCTGTCCAGATAGCTGCTTGGGGTGTTGGTGTCATGTCCTTATTATTAATAAAGATTCGGGTGGAACGCATTTTGCGCTCCACTCAGTGCTCTTCCATCTGGTGCATGACGTACTTCCGCCTTATGGAACGCATTTGCGTTCCAATTACCGGAAGTGGCCGCGGAACATGTTTGTATGAGCTACCATTGGTATTTTCTGGTGTCCTTGTTGCCTGTGTCACCTGTATTGCTGGGTTAGCGTTGTTTGTGTGTTTGGTGTGGCTACAGTAGTGATCCGAGATGTATCTAGCCAGCAATGTAGCCTGGTCACGTGACCGCATCCGGGTCACGTGAACGCATGAACACATCAGCCACAACCCGGAAGTACTATACGAGCCGGTATATAAGCCTGGCCTGCATTCCATTCAGTGTCACCCTCTCATCGTGGGGTGAACATGGACCTTCGCAAGGCTGCGGTGCTTGATTCCATCTGTGTAGCTAAGTACAAATTTATCCACTGTTATGGGGTTATTTTCCTGTTTTTTGTCACCATATCGAGTACCAGCTAATTATCTTTATCATTACACATTTCCATCCCAAAAGGTCCATAAGTATTTTTTGTGATGAGAGAACATCCCTCACAGCAGGAATTTGTTTAAGCACATCCTGTGGAGTGCTACTTGTGTTCCCTGATGAATCCGTCCATAATTGGGACGGTTGAAACGCGTCGGAACGAGCACAGCGTATGAACGCATGTGCTGTATAGAAACGAGCACAGCCTATGATCTGGGTGCTGTGCACATGCAACTATATCCTTTGCTGTTTGTTTTTATAGGTGTTATTGGGTTTACACTGTTTTTTTCACTCTTTTCTGTCTTCTGTGTTCCTTGTTTCCTTCTGGGCACGTGCAATAAGGAAGGGACTGTCATCGTGGTTGGGGCCACCCTATTAAGGAGGTGGGTTCCCCAAAAGGCAGGGCAAGAAGTTATTAGGGCTAAGAGTAGGGTGCACTACCACTCTTTTCCTTTTCTTTCCCGTACTCTTAGTATATATACTTTGATACCTGGCCTACAGTCTCAAATTATCTATTATCGTCCCTTTGGGGACTAGGGATTTTCTCCCTGATGTGCATATTTGTCCTTTAGGTTACTTCACTGTATATAGAGCACGTTAGTGGATGTTTTTTGGTTATCTATGTGGACCTGTCTTGTATATTTTTTAATGCATAATTAAAAGTTAAGTATTAGTCAGTCCTAAGTGGTCTATGTATGCCGGTGATTACACTGCACAAGCGACCACGGCAAAACTGGTGGAGCTAGGCGTCCCGCTGGTTGACCACCATCCTTATTCACCAGATCTAGCTCCCCCTTACTATCATCTGTTTCCAAACCTGAAGAAACACCTTAAGGGAACCAAATTTACCCCATTCCTGATGCCATGGCTGCTGTGGGTTACTGGTTTGGGGCACAACCGAAATATCAGGGGAGAGTATGTGGAATAAATGTAAAATTCCATCTTCCTATCTTGTTTCTTTCTGGGTAAAGACAAAGACTTATCAGCAGCCCCTCATAAGATGTGATTCAGATAATAGTGACTGACGGTTCTCTGTGCTGGAATCCAGGACACCAGTATATATATATATATATATATACTGTATATATATATATATATATATATATATATATATATATATAAAATAATCCTGTAAACCTGTAAAGTCAATGTAAATGAAGGACAGAGAAATTAAGACACTTACGAGAAGCCCAGGATCGTTCCTACAATGGATATAACTTGCAGAACCCCCATGTCCGCAGTGCTGTCCCTGTCCTGTTATTTGGCTGGCCTTTATAACAAATGGGAGAGGGGGTGGGTCTGTGAGCGCAGCAGCCGAGGCAATGAACGCTGGAGATTGTGTACTTCTGAACATACACTGACTGTTCCTATTTATTTTTTAGAGGTGTCTGTATCCTCTGTTATCACACTAAAGGGGGGAGGGGGGCAGGTTCCTGCTATAGCCGTAATACACCCCCAACCCCCAGACCTGCTTATTATATTAAAAGACAGGCGGATTACTCTATTGAGATGGGGGGGAGAGGGGCCCAATCAAAAGTTTGCTATGGGGTCCAGCCCTTTCTAGTTACTGGATGCCACCCTACAACTACTGATACATGAATACCAGCACAGATGATTCCACCCAACAACTACTAATACAGTGGTGCCTTGGATTACGAGCATATTTCCTTCCGGGACCGTTCTTGTAATCCAAATATACTCTTAGACCAAAGCAAATTTTTCAATAAGAAATCACTGATAAACAGACAATTGGTTTTACACCCCAAAAATAATGATTTTTTTTTTTTTCTGAATAAAAGTTACTGTACAGTATAACAATCAGCATGTGGAGTATAATGTATAGTAACTGTATAACCCTGATAACACATCAGCTGGATATGTGATATATAAGTTACTGTACAGTATAGCAATCAGCATGTGGTGTATAATGTATAGTAACTGCATAACCCTGATAACACAGCAGCTGGATATGTGATATATAAGTTACTGTACAGTATAGCAGCATGTGGTATATAATGTATAGTAACTGTATAACCTTGATAACACAGCAGCTGGATATGTGATATATAAGTACTATACAGTATAGCAGCATGTGGTGTATAATGTATAGTAACTGTATAACCCTGATAACACAGCAGCAGCTGGATATGTGATATATAAGTTACTGTACAGTATAGCAATCAGCATGTGGTGTATAATGTATAGTAACTGTATAACCCTGATAACACAGCAGCTGGATATGTGATATATAAGTACTATACAGTATAGCAGCATGTGGTGTATAATGTATAGTAACTGTATAACCCTGATAACAATGCAGCAGCTGGATATGTGATATATAAGTTACTGTACAGTATAGCAGCATGTGGTGTATAATGTATAGTAACTGTATAACCCTGATAACACAACAGCAGCTGGATATGTGATATATAAGTTACTGTACAGTATAGCAATCAGCATGTGGTGTATAATGTATAGTAACTGTATAACCCTGATAACACAGCAGCAGCTGGATATGTGATATATAAGTTACTGTACAGTATAGCAGCATGTGGTATATAATGTATAGTAACTGTATAACCCTGATAACACTGCAGCTGGATATGTGATATATAAGTTACAGTACAGTATAGCAGCATGTGGTGTATAATGTATAGTAACTGTATAACCCTGATAACACAGCAGCAGTTTGTAGATACAGGATGAAGCTGTAGATCCCCATAATGCAGTAGTGTAGTACAATAGGCTAGAATAGAGAAGCAGGGCTGATGTCAGGGGTCTGTGTGGTCACATGACAGCAATAAGGAAGGGGGTGTGTTCAGCCTGGACCAATCAGGAAGAGAGAATCACAGAGCTGTGCAGGAGGACAGTGACAGAAACTTTATATACAGCAGTGTGTATAGCTGAGTGTGAGTGCAGGCACATTATAGCAGGAATGCAGAGGATGGGAAACACAAGGAATGATCAGGACAGATGTGGGCACATACATGCAGCGCTCTCTGTCCGGGGAGAGAGGGGTTACTGATATGGAGAGATGACCTCCACGGTCCTGTCCCCTGATCTAAGCCCCAGCCTGAAGGGGATCTTGCATACACTGTGTTATAACTGCTTTATATTTGCCGCACCCAGTGGTCACATGTCACGGAAGAAAGCAGTTTGGTCGCATGACCTTCCCACAGGCGGCCTCAACCTGAAGTGAGGTCAGAGGGAGGAGTCTCTTGGGTTCAGCCCATTTCTGGGTTATTACCTCTCCTGTCCTTTGATCTGGTTGGACCAGGAGAATGTGACCAGCCGTCCATGTCTCCATCTGTTTACTACCCCTACACAAAGCCTGGGGCCTAGTCAGTATTCTGGTCCCTGATGGCAAGAAACTAAGGACTATTACCTATGGGAGTATACATGCTTTCCAGGCTACATCCATTTTCAATGCACTACTACTCCCAGCTAGCCCTCAGCATAACACACATCATCCCCATTGGTATACTTTATTTCCTAGCCCGTCTAAGATGTGCAAAAGGTAGTAAAACAATATGGTGAGCAAGCACTGCCTTTCCTCAGGGAACTACAAGTCCCAGCATCTCATAAGGATGTCTCAGGATATCTAGGAGTAGCTAATGTAAGGATGACTGGCTTGGCTTCTGCAGTACTATCTGCTGCCCTAGAGACATCTAGTGCCCAATGCCGGTATTACACCCTGTTACCTATTATTCTGCCCACTGTAAAGATGGCGCCTCGGCTACTTCCGCTCTTCGCGTTGATCACGTGACCTGCCGCAGCCGGAGGTACAGTGTCCGCAAAGGTCAAAACTAAGGAGAGAGGTGAAAATCGCGTTAAGCCCTGGTGAGTTGTTACTTTGTATCAGTTGCTTGTTGTATCGGCCTCGTGTAATGTATCCAGTGCTATTATATTACATTACACTGTGCGGGCAGCAAGTCCAGGATAGGGATGATCTCACCCGGATATAAGGACAGACGCCCTCTATAATGCCAGCCACCCCTCCCCCATAGTGCCAGCCACAGATCCCCTCATAGTGCCAGCCACCCTCCCCCATAGTGCCAGCCACAGATCCCCTCATAGTGCCAGCCACCCCTCCCCCATAGTGCCAGCCACATACTCCTCCATAGTGCCAGCCACAGATCCCCTCATGGTGCCAGCCACATACTCCTCCATAGTGCCAGCCACAGATCCCCTCATAGTGCCAGCCACAGATCCCCTCATAGTGCCAGCCACAGATCCCCTCATAGTGCCAGCCACAGACCCCTCCATAGTGCCAGCCACAGATCCCCTCACAGTGCCATCCACAGATCCCCCCCATAGTGCCAGCCACAGATCCCCCCCATAGTGCCAGCCACATACCCAGCTACATACCCCTTCCATAGTGCCAGCTACAGACCCCTCCATAGTGCCAGCTACAGATCCCCTCATAGTGCCAGCCACAGATCCCCTCATAGTGCCAGCCACAGATCCCCTCATAGTGCCAGCCACAGATCCCCTCATAGTGCCAGCCACAGATCCCCCTCCATAGTGCCAGCCACAGATCCCCCTCCATAGTGCCAGCCACAGATCCCCTCATAGTGCCAGCCACAGATCCCCTCATAGTGCCAGCCACAGATCCCCCCATAGTGCCAGCCACATACCCCTCCATAGTGCCAGCCACATACCCCTCCATAGTGCCAGCCACAGATCCCCCTCCATAGTGCCAGCCACAGATCCCCCTCCACAGTGCCAGCCACAGATCCCCTCCATAGTGCCAGCCACAGATCCCCTCATAGTGCCAGCCACAGATCCCCTCATAGTGCCAGCCACAGATCCCCCCATAGTGCCAGCCACAGACCCCCATAGTGCCAGCCACATACCCCTTCATAGTGCCAGCCACAGATCCCCTCATAGTGCCAGCCACAGATCCCCCCATAGTGCCAGCCACAGACCCCCCCATAGTGCCAGCCACAGATCCCCCTCTATCTGTTGTCTCTTCTCTCATCGCTCTGTCTCTGTAGATCGGCGGCCGGGATGGCGTCTCACGTTTCCCAGGTTCGGTCGCTGTATAAGAAGATCCTCCTGCTGCACCGGACGTTACCGCTCCACCTGAGAGCGCTGGGAGATCAGTATGTGAGGGACGAGTTCAGGAGACACAAGAACGTCCCCCAGGCCGAGGCCAAAGTCTTCATGAAGGAATGGGAGGTACCGAGCTTCTGGCTTCTTCAATTTTCCTCAGAAATTCCCAGTCCCCTGTGTGTACCAGACGCTGAGCAGCCGCAACGGCTGTGGGGGGGGGGGGGGGGAGGGGGCTTTCTTCTGCCGTCTGGATATTTATAACATCATCTGCAGGTCATGCTAAATGTATGAATGGTGGGGGTTGTAATCCATGTGAATTAGGTCCCAAGCAGATAGAACCCCCAGGGAGATACTACCAGCAAGTAGATAGATCCCCCAGGTAAGTAGACAACTACCCCCCCAATTAGGGATATGCACCCAATGGGTATCTAAATACCCCCCCCTCCCCCATGCCCCCCCTCTTCACTAGGTAGATTCCCCCAGTAGGTATAGGTAGGTTGTTTTACCACACTGCTCCTGCATCTCCTCTTCTGCAGGCTGTGTGCAATGGAATGACAGAGCGGGGAGCCCCCACAAGACTGGTGTCCCTGCTCCTATGTGCACATAGCAGGCTAAGCCATTGGCCGCACCACTCCAGGGTCTCCTATTCTCCACCCAACCCCCTGTTCTTGTACTGTACTGAATCGGGCTGTGTACATTAGTCACATGACCACTGTTTATGTTCCTAGGATCAGTGCCGTGGTCTGGAGCAGGCACTGTATTACATGGGGCAGACCCTGACAGGGACCTGTCGATTCCTCACCCCTGCTGTTTCTATTTCCATATTTCCAGAGCCATTCTGTCAGCTCAGGTGTCTCTGCTCCATCTCCTATTTCCCTCTTGTGCTGTTTCATAGCTGCAGCTGCATCCCCCTCCTCTCCCTCTCCCTATTTTCCTAGCTTCTGTACAGGATGCCCCCTTGTCATGGTTACAGGCCGAGGTCACTAGAAAGATCTCTGTACTGTTTGTTTATGTATGTGTACACTGCGATTAGGTCGCCCCTAAAATAGGTAAATGCCGCCCCTGGTTGTATCTAGGCTACATACAGTAGTACCTCAGAAGCGAAAGAGTCTCAGCAGGTGACATTTACTGGAGAATGGATGTTGTCTTCCCATCTGTCATTGTATTTACCTATGTAAATACAATTGAGAAGAAAACTTTAAATAGATTGGCCTTTTTCCCTTCCTCCTCTCTCATTACATCCTGATTCTTTCTGAAAAATAGTAAATTTGCTCCAGTTGTACCCAGTGGTGAGATTCGGCTGGTTCTATCCCAGTTTATGTGATCCAGTTCTTAAAGTGACAGCCGAATTACTAAATCAGAGGAATATTTCAGTGCCAGTTTATTGAGGGGAAGAGTCAGCAGCACAGCGATGTCCCCACTTTCTTCTCTTCCTCTAACATAATGGTTGTAGATGTGAATGCTGCCTCTGCTGGTTGTATCCAGTCCAGACCGTACCGGCACCTTTGCTCCAGATGTCCCTATTCACTCACTGCAAACGATGTGAAATTGTAAACTAAAAAAGGTATTAGAAAGGGAAGAAACTTAGTTAAAAGTGTAATTACAGAGTCCCACCACAAGATGGCAGCAAAGCAGCATCAAAAAATAGAAGCTGTAAGTGAAAAAGGTTGATAAGCTGTATACTGGTCTCTGAATATAGGGCTGAGCTGTATACTGGTCTCTGTATATAGGGATGAGCTATATACTGATCTCTGTATACAGGGCTGAGCTGTATATTTGTCTCTGTATATAGGGCTGAGCTGTATACTGGTCTCTGTATATAGGGCTGAGCTGTATACTGGTCTCTGTATACAGGGCTGAGCTATATACTGATCTCTGAATATAGGGCTGAGCTGTATACTGGTCTCTGTATATAGGGCTGAGCTATATACTGATCTCTGAATATAGGGCTGAGCTGTATACTGGTCTCTGTATATAGGGCTGAGCTGTATACTGGTCTCTGTATACAGGGCTGAGCCGTATACTGGTGTCTGTATATAGGGCTGAGCTGTATACTGGTCTCTGTATACAGGGCTGAGCTATATACTGATCTCTGAATATAGGGCTGAGCTGTGTACTGGTCTCTGTATATAGGGCTGAGCTGTATACTGGTCTCTGTATACAGGGCTGAGCCGTATACTGGTCTCTGTATATAGGGCTGAGCTGTATACTGGTCTCTGAATATAGGGCTGAGCTGTATACCGGTCTCTGAATATAGGGCTGAGCTATATACTGGTCTCTGTATATAGGGCTGAGCTGTATACTGGTCTTTGTATATAGGGCTGAGCTGTATACTGGTCTCTGTATATAGGGCTGAGCCGTATACAGGTCTCTGTATATAGGGCTGAGCTGTATACTGGTCTCTGTATACAGGGCTGAGCTGTATACTGGTCTCTGTATATAGGGCTGAGCTGTATACTGGTCTCTGTATATAGAGCTGGGCTGTATACTGGTCTCTGTATATAGGGCTGAGCCGTATACTGGTCTCTGTATATAGGGCTGAGCTGTATACTGGTCTCTGTATATAGGGCTGAGCTGTATACTGGTCTCTGTATATAGAGCTGGGCTGTATACTGGTCTCTGTATATAGGGCTGAGCTGTATACTGGTCTCTGAATATAGGGCTGAGCTGTATACCGGTCTCTGAATATAGGGCTGAGCTATATACTGGTCTCTGTATATAGGGCTGAGCTGTATACTGGTCTTTGTATATAGGGCTGAGCTGTATACTGGTCTCTGTATATAGGGCTGAGCCGTATACTGGTCTCTGTATATAGGGCTGAGCTGTATATTTGTCTCTGTATATAGGGCTGAGCTGTATACTGGTCTCTGTATATAGGGCTGAGCTGTATACTGGTCTCTGTATACAGGGCTGAGCTGTATACTGGTCTCTGAATATAGGGCTGAGCTGTATACTGGTCTCTGTTTATAGAGCTGGGCTGTATACTGGTCTCTGTATATAGGGCTGAGCCGTATACTGGTCTCTGTATATAGGGCTGAGCTGTATACTGGTCTCTGTATATAGGGCTGAGCTGTATACTGGTCTCTGTATATAGAGCTGGGCTGTATACTGGTCTCTGTATATAGGGCTGAGCTGTATACTGGTCTCTGAATATAGGGCTGAGTTGTATACTGGTCTCTGTATATAGAGCTGGGCTGTATACTGGTCTCTGTATATAGGGCTGAGCTGTATACTGGGAAGCTCTAGTCTGGGGTCTGTAGTCCCCTGGGAGCGCAGCTCTGCACAGAAAACTTTAAAGGAAGTGCAGCCCCTTCTTTCTCATGTATAGTGATGGTAATATGGTGGATAATCAGGATAACTATAAAGAGAGAACAACAGGCACCAGAATGTTGTAGCATCATATTACTGTCCAGCCACAAGGTGGCGCCAGTGATTTATATTAGAGATTGGAAACTGGATCACTAATGTAATGTATGTACACAGTGACCCCACCAGCAGAATAGTGAGTGCAGCTCTGGAGCATAATACAGGATGTAACTCAGGCTCAGTATAGGATCAGTAATGTAATGTATGTACACAGTGACCCCACCAGCAGAATAGTGAGTGCAGCTCTGGGGTATAATACAGGATGTAACTCAGGATCAGTAATGTATGTGTACAGTGACCCCACCAGCAGAATAGTGAGTGCAGCTCTGGAGTATATTACAGCAGTCAGCTTCTATCTAGCTGTAGATGGCTGATAACAGAGAGTAATAGCTTGTATTTATGTGCACATAAGCTGTGAGTTGTTCCCCGGTGTCCTTGTCGCCCGGGTGTCTGGTCTCTTCCGGTCCGGTTCCGTCTCTGTATGAGGTGACGGGGGAGGCGAGGAGCCTCGGGATATGCAGATGCCTCTTGTTCTCGCACGACATCAGTGACAGAAAGTAAGCGGCAATGTGATTAGGAGGATTCTCCGGGCCGCGGCAGGTCACATGACACAGATGGCTCTGAGCGGGCTCCCCACACTTCACGCCTGCTTTATTATGCTTTTTGTGGATTGTGAATATATGAATATTACTTTAATCCATTTATTCTAATGACCTTCAGGAGACGTCTCCTACATTGTGGCAGAATGCGGAGGTTGTGGTGGAGTTACACGGAGCGTTCTATACACCGCTGATTATCAAAGGGGAGTCTTAATTTAAAGGGGAACTCTTTTTTTTTTTTTCTCAAATCAACTGGTGTCAAAAAGTTATACAGATTTGTAATTTACCTCTATTTAGAAATCTCCAGTCTTCCAGTACTTATCATCTGCTGTATGTCCTGCAGGAAGTGGTGTATTCTTTCCAGTCTGATACACTGCTCTCTGCTGCCACCTCTGTCCATGTCGGGAACTGTCCAGAGCAGCAGCAAATCCCCATAGAAAACCTCTCCTGCTCTGGACAGTTCCTGACATGGACAGAGGTGGCAGCAGAGAGCACTGTGTCAGGCTGGAGAGAATACACCACTTCATGCAGGACAATACAGCAGCTGATAAGTACTGGAAGAATTTTGACATAGTAGGAAGTTACAAATCTGTAAAACCTTTGAAAACCAATGGATTTAAAAGAAAAAAGAAATTCATGTAAGAAATCCATGTAATTCCCAATTTCCCCTGTGGGGGTGCCGTAGGCCACCTGAACATCTACTCATAGCTTCTTCTACAGATCACAGCTGGTCGTTGGGGGACAACCATTAGTCATCTAACTTTAAACATCCCCTTTAAGTAATTATTATTATTTTTTTTTTCATTTACTTCTAGAACAGTGTACAACAGTTCCGTATCTTGCAGACTTTCTTAGTGTGGTGGATTTGGGAGGTCAGATCCTGGGGGAGCGAATATAGTTGTATCAGTAGGATCATGGCGGAATAGTGAGTGTGCTGGAGGACACTGTGTGGGTATAACCGTGCCGCTCCCGGAGGACCCCGCTCCCCGCTGCTCGCTCACACCTTCTTACCTCTTGTTATTCACAACTTTCCTATTTATTTACTTGTTACCACATATTCAGCTGATAGAGCGCCCCCTGGAGCCCGGTGAGGGGTCATGTATAGATATCAGTGGGTGAGGGGGCAGCAGGAACCCCATAAATATTCATGGTCCTGTAATGGGAGTCGGAGGGGGACGTTCTCTTATAGAGGAGTATAAGGGACTAATGGGAGGCAGCGCTGAGGTCTCAGTATCATATAGACAGTATATATTCTATATATTCTGCTTTACAGGTAAGCATCCCCCTGCAGTGCCCAGGGCGGCCTCTAGGTGGCGCTCTCAGCTACAGCAGTCACTCTCCCACTAATAAAAGTTAAGAGTAGAAAAAATCTCCTATCTATCTATCTATCTATCTATCTATCTATCTATCTATCTATCTCCTATCTATCTATCTATCTATCTATCTATCTATCTATCTATCTATCTCCTATCTATCTATCTATTATCTATCTCCTATCTATCTATCTATCTATCTATCTATCTATCTCCTATCTATCTCCTATCTATTTATCTATCTCCTATCTATCTCTCTCTCTATCTATCTATCTCTCTCTCTATCTATCAATCTATCTATCTCCTATCTATCTATCTATCTATCTATCTATCTATCTATCTATCTATTATGTATTTCTCTCCATTACACCTAGATCCGGATTTCCGTACATTCCCTGGATAATATTTCCTTATGATATTAGTTATTAGTCCTCAGTCCTGTGAAGCGGCTGTGGATATAGTATAATCTTGTACCTGGGATACAATATTACAATGAGTATATATATATATATGAGTGTATAGATCGGATCCCCTGATGCTGCTGCATATATTGCATTTTCCAGCATAAGTAGAATTCAATAAGCGTCTCCTACAGGTTTCATTGTTTGTGACCTTTCCAGCCGCCCCTGTGCTTTGTATAGCCGCCGCCATCACTGTGTGCCCGCCGCACATCCCCACCATGGCTTCCTATGGGTCTGGATTATTCCGGCCGTTCTCCATGCGGGGGTCTCGCTTACTCCAGCACATTTGGTCAATTTCCTTTTCATTTTAGTTTCTTCCGATATTAGATAGAATAGTGAAGACAATGGCCGTCTTCTCTGATCTGTAACCCGCAGCTTCCCCTCTCCACTTGGGGAATATATATATATATGTATATATCCAGGATGGGGGAGGGGCTATTGTCTTCTTTGCTTGGGGTCTATGAAGTGAAAGGGCTATTGTCTTCTAGGATCCTGAATGGCCTAAGATAGTAGAGGAATAATTTTCTACTTACCATATAGTGTAAAAGGGGTGATTTCAGTATCCCTGGTGGTCTAGGGTAGTGAAGGGTTAATGGTAGTGTCCTTGATGTTCTAGCACAGTAAAGAGGTTAGGCCTTCATGGCCTAAGCAGGTAATGTAGCTTATTCCAGTGTTGCCCTTCAGCCAGCTGAACAGTAAGTGTTCAGCTGCCTCTTATTTCCCTGTATTGATCTTATTGCCGAGTGTAGAGAGGGGATAGAGAGGACTGTGCAGCTGTATCTGTAGGATCCCACAGTTCTGTCTGTGTTCATAGAGATGAGTGCAGGGAGGGGATAGAGAGGACTGTGCAGCTGTATCTGTAGGACCACACAGCTCTCTTTATGATCATAGAGATGAGTGCAGGGAGGGGATAGAGAGGACTGTGCCGCTGTATCTGTAGGATCCCACAGTTCTGTCTGTGTTCATAGAGATGAGTGCAGGGAGGGGATAGAGAGGACTGTGCCGCTGTATCTGTAGGACCACACAGCTCTCTTTATGATCATAGAGATGAGTGCAGGGAGGGGATAGAGAGGACTGTGCAGCTGTATCTGTAGGATCCCACAGTTCTGTCTGTGTTCATAGAGATGAGTGCAGGGAGGGGATAGAGAGGACTGTGCAGCTGTATCTGTAGGACCACACAGCTCTCTTTATGATCATAGAGATGAGTGCAGGGAGGGGATAGAGAGGACTGTGCCGCTGTATCTGTAGGATCCCACAGTTCTGTCTGTGTTCATAGAGATGAGTGCAGGGAGGGGATAGAGAGGACTGTGCCGCTGTATCTGTAGGACCACACAGCTCTCTTTATGATCATAGAGATGAGTGCAGGGAGGGGATAGAGAGGACTGTGCAGCTGTATCTGTATGACCACACAGTTCTCTATATGATCATAGAGATGAGTGCAGGGAGGGGATAGAGAGGACTGTGCAGCTGTATCTGTATGACCACACAGCTCTCTTTATGATCATAGAGATGAGTGCAGGGAGGGGATAGAGAGGACTGTGCAGCTGTATCTGTATGACCACACAGTTCTCTATATGATCATAGAGATGAGTGCAGGGAGGGGATAGAGAGGACTGTGCAGCTGTATCTGTATGACCACACAGTTCTCTATATGATCATAGAGATGAGTGCAGGGAGGAGATAGAGAGGACTGTGCAGCTGTAACTGAATGGCCACACTGTTCTTTTTGTGATTGGGTAGAGCATTTTGGGAGTGCCCAGGGATACCATTTAGACTGAGCTCAGACAGTCCAGCACAGACTTTCAGTTGAAGGGGGAAGCTGAGTAAGGGCCCTATGCCACGGGACGATTATCGTTTGCATAATCGTTAACGATAAACGATCCAAACTACGCTATTACGAAAGACCTGAAATTGTTCACCCCTATACATATGAAGATAATCGTTACTTATGATCGTTCTTGCGGTCGTCTTGTCGTCGCTATTGCGTTCGTCACTACTGTGAACGACCGAACGACTTCTTATTCAATGCGAACGAGCAACAATAAAAATGGGTCGTTCGGTCGTTAGTCGTTAACTGCTATTCAAACGAACAATTATCGTTTAGATTCGAACGATTTAACGACAATCTGAACGATAATCGTCCGGTGGAATAGGGCCCTAAGTTATTGGTGGACAATAGTGGTTGTTTATTTTTTTTGTTTTTTAGCTTTTCGGACTCTCTGAGCTGTAGGGGGGCGTCCACCTTCAGGACCTCCATCCATGAGCCGGGGGAGGGATTGGCACTGTGTAATACCTCACCTCTCCTGTGGTGGCGCTGTAGGATTCCCTCCTACATTACAGCCGATCACATTCTTATTTTTGTTGGGTCCTTGTAACAGAAATGTAAAAAATAAATAAATATTCCTGTAAATGATTTTTTTTTCCCCCTTTCGCTTTGGAACGTCACCAAGAGAAGATGAAATGTGTCCTGATTGATTCTGATAAATTGTATCATCCAATTAGATGGGAAGAGTCATTAGGATTAAAAGCATTTAAGAGGCAAACAAGGCTGCCCCTCCGTCTGGGCCGTGTTTGTGCCGCTGTCTGGCAGCCATGATGAAGTGACTTAATTACAGAGAGTTATGGCGGGGGATGGGCGTGCGGGACTGGTATGTAACCGCCGAGCCTCTTCATTCCCGTCATAGATCCTCGGCGTGTAGCTGGAATGTTCCGGATCTGCAGGCGTTCTGGCCGACGCTCCACAAGTTAGAAGATTTTTTCACTGGGAAAAATTAAACATGAAGTGAATGACCCCCCCGGGGAGATAACGTATTTATAGTGTAATCTAATGGAACTCGCATTTTATCGGGAGGCGCAGCTTTTCGTAGTTTACAGTGAGCCCCTTATGGGCCGTTAGCGGACGTAATCTATCGCTTTAAAGGATTTGTTCCCCAAAATTTTTTTCTTTCAAATCAACTGGAGCCAGAGATTTGTAATTTACTTCTATTACAAATCTCCAGTCTTCCAGTACTTATCAGCTGCTGTATGTGCTGCAGGAAGTGGTGTATTCTTTCCAGTCTGACACAGTGCTGCCACCTCTGTCCATGTCAGGAACTGTCCAGAGCAGCAGCAAATCCCCATAGAAAACCTCTCCTGCTCTCCAGACTGGAGAGAACACATCACTTCCTGTGATTGGCCACAGCAGTGATCCGCCTCAGCTGGTGATTGGCCGCAGAAGTGATCCGCCTCAGCTTGTGATTGGCCACAGCAGTGATCTGCATCAGCCAGTTCCCAAAGAGCTTCAGAATAGCTCCATTAACATTAGAACTGCAGTGCCCGATGAGCGTGAGAACGTCAGCGCCCGGTGAGCGTGAGAACGTCAGCGCCCGGTGAGCGTGAGAACGTCAGCGCCCGGTGAGCGTGAGAACGTCAGCGCCCGGTGAGCGTGAGAACGTCAGCGCCCGGTGAGCGTGAGAACGTCAGCGCCCGGTGAGCGTGAGAACGTCAGCGCCCGGTGAGCGTGAGAACGTCAGCGCCCGGTGAGCGTGAGAACGTCAGCGCCCGGTGAGCGTGAGAACGTCAGCGCCCGGTGAGCGTGAGAACGTCAGCGCCCGGTGAGCGTGAGAACGTCAGCGCCCGGTGAGCGTGAGAACGTCAGCGCCCGGTGAGCGTGAGAACGTCAGCGCCCGGTGAGCGTTAGAACAGCAGCGCCCAATGGTTGTCAGAACAGCAGCGCCCGATGAGCGTCAGAACAGCAGAGCCCGAAGAGCGTCAGAACAGCAGTGCCCAAGGGCATTACGATCCCCATACACCTCATTCTTTTGTCGGCTGCTCACGGCGGGTTCAGTCATTGGTGTAAGGTGTAAGGGGCTCTCCTGACCATCCACCGATAGATGGAAAAATCACCTCCTGACCCCTTTGTTCTGGGAGGGATAAGCCACCAACAAAATAGTCTGCTCCCCCCTCTCCTTCCCATAGGGAACACAGGAACTCTCAGCTTTTCGGCCATCATGTATTACTACCTTTTCCTTGCAGACGCCGAACCCTTGGCCAGTTGCCATAAGTGAAGTGTGCGTTCGGCTCTGCTGTGCTGCCTTGCATAGTGTTTGCACAGTGCGTTGCAATTAGCCTTCATTACAGCACAGGAGTCAGGGAGTGTGAGCGCACATGGGGGGGGTGACCTGTCAGTGATGAACGCGTCCTCCGCCCTCGCCTGTGAATAGCCTCGCGCTCCCGGTACACACTTAGCGGCCCACCCTCATGCCGCCCACCACTAATTGCTCTAATTGCTGCCTGAGCGATCGCTTTACCTCTATTGATTTCCTGCCTCTCGTTTTTTTTGGCCTTCACCTCTGGAACGTGAGTGATTTGCAGCCGAGCGTCCAGAAGGGACAACCTTACAACGTCCCGGCTAATTGATGCTTCTAGTACAGGGCTCGAATTAGAAGGTTTTTCTTTTTACTTTTGAAATCTGACCAAGTATAAGAGCTTAAAGGGATTATCCAGGATTGGAGAAACATGGCGGCTTTCTTCTAAAAGATTCACCACCTTTGTCCCCAGGTTGTGTGTGCTAGTCATGTGATGTGCGGGACACAACTCCCATCACTGTACTGTAACAGGTCCGACACCTGCAGGGCCACACATGCAGAATCCCTTTAAAGCCACTATTCCACAGGGCGACTAGAGGAGCAAGCTATCAGGGCTCGTTTGCTTCTCATTCCCCGCTCGCTGCCGCCACCAATACACGCCGCGGCAGCGAGCGGGTGAGTACAGGGGGCCACGGGGAGCTGCTCGGGTGACCGCTGGATCGTCCGGGCAGCCCATAGCATATAGCAGCGGTCTGCTGACGCCGCTCCTGTGATGTGTCGGATCGCTGCTATATTAGTCGTTTGTTTTTTAACATGTTGAAAGACAAACGACTGCGACGATCAGCCGACATCATTCATGTAAGCTGATCGTTGGCTTCTATTATGGTGCGTTTACACGAAACGATAATTGGCCCGATCGTACGATTAACGATGTCGGAGTAACAATTTTTTTTCATAACGATCAGCGTTTATACGGTACGATATATCGTACGGAAAATTCGTTTTGCGATCGTTTTGCGATCCTTAAGCCTATCTCACACATTGGTTAAATCGGCGAACGACTGTTCACACGGAACGATCTGCGAATTTTTTTGCGAACGACGATTTGATAACATGTTGAAAGATCAAAATGAACGATTTCTCGTTCGTCGTTTGATCGTTCGCTGCGTTTACACGTACGATTATCGTTCGAATTCGATCGTTATCGCGCAAATTAGCACGATAATCGTTACGTGTAAACGCACCATTACACGGGATGATTATCAGCCAATATCACCCAAATATGGCCAATAATCGTTGTAATAGGGCCGTAAGTGAGAACAATTAGTATTGGCACATATTGTATACTGAGGGAGAACTTTTATCACTGTCCTTTTAGCTTAAAAAACGATTAAAAAAGTAACATTTATTTGTCCAAGTATAATTGTGTCTGATCTCACAGAAATCAAATTTTGTGGTTCTTCAAGTTTGATCTTCTGAGTCGCAGCGAAGAAGGAAAACAAATCAGTATAGGATCAGTAATGTAATGTATGTACACAGTGACCTCACCAGCAGAATAGTGAGTGCAGCTCTGGAGTATAATACAGGATGTAACTCAGGATTAGTACAGGATCAGTAATGTAATGTATGTACACAGTGACCTCACCAGCAGAATAGTGAGTGCAGCTCTAGAGTATAATACAGGATGTAACTCAGGATCAGTAATGTAATGTATGTACACAGTGACCCCACCAACAGAATAGTGAGTGCATCTCTGGGGTATAATACAGGATGTAACTCAGGATCAGTAATGTAATGTATGTACACAGTGACCTCACCAGCAGAATAGTGAGTGCAGCTCTGGAGTATAATACAAGATGTAACTCAGGATCAGTAATGTAATGTATGTACACAGTGACCCCACCAGCAGAATAGTGAGTGCAGCTCTGGGGTATAATACAGGATGTAACTCAGGATCAGTAATGTAATGTATATACACAGTGACCCCACCAGCAGAATAGTGAGTGCAGCTCTGGGGTATAATACAGGATGTAACTCAGGATCAGTAATGTATGTACACAGTGACCCCACCAGCAGAATAGTGAGTGCAGCTCTGGAGTATAATACAAGATGTAACTCAGGATCAGTAATGTAATGTATGTACACAGTGACCCCACCAGCAGAATAGTGAGTACAGCTCTGGGGTATAATACAGGATGTAACTCAGGATCAGTAATGTAATGTATATACACAGTGACCCCACCAGCAGAATAGTGAGTGCAGCTCTGGGGTATAATACAGGATGTAACTCAGGATCAGTAATGTAATGTATATACACAGTGACCCCACCAGCAGAATAGTGAGTGCAGCTCCGGGGTATAATACAGGATGTAAGTCAGGATCAGTACAGGATCAGTCATGTAATGTATGTACACAGTGACCCCACCAGCAGAATAGTGAGTGCAGCTCTGGGGTATAATACAGGATGTAACTCAGGATTAGTAAAGTAATGTATGTACACAGTGTCCTCACCAGCAGAATAATGAGTGCAGCTCTGGCGTATAATACAGGATGTAACTCAGGATCAGTAATCTAATGTATGTACACAGTGACCCCACCAGCAGAATTGTGAGTGCAGCTCTGGGGTATAATACAGGATGTAACTCAGGATCAGTAATGTAATGTATGTACACAGTGACCCCACCAGCAGAATAGTGAGTGCAGCTCTGGGGTATAATACAGGATGTAACTCAGGATCAGTAATGTAATGTATGTACACAGTGACCCCACCAGCAGAATAGTGAGTACAGCTCTGGGGTATAATACAGGATGTAACTCAGGATCAGTAATGTAATGTATATACACAGTGACCCCACCAGCAGAATAGTGAGTGCAGCTCTGGGGTATAATACAGGATGTAACTCAGGATCAGTAATGTAATGTATATACACAGTGACCCCACCAGCAGAATAGTGAGTGCAGCTCTGGAGGGCGTGGTGAGCAGACGTACCTGTGTGAGCTCCTGAGAACCAGAGCAGAGCAGAGAGGGTGAATTCCATCTGCCTTTCCCAGGAAGGTGGCAGGTTCCTGGGAGGGGGCCCCCACTATGGAGTCCCGGACTCCCACTCTCCGGTCCAGGCTGGCGGAGAGTGGGGAGAATCATCCATTACCAGCCAGTGCTCCTGAGGTGCCTTCGGTAAGAAGATCTAGCCGCACTCCCAGCAATGTGGGTCTGGCTCCGTCGGCACCAGTCGGAAGACAAAAGGCTTCACAAAGTAAAGGAGGGAGGAAGAAAGAGGAGCAATGTGGCCCTAATCCATCTAGGGCCCAAGCAAGTGTTGTGGAGTGGGGGGTTTCAGGCCCCAAGGAGTCTATGGACACCTTCACCTCCAGGATTGTGGCCAAGCTCCAGGAATACCAGCACCTGGGGAAACAGCTGAGAGAGCTGCGGGTGGAGCACAGGTTCCTGAGAAGCAATGCAGGTACAGCCAGCAAGAGGAGCAAGCCTGTGCTCTCCCAGCGTATACAGGCCCTGAGAGCTGAGATCCAGAGGCTGGAGGGTGAGCGGCAGATCCTTCTGGAAGGTGCTGGGCCTTTCCAAGAGAAAATGCTCAATGAGGAAAGGTTTGAGCAGATGAGAAGAAAGAGCGCTAATCTGGACTATGAGGCAAGTGATGAAGAGAGTGAGGGAGAGGAAGAAGCTGAAGCGGGAGAAGTGGCAGAAATGTCGCAGTGCGTTTCCCAAAGCGCTTCCCAGGATCCCCCAGTGATGTCTTCCAGGAGTGCGGGTGAGGAGATGGCTGAGGCGGGAGATACAGAGAGGTCCCAAAGCCAGGAGACTGCACCCAGGAGAAATACTGTGCATGAGAGCAGCGTTCCAGAGAGCCAGGCGAGTGACTACATCCAGGCTGCTCAGGTGGCCTTACCTGAGTCTGCTGAGTCTGAGGAGGAGATGGATGGAGGCCTGCTGAAAGCCATTATCCAGCAGGAGTCTCCAACAAGACTGGAGAATTTCTCCTTTGGAGAGGAGCTGGGGGAAGACTCCTCTGGAAGGAAGAAAAAGAGGAAGAAGAGGAAGAAAAGTAAAGAGGAGCAAGTAAGCTTTGTATTTTCTCCTTTCCAGCAGTCTGGGGGGGCTGAGAAGTCAGTCCAGTCTGCTGGCTCCTCTAACCTGCCAGTCCCCGTTTCTGATGTGGAGCGGGGCCAGCAAAGAGGAGAGATAGATGGCAAGATGGTGGCGGGCATCGCTTCCACTGGTATCTGTAGTGGGAGCAGTGTTAGTAAAGCAAGTAAGGGGCCGAACATGAAGGTGCAGGGCGATTCGAGAAGCTCCAGTGTTGGGGGACGCTCCTCTGTGGGGCACGTCCGGGCACTGGAGGCTGGTGAAGGGCTCGGGCGGCCGAGCAGTGGCAGGGCAGCGGGCTCTGCTGTGTCAGGACACATGTCCGGTGTGGATGCCTGTGCCCCTGCTGATCCTGCAGGTGGCATAAGAGAAGAGGTGGCACTAGAAGTTGCGTCTGTTGTTGTGCCCACCTCTAAGAGGAAAGACAATAAGACTGTAAATACATCAAAATCTGCTAAAGACATTTTAAAACCAGCCATCCTGGTGTACAAGGCCAGCCCAGCTAATACTGCAGAAGCTATGGAAGTGGTGATGGCTGATGAGAGAGGTGGTAGTGGTGTGCATGAAGGTGGTAGTAGTGGTGTGGATGGAGGTGGTAGTAGTGGTGTGGATGGAGGTGGTAGTAGTGGTGTGCATGGAGGTGGTAGTAGTGGTGTGCATGGAGGTGGTAGTAGTGGTGTGCATGGAGGTGGTAGTAGTGGTGTGCATGGAGGTGGTAGTAGTAGTATGCAAGTTGGGAGGGGTGGTGTTGTGCATGATCAGAATGATGGTTTGCAGGATGAGAATGGTAGTCCCTGTATTTCTGTAAATGCTGATGGTACCATGGTTAATGGCAGTAATGTTGGGAATACTGTGGGTAATGTTGCTAGTGAGGCAGGGACTGGTCCGGCTGCCCCCCCAGCTGCTACTAGGAGTTATGCAAGTGTGGCGGCTGGGGCATCGGGGAGATCCTCACCTCCAGGCCCAAATGGGGAAGGTCACTTGCAACGGCGCCTCCTGGAGGCATTGCGGAGAGGAGAGAGAACACTCCAAGTAGAGGGAAGGGAGGTCGACCTGTCTTTCTACATAGAGAGACATGGTTTAGGGGCCTTCCGAGAGCATAATGGAGGGGTGGTCTGGTCCCTCCAAACACCCGGGCAGGAGACTGGCCGTAGGAATGTGGCCCGTCTGGTATGGAGAGGCAGTGATGCGTGCCCACAGAGAGGGAAGGTGGTGGAGCTTCTCTTCCAGATGGGCTTCAGGGCGAGTGACATCTTTGCCCTGATTCACCCCTACGGCACCTCCGAATTTGACATCAGCTTTGTTAGACCAGAGGGGCTGGAGGTGTTCTGGTCTAACTACGAGTTGGTGAAAGATGCGCCCGGATGGCGAGATTTTGCCGTAAAGGCGGTATCTCGCCAAAGTGCTGTGAAGAAAGTGACCGTTCTCACACGTAACGAGTCACTTTCTTGTTATGACATAATGACCTGGCTGAGCAGGTACGGGGAGGTGACGGACGTCCCCCGAAAAAACTGTGATGAGCATGGCATTTGGTCTGGGGCCTGGACGTTTTCCGTTCGTCTCAAACGTTCAGGGAACACGGTCGCCCACATACCATCAGCTGCCTTTCTTGGCCGTGATAGGATCCAGGTTTTCTACCAGGGGCAACCGAAGCTGTGCCACAGGTGCGGCGATCCCACACACTTTAGTGCAAACTGTACCAAGCTGGTGTGTGCACTGTGTGGTGAGGAGGGTCATCTGGCTGCCTCCTGTGGCCGGATTAGGTGTAACCTGTGTGGTGACTTAGGTCACCCATTTAGCCGGTGTCCACGTTCCTTCTCCAATGCTGTAGCCGCCCAGGCTGGGGAGAGCCGTGAGGTTGCCACGGGGGAGGGGACCAGCAAAGGTGAAGGGGCATCGGGGCCAGTGAAGAAAAAGCATAAGAGCCCCTCTCAACTAAAGCGAGAGGAAAGGCGCAGAAGTAGCAGGGACCCTGGAAGTTCCCAGGTGGCAGTAGTAGTTCAGGGTCCTGCTGCTGGCGCTGGCTCAGATGGTCAGGCTGAGGCTCTGGAGGACACTGAGTTAAATGAGGAGATCAGGAGACTTCACCGAGAGGAAGGTCAGGATGCCATTTCCTCTAGTTCTTCCCAGTATGAGAGTCTGGATGAAGGTGGGAGGAAGTGGCCAAAAGAGAAAAAGGGCAGCAAAGGGAAGAGTGGGAAGAGGCCTAAGGCAACTTTACCCTCTAAACCCGGTGTTACAGGCCAAATGTCAAAGGAAACCCCGGCCAATCCCCCTCTGATTGTTCTCTCTAATAGGTATCAGTCCCTTGATGGTTCCCCTTCCTTTTCTTCTTCAGAGGAGGGAGGGGAGGCGGTAGAGCCTCCAGGAGACGTTGAGCCTGCCCCTGTTGAGGCTGGTTCTTTGAGGGGGCAGGTGGCCCCTGGGTCTGGAGATGAGGATCAGAGTATGGATATGACTGCTACACTAAAGAGGTCTAAAGAAGAAGCTAAGGGGTCTTCCTCTGATTTAGAAGGGGGAGGGAAGAAGGGAAAGAAATAGGTGAGTTAGGCCGTCCAACTCGATCACCCATGATGGCGGCACTCACCCCATTGACGCTGGCATCCATTAACTGTGCCAGCATTAAGTCTGATACGGCTAGATTTGCAGCCTTTGATTTTCTCGGTCGTATTAACGCCGACATTTTGTTTTTGCAGGAGACCAGGTTGACAGATCAAGCCTTGCTAGTAAAAGCTAAGCGAGAGTGGAGGCATGGGCCTTCACACTGGTCTCTTGCGGCTGAGCCGTATAGTGGGGTGGCGGTCCTTTTTACCGCTCCTGTAGAATGCAGACGGGTTATTGAGTTGGAAATGGGGAGGTGCCTGATCTTGGATGTCCTCATGAAGGGGCAAGAGCTCAGGCTCATTAACATCTATGCCCCACAAACTAAGTGGGACCGTAAAAGCCTTTTTATGAGGATTAAGCCCTTTCTTTTTACGAGTCGGCAGGTGGTCTTTGGTGGAGACTTCAATACTATCACAAGGTCTCAGGACAGGAGAGGCGCCAAAAACAAGCTGGCTTATGATAGCATGGCCCTGATTAGTATAGTTAGGGAAGCTCGCCTAGAGGATGCCCACATCCGGACCCCCTCAGGCCACGCGGGTTTCACCTATCATCGAGGTAGCTGCAGGTCTAGATTAGACAGGTTTTATTTAAAGGAGGAAGCTGTCTCTTCCGCAGTGTTCGTGGTTGAGGTGGAGTTCTCCGATCACTGTTTAATTTTGTTTTCCCTGAATGTTTCAGAGACCCCCCGGATGGGTAGAGGCTACTGGAGGCTGAATTCGTCCCTCCTGGAAGAAGCAGAGGTAAGACAATCCTTTGAGGATTTTCTTCAGAGTCAGGTACCTCTGCTGGGCCTATGTAGTAGTAAGTCAGAGTGGTGGGAGATATTCAAGAAGCGGGTTGCGAGGTTCTTCCGCCAGCTCTCAAGCCTCAGGTCCCTGAATAGGTATCGTGTGTATCAGGGCTTGAGGAGGAAACTCGAGCATCTCGTCTCGACTGGAGGTAGTAGAGAGGAGATCTCCAGAGTGAAAGCCTTGCTCATGAGGTGTCAGTATGATAGGCACGCATCTTTAGTTTTTGAGAGGGATTTCGGGAGGTACCGCTCGCCCGACCCTTACAGAAACTGTAAGATGTCAGTGAGTAGTAAGATTGTGACTGGACTGGTTGATAGTACGGGATCTCTGAACCGGTCCAGATCAGGGATCCTGGAGGTCGTCAGATCCTTTTACTCACACCTCTTGGGGAGGAAGGATCTAGATCGGGATGTGATGTCGGGTTTCCTGGCTGAAGCCATTCCTGAGCCAGGGGTAGACCTCTCTCTTGATGTTTTGGCAGAAGAGATCAGGGAAGAGGAAGTTAGACTGGCGATTGAAGGGCTTGCCCTGAAGAAGTCGCCAGGTCCAGATGGCTTAACATCTGAGTGGTATAAGACCTTCAGGGATCTCTTGGTTCCCCTCTTGACCGAGGTCTTCAATGAGTGTCTTTCCTCGGGCACTCTGCCGAGGTCAATGAGGAGGTCAGCCCTGATTCTTCTGTCAAAGGGTAAAGATTCGAGCCGTATTGAGAATTGGAGGCCCATAGCTCTTCTCAATACGGACAGGAAGATTCTGGCCAAGATACTGTTTAATCGGCTGGTGAAGTTTGCACCCCGGCTCCTTTCGGGGGCTCAGCACTGCTCTGTTCCAGGCCGAAGCACCTTAAGTGCTGTCCTTAGTGTCAGGGAGGCAGTGGAGCGGAGTAGTGCGGGTCTTTGGAAGGGGTACTTGCTGTCCCTGGATCAGGCCAAGGCATTTGATCGGGTGAACCACAAGTACCTCTGGTCTGTCCTTCTGAGATATGGCCTACCAGATACTTTTGTCAATTGGCTTAAGACCTTGTATGCAGGGGCAGAGAGTTTCCCGCTGGTGAACGGTTGGTCTGGCCGCTCTTTTGAGGTTGGGTCTGGTGTTCGCCAGGGCTGTCCTTTGAGCCCACTGTTGTATGTGTTCGCGATCGACCCTTTCATTAGGAGGGTTGGTTGTGGACCATTGGCAGGGGTCGGGATGAGCCTGGAGGAGCCAGAAGCCACCCTGAGAGTGGTAGCGTACGCTGATGATGTCACTATCTTCGTATCCTCGAGAGAGGAGGTCGATGTGGTGATGTCGGAGGTGGACCGCTACTCAGAGGCATCTGGGTCCAGCATCAACCCGGATAAGTGTGAAAGTCTCTGGCTGGGAGGGGGAGATCCCGAGTTTGATCTCCCGGACACCCTTCCAGGGCCCCAAGACTCTGCAAAAATCCTAGGCATTACATTCGGTCAGGGTGATTACCCCACTAAAAACTGGGATGGTAGGCTCCAGGATGCCACTCGGAAGGTGGACCAGTGGAAGGGTTGGTCCTTAACCTTAAGGGAAAGGGTACACCTGATCAAATCGTACCTGCTCCCTTTGTTCATCTACCTGGGCAGTGTATGTATCTTGCCAGAGGCTTCCTATACTAGGATCTACAGCCTGTTCTTCCAGCTGTTATGGGGGAATAGGCTGAACCTGGTCAAGAGAGAGGTTACGTACCGCATGAGGAGACTAGGGGGTTTGTCTATGGTGAACCCTGTGGTGTTCTTAGTGAACACCTTCTTGAAAGCTAACATCGCAAACCTCTGGAAAGAGAGGGCTCCTCCGTGGGTACTCTCCTGCAGGGAATGGTTTCGGCCTTTCTTCCAGGAATGGGAGACAGGAGGGCGAGTGAAGGACCTTCGTACACCCCATGGGTATCTTCCGGCTTACGCTACCCCGACTCTGAAGATGATACGCCGATGGGGTCTGGGAATGTGGGAAATCAGGACTCAGTCGAGGAAATTCCTTGACCAAAGGGTTCTGTTGACCCATTTCCAGAAGCCCTTGGCGCTCAGGGATTGCCCAGGTCGGGATCTAGAGGTTGGGCTTAGTCTTTTAAATTCGAAACGGATCCCTCAGAAGTTTTGGGATTTGGCCTGGCGCTGCTTCCAGGGGAAGCTATATGTGAGGGACAATTTGAAGTGCAGGAGCTCCGATGATCGGGGGTGTCCCCGTGAGGAGTGTGGTAATACGCTGGAAAGCATGGATCATTTCCTGCTTCATTGTCCCTTCAATATAGGGGTTTACACCAGGGTGGGCGCCTCCATAGGTTGGAGTCAGTTAGTCAGTCTCACCTATCCGGAGTGGGCTTATGGAGCATTCAGGAACCTGGGTGGCCGAGATCGCTGCACGTTATTTTTAGTCAGCATAGTAGTTAGGTACCACACGTGGAACGCACGGTGTCTAGTATCTACACAGCGTAGAGTCCTCTCCGAGGTGGAGGTCTGTAGGAACATCACTGGTGACCTCGGGAAGATCAGGTCTTTGGAGTATGGCAGGCTGGGTACCAGTAGGGCTTCTCTCCTGTGGAGAGGTTTTTCTTTCGCTGTGCCCTAGGTACTGAGCCCACTGGGTGAGGGACAATAATTATGGTTAGGGAGAGATTAGGTAGGGACAGCCGTAGGGAAAGCTTGTAGGGTCAGTTTAAACTTAGGGTTAGAGGTAGGGGGAGAGCAGGGTAAGATAGTAAGGGATAGTTTATAAATTTCTTGTACCCGGTCTGCCATCCTCCGATCCCGGTGGAGGGTTGGTGCATGCCACTTTAGATTTTTGTTTTGTTTTTCTGGTCAGCAGTAGGTATAAAGGGCTTACAGGCTACTGAACTTGGGCCTTATTATAATTGTGTATTGTTATGTTATTATGGTGTGCTATGTTTATGTTTATATATGTTTATATATGTTATGTGATAAGTGTTGGCAGGTTATGGCTGAATAAGTCATATGAACTTTATTGACATTATAGTCATTGTATATATTGTATATATGAGGGGATACAGAATAGGTTGGGAGGGGGGAGGGGGTCTGTGGGCAGCTGAGAACTGAATGGAGCTGATGTTAAAAATGGACTGAACTTTGACTCCATGAACTGAGCTCACACTGGGGTCTAAGGGTAGGTGGTGGGGCACGTGGGTAATAGATAAGAGTTGTGTGTTCTGTTTTGCTGTTATTAGTGTTGTATAGGTTCTGTGTTAATTTTACAGGGCAGCCGGGCTTATGTGTTGTGCTGGAGTAACCAGTTAGTTAGTTTTTTTTTTTTTTTTTTTTTTTTTTTTTTTTTTTTTTGTCCCCCCCCCCCCCTTATTGATTTATGTTTTTACAATATCTGTGGTTATATGATTATATGTTATGTGCTTTATTTGGTTACGCCTGGATGGCTTTTTTTTTTTTTTTTTTTTTTTTTTTTTTGTGTGTGTGTATATACAGTATGTGTGTGTATATATGTATAGTTTTGTTTATTTACTTTTAACCCAGGTTTGGGAGTTTTGGTTTTGTTCTTTCTCTAGCCAGGGCGGCTTCTCTTTATTTAAGATTACAGCCGAGGATGGCTTTGTAGTTTACGTTTTATGGCTTAAATTGTCTGGATTGACTTTTTTTTTTTTTTTTTTTTTTTTTTTTTATGTATGAATAGTTACTATTAATGCTGGGCTGGCTTGGTGGCAAAAATGTAATGGTGATTTTGTTTTGCTTTTATACTGTAATAATGGTTATTTAATGTCATTTAATTATGTAATTTACTGATATGTTTAAGTTATGGCGAGATATGCCTTGTTTGTTAATTTTTATATTTTTCTAATAAAAGAATTACAGGATGTAACTCAGGATCAGTAATGTATGTACACAGTGACCCCACCAGCAGAATAGTGAGTGCAGCTCTGGAGTATAATACAAGATGTAACTCAGGATCAGTAATGTAATGTATGTACACAGTGACCCCACCAGCAGAATAGTGAGTACAGCTCTGGGGTATAATACAGGATGTAACTCAGGATCAGTAATGTAATGTATATACACAGTGACCCCACCAGCAGAATAGTGAGTGCAGCTCTGGGGTATAATACAGGATGTAACTCAGGATCAGTAATGTAATGTATATACACAGTGACCCCACCAGCAGAATAGTGAGTGCAGCTCCGGGGTATAATACAGGATGTAAGTCAGGATCAGTACAGGATCAGTCATGTAATGTATGTACACAGTGACCCCACCAGCAGAATAGTGAGTGCAGCTCTTGCGTATAATACAGGATGTAACTCAGGATCAGTAATCTAATGTATGTACACAGTGACCCCACCAGCAGAATTGTGAGTGCAGCTCTGGGGTATAATACAGGATGTAACTCAGGATCAGTAATGTAATGTATGTACACAGTGACCCCACCAGCAGAATAGTGAGTGCAGCTCTGGGGTATAATACAGGATGTAACTCAGGATCAGTAATGTAATGTATGTACACAGTGACCCCACCAGCAGAATAGTGAGTGCAGCTCTGGGGTATAATACAGGATGTAACTCAGGATTAGTAATGTAATGTATGTACACAGTGACCCCACCAGCAGAATTGTGAGTGCAGCTCTGGGGTATAATACAGGATGTAACTCAGGATCAGTAATGTAATGTATGTACACAGTGACCCCACCAGCAGAATAGTGAGTGCAGCTCTGGGGTATAATACAGGATGTAACTGAGGATCAGTAATGTAATGTATGTACACAGTGACCTCACTAGCAGAATAGTGAGTGCAGCTCTGGAGTATAATACAGGATGTAACTCAGGATCAGTAATGTAATGTGTATACACAGTACATTACAATCCCAGGGGTCCCCTCATCTTCTGGTCATTGCAGTGATCCCCGGCTGCCTGGAAAGAGGTGGTAGCAGAGAGCACTGTGTCAGACTGGAAAGAATACACCACTTTGTGCAGGACATACTGCAGATCATAAGTACTGGAAGACTAGAGATTCATTTTAAACAGAAATAATTTACAAACATATACGTATATTTATCCATCTATATATTTAAAAACAGTTCCCCTTTAAAGTTAGTAAAACCATGATATACTGTATACGCAGCAGTTCCTGAATAGTTGTTTTGCTTAATCTCAGGGAGCCAGATAGGAGACTGAGAGGAGTAGTAGCTGCTTTTCATGGGGTTGCAGAGGTTATGTAGCAGTCACTATGATATCCTGACTTATTTCATGTTGATCTGCGGGCAGCGTATGGAGGCCAGGATTTCATCATGCTGTAATGTAAGAATAAAAGCCATCCTAGCAATGTAATAGTGAAATTGTGCACTCCGAATCAGGCTGAGAATCTTCCATTGCACGCATCACTTTTACACCTTCAGTGATCCCCAGTAATTTTTACCTTGAAAACACCTGGAGCGTTGGTTTACCCAATAGACATGGTCACCCTGACTAATATAAATAATGCCGCCATTACATGAGCAGTTTCTGGTACCACATATTGGACAGGTGAATCCTCTAGTCATTGGCTTCTACCAGCTATGCCGTACTCCTGAAGAGCCTTTCAGTGTTGAGTGGAGATGTTGGACTGTTCAGGTTCTGCAACGTTCTCCTAACACAAAATCAAATCCGAAATCAAATCCTCCTGTTGATGGGAGTCAAAGGCCGATTGTTCAGGTTCAGATAATGTTGCAGAACTTGAACAGTTCACCATCAAAGCTCAACATTCTTCACCATGACAGTCGCCATGCCCCAATGCAACCATAATGCTATGCTTGGTGCCCATAATGGCCTCATGATACTAGTTCTGGGTCTTTTTCTATTCTATGGAGTATGAGGCCAGTTGACTAGACCCATCTGGTGGCCCAATGTGTATATCCCCATGGTCTTAGCTTTCATAGACCTTAGACCAGGGATGGGAAACCTTTGGTTCTCCAGCTGTTGGAAAACAGTTCCCATCATGCCTGGACATAACAAAAGTTTGTGATCCAACGGCACCATGGAACAAGGTCCGGAGAGAGCAGGGATGCACACTATAGTATCAGTTATTCTGGGAACCGACCAAATAACATAAAATAAAATAAGAAGGAGTCCAACAGTATCTGAGTTCAGTCTGAGATCTTCAGTTTATGGCAAATCCATGCGATACAAGCGATGTTTCAACCTTAGTGGGTCTGAGGTGCTTGATAAAGACCCCCTGAGGTTAGGGCCGTATTTACCACTAGACCCCCGTGATCCGGTGCCTAGGGCAGCACCTTGCAGGGGGGCAGCACCAGGGAGCAGGGGACAGAAAAAAATTTTTTTTTTGTTTTTATTTTTTTATTTCCCTCCTCCCGTTCAGACTTGCCAGTAAATCTGGTGTCTTTTCCAGGGGGGGGTGGGGAGTATGGTGATATTGTCAGGTCTGGTATCGCCAATAGGTGCGTGAAGATGGGGCGTCTTCAGGTTTAGTGCCTAGGGCAGCAGCAGCTGGTAATACAGCCCTGCCTGAGGTCGAAACATCGCTAGTCTGCTCATAGATTTGCTATAAACTGAAGATTTCAGACTGAACTTGGATGCTGTCAGACTCCTCCTTAATCGGTCAAAGGTCGGTTGTCCAGGCATATTGGGAGTTGTAGTTTTCCAACGTCCCAAGGTTCCCTCATCTCTACTTTAGATGTTTAACTTTTTGGCATTTTTCCATTCTGAACAGCAGCCACTATTAGAAGGGTCTGATCTGTGGTCACAATTTCTCACGTTTCAGGACATGGTGTTCCATAAAACCCCCAGTCTATGGCCAAATACAGCAGATTGCTAGAACGTGCCTGCACTGAGTGAATATAGACAGGCCCAGTAATACGCGAGGTTTTTGGAAGAAACTAGATTCTTTTTGTTTCTTAGTCACTAACGTGATGTGACCTCTCGTCTTCTCCAGGGCTATGCCGCCATGCTTTGGGACCAAGCCAGGCAAGGGATCCAACAATCCCAGGACAGAGGACAGTATGGCGCTCCTCTAACCCAAGATAAACTGGACTTGTTCAATGAGGAGCAGATCGGACAACTACATGAACTAATGCAAGAAGCCACCAAACCCAAAATGCAGTTTGATGTGGTTGAAGATGCCGAGCAAAAGCGATAGAACTTCTACAATGAGAATTCACTGGAAAATATTTATTTTTATCAAATTTTTTAAAGTTTTGCTGGATGAAATTCGAAAAGTAAAATGTTATAGATATCTGTGACTTGGTTGTCTTCTGTGTGTGGTTCCAGGTACAGTCTCTGAGATACACCGCCCGAAGTGTCTGGGGAGGAACCGGGATTAATGTGTTCCTTTAATGAATTAAAGGAAATTAAAAAAAAAAAACCTGTGGAACATTTTACTGTTTCAACCAACGAGTCTACCTGATTTTAATAATATACGCTGTCATATTGTTGCGAAAAAATTGATCATTTTGAATTACCAGAAATAATGCTAAAATTAGAAAACTACTATAATGCTGCCCCCAGTGTACAAGAATATAACTACTGTAATACTGGTCCTATATACAAGAATATAACTACTGTAATACTGGTCCTATATACAAGAATATAACTACTATAATACTGCCCCCTATATACAGGGATATAACTACTATAATACTTCTCCCATATACAGGAATATAACTGCTATAATACACGAACTGGAGAGAGTGGAACGGCTGCACATCCCTTCTATGGCTGATACTAATGCCGCTAGGCCTATATTAAAAATCAACACCAGAGTGTCTGTATATGAATTGATCAAGCCATATTGCCCCGTGTACCAACGCGCAGGTCCTCTGGTCCACACGGGGCAATATGGCTTGATCAATTCATATACAGACACTCTGGTGTTGATTTTTAATATAGGCCTAGCGGCATTAGTATCAGCCATAGATGGGATGTGCAGCCGTTCCATTCTCTCCAGTTCGTGTTTCACAGTTCTCCCTCTCTGAACAGCTAGCACTCCTTTATAAGACCCACATGACCAAAATTAGCAGGATATGTCTGTGCTCACATGTCTGGACCCTATGTCTTCCCCATTCTGTGAGAGCAGCAATGGTAAGTGTAATACCATATCCATACTTGTGTCGTTTGGGGGCGGCCTTCCCTGCCGGTGGTGCTGGCTGGGTTTTGGTGGGGCTTTTTGGGTCTGGTCCTGTGACATTGGGGTTGCAGGGCCGTTCCATGGCCTCCCTTCCCTGCATGTGCACGCTTTGCGGGGTTGGCGGTCGCTGACCGACACGGTGTGGAGTTAGCGTAGGGACCCGTGTGGACCAGAGGACCTGCGCGGTGGTACACGGGGCAATATGGCTTGATCAATTCATATACAGACACTCTGGTGTTGATTTTTAATATAGGCCTAGCGGCATTAGTATCAGCCATAGATGGGATGTGCAGCCGTTCCATTCTCTCCAGTTCGTATAACTTCTATAATACTGCTCCTATATACAAGAATATAACTACTGTAATACTTACCCTATATACAGGAATATAACTACTATAATACTGCTCCTATATACAAGAATATAACTACTATAATACTGGTCCTATATACAGGAATATAACTACTATAATACTGCTCCTATATACAGGAATATAACTACTATAATACTGCCCCTATATACAGGAATATAACTGCTATAATACTGCCCCCTATATACAGGAATATAACCACTATAATACTGCTCCTATATACAAGAATATAACTACTATAATACTGCCCCTATATACAGGGATATAACTACTATAATACTGCCCCCTATATACAGGAATATAACTACTATAATACTGCTCCTATATACAAGAATATAACTACTATAATACTGCTCCTATATACAGGAATATAACCACTATAATACTGCTCCTATATACAAGAATATAACTACTATAATACTGCCCCTATATACAGGGATATAACTACTATAATACTGCCCCTATATACAGGGATATAACTACTATAATACTGCTCCTATATACAGGAATATAACTACTATAATACTGCCCCCTATATACAGGAATATAACTACTATAATACTGGTCCTATATACAGGAATATAACTACTATAATGCAATGGTAGAGTGCGGTCGGCACTGCCGGCGATAATAGCGTTGTGGAGCTGACTGCCAGAAAACAGACCTGTGTGTGCTGGTGCGAAGGGGTGCTCCCAGGGAGACAGGACAGCGTATACAATGCAGGTAGTAGAAAAGAGAGACTGGGGCACTCACCAAGCTTCCAGGCTGAGTTTATTACGACTTCAATCCATAGGTGAGGGAGGACAGATGGACTAGCGGGCGCTTACACCCCCGGGACGACGTTTCACGCCCACTCGGCGCTTCTTCCTGCCGGGGAATATATACAAGTCCCTAACTCTGCTTGCGCACGTCTTGCGGGGATTGTGGTCGCTGACCGGCACAGTGATGTTTTTTAGTTAGGGACTCATGTGTATTAGAAGACCTGCACGTGGTACATGAGGCAATATGGTTTGGCCAAATTATATACTAACTTCTGATGTTGTTTTTAAATGTAGCTGAATAAGCTTTTGTGTCAGCCATGGGTGCGATGTGCAGCCATTTCTGTCTTTTTGGCTTGTGCATATTTTATGTATTCTGTCCCTTTTTTCATTGTGGCTAGCACTCGTGCTTTGTAAGACCCATGTGATCCAAATTATCAGGAAGCACCTGTGTACATAAGGGGAGGATCTCCTAGTATTCTCCCATTCTACCTGCAGAGGAATGGAGAGAGGTAAGAGCTTGTTCACACTTGTGTTGCTTGGCGTCCACTTTTTCCGCTGGTGGCGCCTGCGGGGTTCGGGGGGGCCCTTTAGGGTCTGGTCCTGTGACAATGGGGTTGCAGGGCCATTCCATGGCCCCCCTTCTCTGCTTGCGCACGTTTTTCGGGGATTGTGGTCGCTGACCGGCACAGTGATGTTTTTTGGTTAGGGACTCATGTGTATCAGAAGACCTGCACGTGGTACATGAGGCAATATGGTTTGGCCAAATTTATATACTAACTTCTGATGTTGGTTTTAAATGTAGCTGAATAAGCTTTCGTGTCAGCCATGGGTGCGATGTGCAGCCATTTCTGTCTTTTTGGCTTGTGCATATAACTACTATAACACTGCTCCTATATACAGGAATATAACTACTATAATACTGCCTGCTATATACAAGAATATAACTACTATATTACTGCTCCTATATACAGGGATATAACTACTATATTACTGCTCCTATATACAGGAATATAATTACTATAATACTGTCCCTACATACAAGAATATAACTACTATAATACTGCTCCTATATACAGGAATATAACTACTATAATACTGTCCCTATATACAAGAATATAACTACTATAATACTGCTCCTATATACAGGAATATAACTACTATAATACTGCTCCTATATACAGGAATATAACTACTATAATACTGCTCCCTATATACAGGAATATACTACTATAATACTGCCCCCAGTGTACAAGAATATAACTACTATAATACTGCCTCCTATATACAAGAATATAACTACTATAATACTGCTCCTATATACAGGAATTTAACTACTATAATACTGCTCCTATATACAGGAATATAACTTCTATAATACTGCCCCCTATATACAGGAATATAACTACTATAATACTGCTTCTTATGTACAAGAATATAACTACTATAATACTGCTTCTTATGTACAAGAATATAACTACTATAATACTGCTCCTATATACAGGAATATAACTACTATAATACTGCCCCCTATGCTAAGGAACATAATATGGATAGATATACATGTATAATATACACATTATCTCCACTATACTGTGAGGCAGGACTGTTATTATACAGAGAAGAGTGAGGGAAGGGAAGACAAAATCTCTCTTCTTAACACAAATACATTTATATTGATATATTTTTATGAAACAACACGATGTGATGGATAATGTCAGATAATATTGCGGTATTTCTGGATATTGTGACAATCCGCCGGGATACAACCAATTACACCGTCAGATCTGGGTAATCACATTATCTCATCATGAAGTTTGATGTTTTTTATTTCTCTAAATCATAATTTCACTTTTCATCTTTTAGATCTTTTACCACTCTTCCATTACTTATCAGTTGCTGTATGCCCTGCAGGAAGTGGTGTATTCACTCCAGTCTGACACGGTGCTCTCTGCTGCCACCTCTGTCCATGTCAGGAACTGTCCAGAGCAGCAGCAAATCCCCATAGAAAACCTCTCCTGCTCTGGACAGTTCCTGACATGGACAGAGGAGGCAGCAGAGAGCACTCTGTCAGACTGGAGAGAATACACCACTTCCTGTAAGACATACAGCAGCTGATAAGTACTTGAAGAACTGAGATATTTTAATAGAAGTAAATTACAAATCTATTTTTCTATTATCAATCTGAAAAGAAAAGAGTTCGCTCTCCATTTTATCTTTTTTCTTGCATAATTTCTATTTTTTGTAGGATTTTTCTACAGATGTTGCAAATCTTCGACCCCCTAATGTCTCGGAACCCTGCCAGGCAGTATAATTGTTGTCGTTTTCACCATCTGTGGAAGCACAGGTTGGAGAACACTGTCTTATAGCCCGTGGACACCTTTAGTTATTTCCTTTGTCTCCTGAATGCAAAATGAAGCAACTTTCTAAATAATCTCCATGAAAAGCTTCCTCCAAATTTACCGATCAGAGAAAGAATAATCTGTCTGTTTTCCTGCTGCTCCCCAATCTCAGAGATACCAGCAGTAGGCACAGTGAGTTGCACACATCAGCTTAGAGTGGGGAGAGTAAGCATGGAGGGCAGCTCACACCGGCTGTAGATAGAGAGGAAAGCAGCTACAAGGCAGTTTTCGGGGCTCTGTAAAGAAAAAGTATAGCTCATATGGCAAACTCTATAGATACCCTGATTTAATATTCAGCATGTAGGAGGACACAGATGAGAATAATCTGAACCTAGGGGCAGCAATACACTGTATATCAGGGCGGGAAATAATTTTTCTACGTACATTTTGTCCATAGTTTGTTGGCCCTTGATACGGCATCTTTATACTGGTATCATTTATCCATGGGTCGTGTCGTCCGCCACCTCTTGAGTTTTACCTAATTTTCTATTGGAATAAATCTTTGTATTGTGAGAATGATTGGTTTGTGGTTGTGCCCCCCCCCCCCCCCCCATTATTCAGATGTCTCCAATTATCTGCCAGTAACATCCGGCGGCAGGGCGGCGATCGATCCTGCTCCTTCTTATAATTACTCAGCTCAGAAATTAATTTATTTAAACGTCAATAGAAGCTGCTCACGTTTTATAAGATACAAAGCTCAGGACGTGAGTCTGTTCCTAATGGGCCGGGATGTAATATATAATGACCGGAGGTATTAGGGGTCACAGCCCCCCTAGAGGTCACAGTAATGGGGAATATTAATTTATGGAATTATTAATGATCATGAAGTGAAAACTATCTCTTGAAATAATGTTCTATTACCTGCTGTATATACCCTGCTCTAGGTATATATTCATATATAGTCCATACCTACAGTACTTATCATATTTCATACAAGTGTACAATTGCAATCCACTGTGTGTTTATACACAATATGTACAGAAAAACTTGTCACTTTGTAAAAACATTAGATTATTTATCCTGTAATTCTTTTTATTAGAAAAATATAAAACTTAACAAGTAACAACATAAACATAAACGCGGCTCCATCAGCCAGAACAAAAACAAATACAAAGCTTTCTGCTTATAACAAAAACAACATATTCTGAAATAATAATCATATTTTCTATAAGGAAATCCTCCCTCACACCTGCCTCACCCGGCCAGTCCAGCTTCATAATAAAACACTACCCCCCCCCCCCCAACTTACCCTTACTACTACTATTACTACCACCACCACTACTACCTACCCCACACTCACACCTCACAGCACACAGAAATAATATAGTAAAGACACTCTGTCTAGACCAAACCAAGAATCTATAACATGCTCTGAGCCATTCTCGGCTCTAACTCAACATAGTCCCAGTCTGGACTTTTTTTTTTTTTTTTTCCCTTTAAAACACGCACACACACACACACACCTTACCCTGCAAACCCAACACAAAAAGCCCCCCCCCCCACACACACACACACACCAGCATAATTCACCCAACAAGCCCCCCCCTTCCAGATACTTAACTCTCATCCAACCACCACACACACTATAAAACTTTAACAGAAAAGAAAATATCCCAATACCAACTTAATAATATGAGGTCCGGCTGCCTTATAGGACACAAATAAATAAAAAAAAAATAAATAAATAAATACAAAAAAAAAAAAAAAAAAAAAAATATATATATATATATATATATATATATATATATATAATAATAATAATAATAATATAATAATACAAATCATAAAAGTACATCAACCATATCACACACAAACCTAACTATAAGCCCCACTTCCCACACCCCAAATCTGGACATGAGTCTGGGTCCATCAGTTCAGTTCTTGTCCCTCAGTGACCCATGCCAGAACTCCAAGTATCCATCCAGGGAAAAAACAACCCCCCCCCTCCCCATCAACCCACCCAACCTATCCTATACCCCAGAACTTAAACAATAACTATAATTGTCCATAAGGCTTATCCAGCCCCCAACTTACCAATGTTCCTAAAAATAAAGTATACACCATAACAATATCCCATAACACCAACACATTATGACATAACAGCAAGGCTCAAGTTCGGTAGCCTGTAAGCCCTTTACTGTTTATTACTTGTTAGAAAACAAAAAGCTAAAGTGTCATGCATAGCCCCCCACCGGGATCGAAGGATGGCAGACCGGGTACCATAATAATTTATAACCTATCCCTGACTATTCTCCCTACCCTCTCCCTACTACTATCCCTAAATATTAATCTAACCCTCACACTCTCCCTACCTCTGTCCCTACCTACTCTGTCCCTAACCAGAATTATGGTCCCTCACCCAGTGGGCTCAGTACCTAGGGCACAGCGAAGGAAAAACCTCTCCACAGGAGAGAAGCCCTACTTGTACCCAGCCTGCCATACTCCAAAGACCTGATCTTCCCAAGGTCACCAGTGATGTTCCTACAGACCTCCACCTCGGAGAGGACTCTACGCTGTGTAGATACTAGACACCGTGCGTTCCACGTGTGGTACCTAACCACTAAGCTGACTAAGAATAACGTGCAGCGATCTCGGCCACCCAGGTTCCTGAATACTCCATAAGCCCACTCCGGATAGGTGAGACTGACTAACTGATTCCAACCTATGGAGGCGCCCACCCTGGTGTAAACCCCTATATTGAAGGGACAATGAAGCAGGAAATGATCCATGCTTTCCAGCGTATTACCACACTCCTCTCGGGGACACCCCCGATCATCGGAGCTCCTGCACTTCAAATTGTCCCTCACATATAGCTTCCCCTGGAAGCAGCGCCAGGCCAAGTCCCAAAACTTCTGGGGGATCCTCTTTGAGTTCAAAAGACTTAACCCAACCCTCAGATCCCGACCTGGGCAATCCCTGAGCGCCAGGGGCTTCTGGAAATGGGTCAACAGAACCCTTTGGTCAAGGAATTTCCTCGACTGAGTCCTGATCTCCCACATTCCCAGACCCCACCGACGTATCATCTTCAGAGTCGGGGTAGCGTAAGCCGGAAGATATCCATGGGGTGTACGAAGGTCCTTCACTCGCCCTCCTGTCTCCCATTCCTGGAAGAAAGGCCGAAACCATTCCCTGCAGGAGAGTACCCACGGAGGAGCCCTCTCTTTCCAGAGGTTTGCGATGTTAGCTTTCAAGAAGGTGTTCACTAAGAACACCACAGGGTTCACCATAGACAAACCCCCAAGTCTCCTCGTACGGTACGTAACCTCTCTCTTGACCAGGTTCAGCCTATTCCCCCATAACAGCTGGAAGAACAGGCTGTAGATCCTAGTATAGGAAGCCTCTGGCAAGATACATACACTGCCCAGGTAGATGAACAAAGGGAGCAGGTACGATTTGATCAGGTGTACCCTTTCCCTCAGGGTCAAAGACCAACCCTTCCACTGGTCCACCTTCCGTGTGGCATCCTGGAGCCTACCATCCCAGTTTTTAGTGGGGTAATCACCCTGGCCAAATGTGATGCCCAATACTTTTGCTGACTCTTGGGGCTCTGGAAGGGTGTCCGGGAGATCAAACCTGGGATCTCCCCCTCCCAGCCAGAGACTCTCACACTTGTCCCGGTTGATCTTGGACCCGGATGCCTCCGAGTAGCGCTCCACTTCAGACATCACCATATCTGCCTCCCCTCTCGAGGATACAAAAACAGTGACATCATCAGCGTACGCCACCACTCTCAGGGTGGCTTCTGGTTCCTCCAGGCTCATCCCGACCCCTGCCAACGGTCCACAACCAACCCTCCTAAGGAAAGGGTCGATCGCGAACACATACAACAGTGGGCTCAAAGGACAGCCCTGGCGAACACCAGACCCAACCTCAAAAGAGCGGCCAGACCAACCGTTCACCAGCGGGAAACCCTCTGCCCCTGCATACAAGGTCTTAAGCCAATTGACAAAACTAGCTGGTAGGCCATATCTCAGAAGGACAGACCAGAGGTACTCGTGGTTCACCCGATCAAATGCTTTGGCCTGATCCAAGGACAGCAAGTAGGCCTTCCAAAGACCCGCACCACTCCGCTCCACTGCCTCCCTGACACTAAGGACAGCACTTAAGGTGCTTCGGCCTGGAACAGAGCAGTGCTGAGCCTCCGAAAGGAGCCGGGGTGCAAACTTCACCAGCCGATTAAACAGTATCTTGGCCAGAATCTTCCTGTCCGCATTGAGAAGAGCTATGGGCCTCCAATTCTCAATACGGCTCGAATCTTTACCCTTTGACAGAAGAATCAGGGCTGACCTCCTCATTGACCTTGGCAGAGTGCCCGAGGAAAGACACTCATTGAAGACCTCGGTCAAGAGGGGAACCAAGAGGTCCCTGAAGGTCTTATACCACTCAGATGTTAAGCCATCTGGACCTGGCGACTTCTTCAGGGCAAGCCCTTCAATCGCCAGTCTAACTTCCTCTTCCCTGATCTCTTCTGCCAAAACATCAAGAGAGGGGTCTACCCCTGGCTCAGGAACGGTCTCAGCCAGGAAACCCGACATCACATCCCAATCTAGATCCTTCCTCCCCAAGAGGTAAAAGGTAGAGTAAAAGGATCTGACGACCTCCAGGATCCCTGATCTGGACCGGTTCAGAGATCCCGTACTATCAACCAGTCCAGTCACGATCTTACTACTCACTGACATCTTACAGTTTCTGTAGGGGTCGGGCGAGCGGTACCTTCCGAAATCCCTCTCAAAAACTAAAGATGTGTGCCTATCATACTGACACCTCATGAGCAAGGCTTTCACTCTGGAGATCTCCTCTCTACTACCTCCAGTCGAGACAAGATGCTCGAGTTTCCTCCTCAGGCCTTGATACACACGATACCTATTCAGGGACCTGAGGCTTGAGAGCTGGCGGAAGAACCTCGCAACCCGCTTCTTGAATATCTCCCACCACTCTGACTTACTACTACATAGGCCCAGTAGAGGTACCTGACTCTGAAGAAAATCCTCAAAGGATTGTCTTACCTCTGCTTCTTCCAGGAGGGACGAATTCAGCCTCCAGTAGCCTCTACCCATCCGGGGGGTCTCTGAAACATTCAGGGAAAACAAAATTAGACAGTGGTCGGAGAACTCCACCTCAACCACGGACACTGCGGAAGAGACGGCTTCCTCCTTTAAATAAAACCTGTCTAATCTAGACCTGCAGCTACCTCGATGATAGGTGAAACCCACGTGGCCCGAGGGTGTCCGGATGTGGGCATCCTCTAGGAGAGCTTCCCTAACTATACTAATCAGGGCCATGCTATCATAAGCCAGCTTGTCTTTGGCGCCTCTCCTGTCCTGAGACCTCGTGATAGTGTTGAAGTCTCCACCAAAGATCACTTGCCGACTCGTAAAAAGAAAGGGCTTAATCCTCATAAAAAGGCTTTTACGGTCCCACTTAGTCTGTGGGGCATAGATGTTAATGAGCCTGAGCTCTTGCCCCTTCATGAGGACATCCAAGATCAGGCACCTCCCCATTTCTAACTCAATAACCCGTCTGCATTCTACAGGAGCGGTAAAAAGGACCGCCACCCCACTATACGGCTCAGCCGCAAGAGACCAGTGTGAAGGCCCATGCCACCACTCTCGCTTGGCTTTTACTAGCAAGGCTTGGTCTGTCAACCTGGTCTCCTGCAAAAACAAAATGTCGGCGTTAATACGACCGAGAAAATCAAAGGCTGCAAATCTAGCCGTATCCGACTTAATGCTGGCACAGTTAATGGATGCCAGAGTCAATGGGGTGAGTGCCGCCATCATGGGTGATTGAGTTAAACAGCCTTACTTATTTACTTTTTCCCTTTCTTCTTACCCCCCTCCCCATCAGAGGATGACCCTTTGGACTTTTCTTTAATCCTTTTTAAGGATGTAGACAAATCCATCCCTGGATCCTCATCTCCAGACCCTGGGGCCACCTGACCTCCCGAGGAAACTGCCTCTGGAGAAGCAGGCTCGGCGCCCCCTGGTAGCTCCTCCACCTCCAAACCCCCTTCTCCAAGGGTCTGGTACCTATTGGATAGAACGATCAGAGGGGGGTTAGTCGGGTCTTCCTTAGACACATGGCCCGTAACACCAGAGGAGGATTTAGAGGAAGCACCAGACTTCCCTTGACCCTGCCTCCTTTTGCCACACTTAGGTCTTTCATCTTGCCCTTTCCCACCATCCTCATCCAAACTTTCATATTGGGAGGAACTTGAGGAAATGGCCCTCTTGGCTTCTTCCTTACGAAGTCTCCTCATCTCTTCGCCTAACTCGGTATCCCCCAGAGCCTCAGCTGTTCTCTCTGAGCCAGCGCCAGGAGCAGGACCACTGACTACTCCTGCCACCAGGGAACTTCCAAGGTCCCTGCTCCTTCTGCGCTTCTCCTCTCGCCTTAGCTTAGAGAGGGTCTTGTTTTTCACCTTCTTCACTGGCCCTGGTGCCCCTTCTCCTTTGCTGGTTCCCTCCCCAGGAGAGGCAATTTCAAGGCTCTCCCCATCCCGGGCGGCCACAGCATTGGAAAATGAGCGGGGACACCGGCTAAACGGGTGACCAAGGTCACCACACAGGTTACAGCGAATCCGGCCACAGCTGGCAGCCAGATGACCCTCCGCACCGCACAATGCACAAATCAGTTTAATACAATTTGCGCTAAAGTGGGTGGGATCACCACACCTGTGGCACAGCTTCGGCTGCCCCTGGTAAAAGACTTGGATTCTGTCGTGACCCAAGAAAGCAGCCGATGGTATGTGTGTGACAGTGTTCCCTGAACGACGGAGACGGACGGAAAACGTCCAGGCCCCAGACCATATGCCATGCTCATCCAGATTTTTCTTGGGGACATCCGTCACTTCCCCAAACCTGCCTAGCCAGGTCATGATGTCATAACAAGAAAGTGACTCGTTACGTGTCAGAACGGTCACCTTCTTGACAGAACTCTGACGGGATACCGCCTTTACAGCGAAATCCCGCCACATGGGCTCATCCTTCACCAGCTCGTGATTAGACCAGAAGAGCTCAAGTCCCTCTGGCTTCACAAAGCTGATGTCGAATTCAGAGGTACCGTAGGGGTGGATCAGGGCAAAGATGTCATTCGCCCTGAATCTCATCTGGAAGAGAAGCTCCACCACCTTTGCCCTGGATGGGCACGCATCACTGCCTCTCCATACCAGACGGACCACATTCCTACGGCCCACCTCCTGCCCATTTGTAGGGAGGGACCAGGTTACCTCCCCATTTTGCTCTCGGAAAGCCCCAAGCCCATGTCTTTCTATATAGAAGGACAGGTCGACCTCCCGCCCCTCTACTTGGAGCGTTCTATCCCCTTTACGCAAAGCCTCCAGGAGGCGTCGTTGTAAGTTACCTTCCCCAGGGTTTAGAGATGAGGATCCCCTAGGACCCCCAGCAGTGACATTTGCATAGCTCCTGGAAGGAGCGGCCACCGCTGGGGGGGCAGCCGGACCACCCCCACCCCCCACAGAAACATTAGCAGAAATAATATTTACATTTACAGAATCAGAACCATCAGTAAACACATTAGAAGTGATCTCCTCCTGACTAGCTATACTGGACTGACCCGGGTGTAATCTGGCTGGCTTTAGTATATTTCTGCTGCTGCTGGCTGTCACGCTGGCATCCCTGGCATCCTTGGACTCATGGGACTTTGCAGCAGTCCTCCCTTTGGGAATGTGGGAGGAAGCTACTTTGTCACCGTGTTTGCCCTCAGCCTCAGCCAATACCCCTGCTTCAATTTCTTTAACAGCCAGCAGCATTGCTAGGTTGGTATCATCCGCACTCTTATGTCCATGTTCCTGCTGTACCCGTCCGGTACCTGCCGAGGTGTTTTCATGTGAAACGCCAACAGTTTTTATCTTATCTTTAGCTCCGCCCCCAACAGCCCCACCGCAGCACTGCAACTGAGCAGGGACAGGTACCGCGGATGAAGCTGCTGAGAGCGTCGCACCAGACGCCTGGATACTCCCCCCTCCGCCTGCAGAGGAGCATCTCTCAGCAACAGACCCGCTATGGGAGCCGCCCGCTCCTTTGTCTCCACTGCTGCCCGCCTGCCCGAGCTCCACACCAGCCCTTGGTGCCTGGGCACTCCCCCCCTTGCCTGCAGAGGAGTGCCGTACACCACCAAAGCCCCCTGGTTGGAGGCATGCCACCTTGTCCGCTACATTGTCCGGCCCCTCGGCCGCCCCTACACTTGCACCAGCCTCACTACCTTGACAAGTGGGGCTGGCGCTCTCCGCCATCTTTACTGTTTTCTTCCCGGTATTCTGGCCCCACTCCACATTTGTAGAAACAGGGACGGGCAGACCACCGGGGGCTGCTCCCCGAACTGACTTTGCAGTCGGCTCAGAGGGCACAAAAGGGACATAAACAAGATTTACTTGCTGTGATGGTTTTCTTGGTATTTTCTTCTTTGCAATTTTGTCTTCTCCCAAGTCGTCTCCAAAACTGAAATTATCCAGGTGCACCGGTGACTCCATGCTGATAATTTGGGCCATCAGCGCACCTCCGCCATCCTCCTCCTCACCAGCACTTTCATCGGATGATGGTAGCGCCACCTGTGCTGCAGGAATGCTGGATTGGGACGTGTTCACACTCTGTATTGGCTGTGATTCAGCTTCCACAGCTTCCCCACTTGCCGCCACAGAGACCTCAGCTGATTCAGCTTCCATGTCTTGCTCATCATCATCATCATCATCATCATCATCACTGCTCTCTTCATCCGCTGAGCAATCACTCTCATCCTCCTCTTTTTTTGGGGACTTCATTTTAGTAAACCTGTCCTCATTCAGTAGTTTTTCCCTGAAGACATCGCTGCCCTCCAGGATGGTCATCCTCTGCAGCTCCAGCTCTCTCACCTCCTGCTGCAGAGACTTCACCTTGGCTGTGAGTCCAGGCTTCTGTTTCTTTGGGGCTGTGCTGACTCTGTGTTTAGCAAAGCTCAGGTCCTCTCTTAGACCTTTCAGTCTCTTTCCCAGCTGCTCATACTCTGCAAGCTTTGCAGCTATCCTGGAGCCATAGGTGGCTGCAGACTCCCTGGGCCCCCTGAGACCCCACTGCTCCACCACCTGACTCTCCTGGGAGCCCCTCCGTGCAGCTGCACCTGCACCCCGTCTTCCGCTCACCTTGCTTGCAGGCTTTTCCTCCACATTAGAAGCCTTGCGGCTTCCACCCGTCGCTGGAAGGGCTGGGTCCACATTGCTGCGAACCCTACTGGATCTTCTTACCCCTCCAGCCGGAGCGCTGGCCGGTAACTTACTCTCTACACCCCCCGCCGGCCTTGACCGGGAGGTGGAGGTCAGGGGATCCATGCTGAAGACTCTCCCAGGAAGCTGCCACCTTCCTGGGGAAGCAGGTGGTAAATCAGCCTCTCTCCTCCTGGAAGTCTGGAAGTGTGGAACTCAGCAGCAAACACAGACACACCCAGTAACCACACCCTCCAGAGCTGCACTCAGTATTCTGCTGATGGGGTCACTGCGTACATACATTACATTACTGATCGTGAGTTACATCCTGTATTATACTCCAGAGCTGCACTCACTATTCTGCTAGTGGGGTCACTGTGTACATACATTACATTACTGATCCTGAGTTACATCTTGTATTATACTCCAGAGCTGCACTCACTATTCTGCTGGGGCGGTCACTGTGTACATACATTACATTACTGATCCTGAGTTACATCCTGTATTATACTCCAGAGCTGCACTCACTATTCTGCTGGTGGGGTCACTGTGTACATACATTACATTACTGATCCTGAGTTACATCTTGTATTATACTCCAGAGCTGCACTCACTATTCTGCTGGTGGGGTCACTGTGTACATGCATTACTGATCTTAAATTACATCCTGCATTATACCCCAGAGCTGCACTCACTATTCTGCTGGTGGGGTTCCTGTGTACATACATTACATTACTGATCCTGAGTTACATCCTGTATTATACTCTAGAGCTGAACTCACTATTCTGCTGGTGGGGTCACTGTGTACATACATTACTGATCTTGAGTTACATTCTGTAGTATACTCCAGAGCTGCACTCACTATTCTGCTGGGGCGGTCACTGTGTACATACATTACATTACTGATCCTGAGTTACATCCTATATTATACCCCAGAGCTGCACTCACTATTCTGCTGGTGGGGTCACTGTGTACATACTGATCCTGAGTTGCATCCTATATTATGCTATATACTAAACACAATTTCGTTAGTTTTCTCAACTTTAATTGCAGATGCGACCATGTGCTTTAGTATTCTGTTACACAACTGTTGGTCAATAGTGCACATTCTCTTACAACACACCGTATTGATCGCGCATCCTCAGGTAGGAGAAGGGTTGGATATATAGATCAGCGCTGTATCTAACCTGTTGGGCAAAACTGAATATTTTTGCTTTTAAAATGGAAATGGATAATGAGGAAGATTGAAGCAGAACAGAAATCATTACAATTGAGTCATGAACAGGTTTAACCTGTTCATGTAGATACAATGATGAGACCCTGACTGCTCGCTGGTTCTCAAGACTTTTTTTTTATCTTTCTGTCAAGAACACGAGTCCTCGCAGTCTATCAGCATGGATTGCTTTTCCTTTTGATGCTGTACAGAATTGCCTCCAGTTACCAGTCAGATTTACAAGGCCTTTGAAACCAAGTGAGTCCATAATCCCTCATCCAAATCTTCCTGACCACAAAACATACTAACACCAAGCTCTGTGACATCGCATGCAGTGCTTCATAGCATAGCCGTATCTTATACTATATCCAGACTATAATACTGATTCACAATACTGGTCTCCATGTACAGGAAGAAAACCAATATAATACTGCTCCTATGTACAATAATATAACTACTATAATACTGCTCCTATATACAGGAATATAACTACTATAATACTGCTCCTATATACAGGAATATAACTACTATAATACTGCTCCTATATACAGGAATATAACTACTATAATACTGCTCCTATATACAGGAATATACCTACTATAATACTGCCTCCTATATACAGGAATATTACTACTATAACACTGCTCCTATATACAGGAATATAACTACAATAATACTGCCTTCTATATACAAGAATATAACTACTATAATACTGCTCCTATATACAGGAATATAACTACTATAATACTGCTCCTATATACAAGAATACAACTACTATAATACTGACCCTATATACAAGAATATAACTACTATAATACTGCTCCTATATACAAGAATATAACTACTATAATACTGCTCCTATATACAGGAATATAACTACTATAATACTACCTCCTATATACAAGAATATAACTACTATAATACTGCTCCTATATACAGGGATATAACTACTATAATACTTCTCCTATATACAGGAATATAACTACTATAATAGTGCTCCTATATACAAGAATATAACTACTATAATACTACCTCCTATATACAAGAATACAACTACTATAATACTGCTCCCTATATACAAGAGTATAACTACTATAATGCTGCTCCTATATACAGGAATATAACTACTATAATACTGCTCCTATATACAATATAGCTACTATAATACTGCTCCTATATACAGGAATATAACTACTATAATACTGCTCCTATATACAAGAATATAACTACTATAATACTGCTCCTATATACAGGAATATAACTACTATAATACTGCTCCTATATACAAGAACATAACTACTATAATACTGCTCCTATATACAGGAATATAACTACTATAATACTGCTACTGTATACAAGAATATAACTACTATAATACTGCTCCTATATACAAGAATATAACTACTATAATACTGCTCCTATATACAAGAATATAACTACTATAATACTGCTCCCTATATACAGGAATATAACTACTATAATACTGCCCCCTATATACAGGAATATAACTACTATAATACTGCTCCTATATACAAGAATATAACTACTATAATACTGCCCCCTATATACAGGAATATAACTACTATAATACTGCTCCTATATACAAGAATATAACTACTATAATACTGCTCCTATATACAGGAATATAACTACTATAATACTGCTCCTATATACAAGAATATAACTACTATAGGAGAAGAAATAGAAGCTTTATTTTTTAGGAAACAATCAGACGCCATCTGGCAGGTAGCAGAGCGGTATGTGCGCAGCCTGGGAGGGAAGGAGCGTCACTGGGTAATCTGCATACTACTATGTCTATACAATCTCTAGTTAACACTGGATCTCCACTGTGATATTTATTTAGGGATATGATGATGGGTCCTGCGGCCGTCCGCACAGCTTGTATTCTTCCGTACGTATTTCTTTTTTTTCCTGCTCTCTGTGTATCCTGCTTTTATGCCGTTACTTTGTCTTCAGACCATAGCAACACATTGAGTTTGTATAGTTATGTAGTGTCCCAGCACAGGTGTGCCACTAAGTTTAATACAGATGGGTAAAGTAACTCACTCAGGTTCACACGAAAGGAGATTAAACAGTCTGTATTGTGTATTTTCCCCACTAGATGTCGCTGTATTTATTGTATGTTCCGCACTATGCACAGCTGAAGATTTCTTAGGTTAACTACTGTTTGTCACATGTTGTGTTTCCTCCTATCACAGGTGCAGTTTCCCCCACTTCTCCTCCTATCCTATGTATTTTCTCTTATCCACACACAGCCCCACCAATCCGTTAGCTTGCAGTGCTAGAAGCCTAAGGAGGAAGTGACGTCCTCTGAGGAGAACCTTGTCCATGCCAGGGATACCTTCTGCAACACACAGGGCAGTCACCTGGAGTTAGGTACTGACCCCAGTAGGACAAAGAGCGTGTATGCAGATGTATCCTACTGTAATGCACGGCTGTTCTGGGAAGTTACGGAAACTCTGCTCAACCCAGAGCAGGGACCTGTGACCTTGTACTACCCTAGCAGGACGGGTACCCCAACACTATAGGGCAAAAGGCGGTCAAAATCTATACGTGAGTACGAGTATCTTCTTCTACTACTATTTTCTACTACTCTATCCCGGGAGTGTACATTGCTACATTGGACAGGGTCCTCAAGACGCTCCTCTACTCTACCCTGTTCCTACATCTCTTACTATTACCTCCTGCCTGCACCTGCAGTTACTAAAAGTGTACCTAACGAGTATTGCACTGACGTTTCTACAAGCAAACCAAGTTATCCTGGTTAAGTCTTTGGACTCTTGTCTATTCTTCTGTAACTGCACCTATACACCTGTTCACACTTGGGTTATCCAAATCTTGAGCGCAGTGCCTATTTGTCCGGGGGTTTCAAGTACCCAATTGACCCTACACCCACAGAGCTGCAACAACACCGCACAGCTGCCCCGGCATACAGCAGTTATACGGAGTATAAGATAAGCAAAAAGGAGCCCATGTCTGCACCGTATCTTCTGCCCCAATAGCCCCAGCAGGTTTGAATGAGTTATACAGAAACATAAAAACATGGACGCTTTCTTAAGATGTAGCACCTTGGCTGTCCCCAGGTTGTGCGTGGTATTGCAGCCTAACTCCAAATCAACTCACTCAAATCAATCAAATCAATTCACTAAGTTATATTGATTTGAGATTTACTTCTCTTTAAAAATCTCCAGTCTTCGAGTACTTATCAGCTGCTGTATGTCCTGCAGGAAGTGGTGTATTCTCTCCAGTCTGACACAGTGCTCTCTGCTGCCACCTCTGTCCACGTCAGGAACTGTCCAGAGCAGGAGAGGTTTTCTATGGGGATTTGCTACTGCTCTGGACAGTTCCTGACATGGACAGAGGTGGCAGCAGAGAGCACTGTGTCAGACTGGAAAGAATACACCACTTCCTGCAGGACATACAGCAGCTGATACGTACTGGAAGACTAAATAATAAAAAATAAAGCAAATATCTTACAAAACTGTTTTTAATCACAAACATTGTGACAGGTTTAAGGGGGCTGATTTCATCCCCAATCTTTGTATCACCCTCTTCCGATGGAGAAGATGAGCTCCAACTATAATGACTCCCAGTGACCTACGATATTATAGAGATGGATTATAAGCGAAGTCATTAGACCCAATTACCGGCACTGTGCACGCGTTTCATCACATTTAGATGGGGCTTCCTTTGAATCCATTATACAGGGCACAAAGTTTCCGAAGACTCTGAGAAGTTTCACCGATCTTACGGATGATGATGATGATGATGTTGATGATGATGATGGCTATTTGGCAACACAATTCTCAGCCTCTCTCCATCTGGATGAACACCCAGTGACACGCAACCTTCCCGAGGACGCACTACTAATTAGATTTCCTAACAGGTGTTCGAGTCTTTTTGGTGGCGGGTTCGTCGGGGGCCCCGTTTAATTTTCCTCCTCGGTCCCTCAGCAGGATTACATTACTTGCCTATGATCAGGCCAGGGAGCCGGGGCGGCTCTTTACAAAATCAATTTCTCCTTCATGTCGGCCTTCCAGCCAGAATTTCTGCCGCGGTCGTCTGGATGATTACAGTCTTGTGCTCGTCCGCCTGGTAAAGAAGCCGACCCAGAATCCCCCTCTCTCTCCATGAGACGGCAGCTGAAGAGCAGGATGAAATCACATTCGGATAAAATTACAGGATTCTCGGTATCAGACAAGGTTGTGATTATCCCGGAGACTGGCGGGGCACCGGCTTCTTATACAAAGTAATGGCACAATTTTCCGATTCGGGAGCGAGGGGTCCGCCATTAGTATTCCTCATAGGGCTCTTAGGTGTAGTCATTATTATTATTTTTTTTACCATTGCACTAAAGGTTCATAGTCTGAATTTTTACAATGCTGGAAGTTTATAGCCCAGTCCGCCCATCACCGCAGCCGACCATTCTGGGTAATGTGTTATTTCAGAGCAATTCCAGACAAATTAGACTTTAAGGCAATAATAGAGTGATATAGAGATATGTCTAAGACACCGTAACCCCCCGGGAGGAGATTTACTCATTGTTACCCGACCAATAATTATTATAATGCCCGCCCCTTTGGATAAAAATATACAATACTGCCCCCCTGTGGATAAAAGTATACAGTGCTGCCCCCTGTGGAGGGGTGTATAACTACTGTTATTCTGATCAGAATACAACTACTATAATACTGGACAAGACTATGACTAGTTGTCTCATTCTGCCTTTCAGGTCCCCTGTGGTCTCCATCCTGCTGGCTGTGGCCACTCTTCTGCTAGGACCCCTAATCCTGTTTTGTAGGTGTGATTGCTCTCACAAATGGATTCCTAAAGGGCCGGTGTGTCTGCGTACTCCATCTCTGGCCAATCATTGCAGTTATGTCCTTTAGGTTTTTGTACCGTGCAAGTTTTCCTGCCCCATCCTTCTGCCTGACCAATACTGAATCCTGACGCCTGCCTTGGTGCGGTGAAACTGAGTTTTCTATCCATTCCTGGCACTGTCAGAGCGGTGTGCGGTGTACCTAGCACTGTCAGAGCAGCATGTGGCATTCCTGGCACTATCAGAGCGCTCTGTGGCATTCCTGGCATTGTCAGAGCAGTGTGTGGCATTCCTGGCACTGTCAGAGCGCTCTGTGGCATTCCTGGCATTGTCAGAGCAGTGTGTGGTATTCCTGGCACTGTCAGAGCAGTGAGCAGTGTTCCTGGCACTGTCAGAGCAGTGTGTGGTATTCCTGGCACTGTCAGAGCGCTCTGTGGCATTCCTGGCACTGTCCTGGTACCACTGTGCACCTCCCATCTTAAATGATATCATAAATTGCCATGACATAAGAAGGATATAGCATATGAAGGTGGTAGAGAGAAGGGTGAAGGACAGTTTAGGAAGGTAAGTGTTCACGTCATGGCTGCACTTACCACCCATAACTCACGTACCACTGCAGCCTAGTATGCTGGACCTTATGGCAGGAAGCTTCCTCCTTTCTATCACCTCCTACCCACCTATATACAAGCTCCCTATCCCTAGTGCTCAAATGGTAATAATCCCCTCCATAGCCCATGCAGTATTAATTCCCTTAATAGCCCCCTAATACTGCCCCAAGTAGTTGCCCCTATTATTTTCTCCTCACAGTAGGTAATCCCATAATAGTGCCCTATATAGTAAATTCCTCTATCAGTTCCTCCTTCAGTAGTTTATTGCCCCAACAATACTTAAAGCGTAACTGTCATGTTTTTTTTATTGCAGAAATCAGCAGTATAAGCGATTTTAAGAAACTCTGTAATAGGTTTTATCAGCCAAAAAAGCCTCCTTCTGTACTCAAGAAGCAATCTCCCAGCCTCCCCCCCCGACTTCTTATCTGTGCATTATCAGGCAAACACGTCTTCATTACAGAGAAGCCAGTGAAGACGGGTTCTGCTCTCTCCATTGTAAGCCTATGAAGGGGGGAGGGGCCGAGGGAGATGAGGGAGCATGAAGAGGTGACATGAAGGTCAGCTGTTTGTAGACTCTCTGGGCACCTAAAACGCTGGATTCAGGGGTCAGAAAGGTCAGTGCTTATCTATGAACTTGCTGAGAGAAGATTGCAGGGTGTTGTGCTGTGCAGGACTGCTCCGTGTTCAGTCACTCCTAACAGCCCCTCCCCTCTCCATAGCCACACAATGGAGACAGAAATCCTGCTTCATCTGATGTGAGGGGGGAGGCTGGGAGATTGCTTTTTCACTACAGAAGGAAACTCTTTTAGTACATAAAACCTATTGCAGAGTTTCTTAAAATCGCTTGTACTGTTGATATTTAATGTTTTCAGAAAAATGACCCTGAAATGACAGTTACGCTTTAAAGAGATTGTCCAGGGAAAATTAAATCCTGTGGATAGGGGACAAGTAAGAGATCACGTGGGGGTATGGGAGTTCCAATGTCCATATCCACCATCCATCTGAATAGAGCCACGAGTACCGCACATGGCTCGCAGCCTTATTCATTCCCATGGAACCATTGGAAAAAGCAGAGTCAGCCGGAACAGCGGTATTCAATACGGTATTATTTCTGTATATGTGTTTTGTTTGGAATTATTTTTTTACCTGAACCCTTCATTATAGTTTATTCTCTGTTTATGCCGGGAACGTTGTAAGTTTTGTTTTTTTGTGAAGTTGAGCGGGAGCCTTGGCTACGGCATCCAGGGGTGAGGCGGAAACACAATATAAGAGCAAGGTTCCGCTCCCTAATGCACAGTACTTGAGCGTTAATAGACTGAGTTATTTTGTACCCCGGCCGGGGGTCAGTACTTTACAATAGTGGGAATGCAGATGGGGTTATAAATTACCCGGCTCCTTATAAAATGATTTGACCCCAGCTTTGTGAGAGGTCTAGGTAAGCGCGAGCGTGGATTTTTCTGGTAAATAGCTGGCTGGGAAATCATGCGGCGGATACATAGTGTAACCGGGATTGTGTGCTCTACTATAGGCTTCATATTGCAAGAAAGATGCCGATCGGAGCGGGAGATGGGGGATTCTGTAAAATAGTAATCTGGGAAATGGGGAGATTGTTCTTTCTGTATTAAATAAATTATAGTTTTAGTTGCATACATATATGAAGCCAAGATTTAATGGGGTATAACTAACCATGAGCGATGAACCCGAGCGTGTGGCATGTGATTACCAGTGGCTAAAATAGTTGGATGCAACACTAAGGCTGCCTGGAAAACATGGATACGGCCATAAGCCATAGGTTGTTTCCATGTTTTCTAAGACTTCCTAGAGCTGCATCCAACTTCTGCAGCCACCAGTAATCGAATGCTCCTCACTGAGGTTCAGACCAATATCTTTAGGTATGACCACATCTAGAAGTTATCCCCTCTGCATAGGATTGGTTGAGATCAAACTGTCAGGACCCTTATCAAACCCAAGCACAGGGTAAAAACTTTCCTCTGCACATAGACAGCCAGCACTCCATTCATTCTTTAACAGGCTCGGCTCTTGGCCATGCTCAGAATCTCCGTAAAGAATGAATAGAAAACTGGCTGTACATATGTGATGCTTTCTGCTCATTTCGAGGGAACATTTCTAGAGATGAGCAAATTTTTGAAAAGTTCTGCAGGTTTGTTGAACTTTAACATAAAGTTCAGGTTCGTCTGAACCAAACCTTAAAGAGGACCTGTCACCCCCCGTGCCGGGGTGACAGGCTCCCGACCCCCCGTTAGAGCACCCTATACTCACCTAATCCCGCCTCAGATGAGTCCTAATCCCCTCCTCAGATGAGTCCAACACTTATAGAGAATGACAGGCGAGTCCGACGCTCCGTCATTCTCTATGAGCGTTGGACTCATCTGAGGAGCGCGCGCATCGGGCTGCAGCGGCTGATATCTCCGTCACCCGACCATCTCCAGAAGCGGGACCCGGCGGGATCACGTGAGTATAGGGGGCTCTAACGGGGGGTCGGGAGCCTGTCATCCCGGCACGGGGGGTGACAGGTTCCCTTTAAATGAACTTTACACGATTGCAGGTATTTAGCTGTTTTAGTGCGGTTTAAAAAATTTGCTCATCTATACTTATCTGTCTGCGCTCCCCTGGTGGCCTTCTTCTTTGGTGTTCCCTGCAGCCACCAAAAACCTGTTCAGCCAATCACTGACTGAGAAGGGACAGCGCCACGGCCAGTGGTTGGATAAGCAGGCTGTCACTCTTGTCTCGAGAGTGACAGCCCCCTCAGCCAATCCCTTACTGACTGAGATGGGACAGTGCCGAGGCCAGTGATTGACTAATGGTGGTTTTACACGGAACGATGTATCGTTCGAATTAAGCAGCGAACGATTAAGCGATGAGTTCTCAAATCGTCGTTGAGCGTTCGCAAAAAATTCGCAGATCATTCCATGTAAACAGTCTTTAAACGATTTCACCTATGTGTGAGATAGGCTGATCGTTATAAAAAAACATTGTTCATTCATTCAAAATCGTTAATCGTGCCATTGGGCGAATTATCGCTCTGTGTAAAACCACCATTAGTGGGCTGTTGGCTGGTGACACTGGAGACTCAAAGGAGGACAATGGGGGAGTGCGGACAGGTGAGAAAAACATTATTATTATTATTTTTTTAGATCTTTCCGAACTTGTTCTGAACTTTGCAAAAAGTTGGGTTTGGTACCAAACTGAACTTTTTGCAAAGTTCAGAACCAATCTCGGTTCGGGAAGTTCGGTTCGCTCATCTCTAAACATTTCTCCTTGACTCTCCTTGACTAAGGGCCCTATTCCACCAGACAATTATCGTTTGCATAATCGTTAACGATTAACGATCTCAAACGACCGCTATTGCGAAAGACCTGAAAACGTTCACTCATTTCCATGGAACGATAATCGTTACTTACGATCGTAATTGCGATAGTTTTTTTCTTCGCTATTTATTCGTATCTATTGCGAACGACCAAACGATGTCTTATTCAATGCGAACGATTTACGAACGTTTTGCGAACGAGCAACGATACAAATAGGTCCAGGTCTTATAAAGCGATCAACGATTTCTCGTTCGGTCGTTAATCGTTAACTGCATTTCAACCGAACGATTATCGTTTAGATTCGAACGATTTAACGATAATCTGAACGATAATCGTCCGGTGGAATAGGGCCCTTAGATGAGAAATCTAATCAATCCCTCCATTCTTTACCTTTCATCCCCGCAAGGAAGTAAGGATTGTCCAGATTCCTAGGTCACAATCCTTGGAGTGTACTGATACTCTGGGGAATAGAAGAAATTAAGGGGAGTCAATGGTTAAAACCAAGAGAGTAGTTTTGATACAACAAGCCAAGTCAGGTCAAGGATGAGAACCAATAGAAGAATTACAGGCACCAGGAAGAAACTCTAGACAGCAAGGCAAGAATGGAAGCCCAAATAAGTGTCAAGGTCTTGGGCAGGTTCAGGCCTCACATCATTAGTAGACACCGGCTATAATGTCAACCCAACGTGGCGTGTATCTGGATGCTGGCAGCTGCAAATGGCGGCATTGCTGGAGTGAAGACGGGGTGAGCTGAAGACAAGAGAACCAAGGCCACCACTGTCTTCTGGAAAGGTTAGAGGTCAACGACAATATAAAAAAATTGGCAAAAATAGCAAGGTTTGTAATATATTTATATAGTAGTTACTCCTGGTTTGAATTTATATAACTTTTTCTTATACTTGGATGCAGTCACCCACCTTGGGCCAGCTCATAGGAGGCAGCGGGCAAGTCAATTATTTTCTTCACTTCACCTAAAGCAAACTTAAAATCAATACGGCAAATGTAGCCCAATGGCAAGTTAGGGTTAAATGTAAATCAGGTCGATCAATTCTACTATCCTCAGTGTAAATTCTGCAAAAGATCGACCCAAGCATCTTGTACTGGGTGTGCTCGGACATGGAGGGTGAAGATGCCCAGTTATGGCTCATTATATATTGCTTCTGCTGTGCCCAGTATGATGAATTGCCTCTAATGCGGTATGCATCTCTAAGGTCCTGTTCCCTTAAAGCAGAAGTCTGGCCAAAACAACAAATACATAGCAGGCTGGGGGTGCGGTTGGAGAGCTGGTGACGTAGCACTGCGGGGCACGGAGATGGGTAAGTATTGATTCATTGACTCTTTTTATGCTACCGCACCCCCTACCTGCTATGTATTTTTGGTTTTGGTCAGTCTTTTAATATCATATCCACCCATCACCTCAGCCCTCCTTACACTCATTGTAGCAGTTCAAGTATCTTCAACCTCTTGGCATATGATGCAGCTCTTTAGTACACACAGAATTCAGGATAGCGAGTGAGGGGGTGTCTGCAGATTCTAGCTTGGTTCTATCAACTTATCTATGTAGTAAGCTTGGTTCTGGTATTGTATCTATGTATTAGGCTTGGTTCTGGTATTGTATCTATGTATTAGGCTTGGTTCTGGTATTGTATCTATGTATAAGGCTTGATTCTGGTATTGTATCTGTATTAATCATGGTTCTGGTATTGTATCTATGTATTAGGCTTGGTTCTGGTATTGTATCTATGTATTAGGCTTGGTTCTGGTATTGTATCTATGTATAAGGCTTGATTCTGGTATTGTATCTATGTATTAGGCTTGGTTCTGGTATTGTATCTGTATTAATCATGGTTCTGGTATTGTATCTATGTATTAGGCTTGGTTCTGGTATTGTATCTATGTATAAGGCTTGGTTCTGGTATTGTATCTATGTATAAGGCTTGGTTCTGGTATTGTATCTATGTATTAGGCTTGGTTCTGGTATTGTATCTATGTATAAGGCTTGATTCTGGTATTGTATCTATGTATTAGGCTTGGTTCTGGTATTGTATCTGTATTAATCATGGTTCTGGTATTGTATCTATGTATTAGGCTTGGTTCTGGTATTGTATCTATGTATAAGGCTTGGTTCTGGTATTGTATCTATGTATAAGGCTTGGTTCTGGTATTGTATCTATGTATAAGGCTTGGTTCTGGTATTGTATCTATCTATCTATTAGGCTACGTTCACACAGAGCAAAAGGGGCGGATTACGCGAGGAAATATTTCCGCCTGAAGTCAACTGACGCTGAATTCCGAGCAGAATATAAGCAGAATGTAAGTAGAATCCCTTCATATTCCGCTAGGAAAGTGTTCAGCTCGTAATCAGCTCTTGACAAATTCAGCGCGGAATTCTCGAGGAATCCGCGCTGAATCCGCATGCATTCAGCGCTGAAATTCAGCGAGTATTTGGCAAGTAAACTAGACTATACCAGAATATATACTAGAATCCTCCTCCCCCCCTTTTTTCCCCATTTCCGCGCTGATTCAGCGCGTAATTTCCGCTTGTATTAAGCGCTGAATACGCGCGTATTCCGCGCTGAAACAGAAAATAAGAGCCCCATTGATTTGTATAGGCTTCCGCTAGCGGAAGAATGAACATGTTCATTCTTCTGGCGGAAAGCGGATTAGTTCAGTGCGGAAATTCCACCGTGTGAACTGCAGAGCAGAATTTCCATTCAACACAATGGAAATTAGCTCTGCACCTATTTTAACGGCTGAAATTTCAGCGCTTATTCAGCGCAGAAATTCAGCTGCTTTTGCTCTGTGTGAACGAGCCCTTAGGCTTGGTTCTGGTATTGTATCTATGTATTGGGCTTGGTTCTGGTATTGTATCTATGTATTAGTCTTGGTTCTGGTATTGTATCTATGTATTAGGCTTGGTTCTGGTATGTTATCTATGTATAAGGCTTGGTATCTATGCAATGTGCTTGGGTTTGTCACTGCATGTATACACTGATTTTGTTACCATACCTATGCACTGTGCTTAGATGTTACTCTAAAAATAAGACCTACCCAAAAAAATAAGTCAGCTGACCAGATCCCTGAGACTGGTTATTGAGAATCAGTCAATCATTGCCAGACTTGTTATGCTCTGCCCCACCTGCCTAACTGGCAGGAGCGATAAGCAGATGCACAGTAGGGGACATTGAATAAGGGGAAACAGAGGGGGGGGGGAGATATAAAGTATGGGGACTATCTGCAGGATATATACAGTATAGGGGAAGAAGCACTGAGGGTGAGGGAGGTATACAGTATGGGGAGGGGTATTACTGATGAGGGGTGATGTATATAGTATGGGGGAAGAACAACAGGGGGGAGGGAGGTATACAGTATAGAGACTACATTCAGGGTAACTTACAGTATAGGAGCCTAACAACATAGGGACATAAAGTATGGCAGCTAACTATCATAGAGATTGGGGCTACTGTGTATGGACATACCCCATTACTATGAAAATAATACTTAGCCCTTTTTTCAGAGTAAAAATAATATGAGACCCTGTCTTATTTTCGAAGAAACATGGTATGCTCTAAGCTCAGTTTTGTTATTTATGCAGTGAGCTTTGTACTGTTACCTTATCTAGGCACAAAGCTTGGTTCTGCTACTGTATATAAACACTGAGCTGAGTTCTGTTACCAGGCCCAGTTCTGTTATATTACCTAGGTAGCAGACTTGATTCTGTTACCGTATCTATGCAGAGAGTTTAATTCTGTTTTCACATCTATGCGGAAAGCTTCGTTACTATACCTATGCCCTGACCTTGGTGCTGTTACTGCATATACTTGGTTCACTCACCTCTGTAGCAAGTTTCTTGTGTTACTTCTTCCATTCAATTATTGTATGTATTTACTGAGCTGCCTTAAGGTTGATTCTGCTATTGTACAGAGACAAAAAGTTTAGTTCTTTTACTATATCTATTCCCTATGCTTGGTTCTGGTACCTTATATATATATATATATATATATATATATATATATAAGGTACCAGAACCAAGCATAGGGAATAGATATAGTAAAAGAACTAAACTTTTAAATATATATATATATGCAATAAACTTTGTACTTTTACTGAACTGCAAGAATAGCCTTAGTTATACACTAAGTATAGTCCTCATACTCTATCTGTATACAGAGCTTGCATCTATTACTGTATTAGTTGTCAGGTTTGGTTCCTTTACTGTTTCTTTTTGCTGGGTTTGGTTCTGTTTCCATATCCTAGGCTTGGTTCTGGCACTGTATACATGCATTAAATCTATGTACTTAAAAACTGTAAAAAAAAATAATAATTATGGATCAGCTATGGTTTATTGTTTGTAGTGCCTGTTGTCCTCTTTTCTACCGATGCAAGTAACACTAACAACTAAAGTCTACAGCTACATCACAATGATCTCTATGTATGATGATATAGTGTCATGGTCTCTGGATGATTTCACATGCTCAGTGCATGTAGGCACAGAATAATATAATAATACATATAATTAATGATACACACTAATAGATGTGGGCTTGGTAAATGGGTAGATATGATACAGGGGTCAGCATTGGGTTGCCGTCTGTTGAACACTTGACTGTACACTTGGGTTTCTCACATGATGCCAGTGGTGCAGACTTTGTTCTGGGAAACACATTAGCTGACTTGTCACGGTCAATACTAGATATCATTTTATAAGGCTAAAGATGTCACCAGGGAAGTCAAGAGAGAGGGAAGGAAAATGAGATGGTTTAGAGCAAGGGAGCATATGGTTATCCACTATACAATACGCAGAGGAATAATTGCCAGGATTGTGCCGCCAATACTGTCTTTTTCCATTTTCTTTCACTGCTCACAGGAGCTATACGAGTGCATGCCATTGCTTTAGTTGGTTCAATGAACTTAAAATGAAGTTAAGAAATTTATAAAAAAGTCTAGTAAAAAAAACAAACTATAATACATGGGGGTTGCTATGGGGGTTGCAAAGGCGATACTTCCTATTTGAATAGATATTATTAGGTTAAAGAGGCAGTGTTGCAAAAAAATAGAATTTTTTTTTATACTTCCGGCCACTAGGTGTCTCTCTTTACTGCGCATGTGTACACTTGCTGTGTGTCCACATTCAGTAGCAGAGAATCCTGGGGGTGCTCGCATTGTATGGTCAGCTCTCCTGCCACACAGCACCACAACTTCTGTAACCAAACAGAGCCGTTATACATAAAAAAGAGCCTAGCTGATTATAGAATAAGTAAAAGTTGGTAATATAATTATCCTAAGTTAATTGCTCTCTGGTGATATACAACCTGCATGATGAACAGGTATCATTTCTTGTGTGTAAAGGACTCGGACTTGAAGTAATGCCATGTACCTGGGTGATTGATTGCCCACTCAGCTAATCAGTGACTGGGGTGGGTTGTTACAGTTGGAATAGCTGGATACGTGATGTACTCAGATTCCAGGTTAAAATTACATCTGGCGGCCGTCAGTAGGACCCAGGAGCAGCGCTATGGAGGCACGGAGATGGGGGAGTTTACTTTGTTTATTATTTTCCCATGGGACTCCTTTAATGCGTGGTATCCGATTGATTAATTGTTGTAAGTGCAATGGCTTCTTTGGCAGCGTTCACTCTTTAAGCCTTGGACAGAGTTGAGGGAGAGTTGTAGTTCCCCTTAAAGGGGTACTCCAGTGAAGTATTTTTTCTTTCAAATCAACAGGTTTCAGAAACTTATATAGATTTGTAATTTACCTCTATTTAAAAATCTCCAGTCCTCCAGTACTTATCAGCTACTGTATGTCCTGTAGGAAGTGGTGTATTCTTTCCAGTCTGACACAGTGCTCTCTGCTGCCACCTCTGTTCATGTCAGGAACTGTACTGAACAGGAGAAGTTTTCTATAGAGATTTGCTACAGCTCTGGACAGTTCCTGACATGGACAGCGGTGGCAGCAGAGAGCACTGTGTCAGACTGGAGAGAATACACCACTTCCTGCAAGACATACAGTAGCTGATAAGTACTGGAAGACTGGTAATTTTTAAACAGAAGTAAATTACAAATAAATATAACTTTCTGACGCCAGATGATTTGAAAGAAAAGATTTTTGTCGGAGCTCCCCTTTAAATGACCTTTCCTGTATTGTACGCCTTGTGTAACACCTTTTCAGCATTAGGAAGCATTGTAGGAATCGCAGTGTCATTACTCGCTGGCTCAGGACACGGCTCCTTGTAGCCTCCAGATGTCTGTTGTTCTCTTTTCCGTAATGTGGAAATCTGCTGACGAACCCCCAGCCATTTTATCTGACTCTGATTTATTTCTTGACAAGATTTTGTCTTACGGAAACTTCAGCGTTTTCACAGACGATATCCGGCTGTAATGAGACTGACACTTACACTTCTGCCGCCCCGGGCATCATGTCTGCATTACTCAATAGATTACTATGTACCATGTAGACAGTCGCCGCCAAAACCTATAACAGTTTAACACGCTGAAGCTTTATGTAACGTATTGACTCTAGAGAAACCCGGAGGAGAATTGTTCTGGGAGTACAAGCTGTTCCCAGAGTTTATGTTCCGTACAGTCAGATCACAGTCTCCAGACGTGTCTCCCAGGAGGGGATTATTGGCAATGCCATAAAATCACCTAAATAATAGTGCTACACCATAATGGAGGCAAATAATCAGTACACACATGTAAGTACTACAGATGAGTAACTTAAAGGAAGTTTGGGTTTGCGCCAACTGGAACGATCGGTATTTGAACCCTTGTGGCTGGAGAAGATGGACGCATGAGAGCAGGAAGGGGCAGCAAGGAGGCAAACAAATAATCAGGGCACTGGCCCTTTAAATCATAGCAGATCCAGTGCGCGCTGGGCCAAACAGAAGGCAAGGGAAGCGGGGTGGGGACCAGGAGCACAGAGGAGCCGGCCGCCGGACAGGAGGGCGGCCGGGGGCAAGGAGCCATGGACACCATGACATCCAGCCACCAGGATTCAAATTCTGAGTATTTGGGTTGGTGTGAACCTGAACTTACTGTAAGTTCTCTCATCTCTAGTAAGTACCATACAGTGTACAAATAACATTGCTAACCTGTACTCTAATATAAGTGGACATAGTGGGCCAGCTGAGGTGTCAAAATGGCTGGAGACCGGAGTGATTCTTTTCTCTCACCCCTGGTACTAGTATGGGAAGTCACCACAATATAAAGGGGGGATGCACTGGTGAAATGGTGTTTAGACCCATGGGGTGCAGACTGCTGTGGTTAATGGCAGGTGGGGCGTCCTTGGTCGTTTGTTTGCAGACAGGAACCAAGTTGCTGGCTGAGGAGTTGCTTCATTATGGGTAACTTTACTTAAAGTGTCACTGTCGGTTAAATTATTTTTTGCAGAAATCAATAGTACAGATAATTTTAAGAAACTTTGTAATTGGGTTTATTAGCTGAAAAATGCATTTTTATCATGAAAAAGCAGTTTGAAGCTCTCCCCCCTTTCTTCATGGTTCTCTATGGAGAGGGGAGGGGTGGAGGGAGATGAGGCACCAAAACAGGACAACAAAGAGTTAATTTACAGATACATAACCGGCTATATCCTCTGAAGTCAGCACTGACCTCTCTGACCTCTGAATACCGCCTTTTACACAGCTCCCACTGTGTAATCCTTTGTTCTCTGCTGGTGACTGATCTCCCTCCTCCCCCCTCCCCTCTCCATAGGTTACACAGGGCTCCACTGATGTAAATGAGTCGAGATATCCTGATAATGAGCAGTGAATGAGAAAGAGGAAGGGGGGGGGGGCCTGGGGAAAATCTTTTTGAATACAGATAATGGCATATTTGCCAAATAACCCAATTACTAAGTTTCTTAAAATCGCCTGGACTATTGATTTCTGCAAAAAAACCAAAAAAAACCCACAGTGACACTTTAAACAGAAAAACTTTCACAAAGTGGGAGTACACAGCCTATACATAAGATAACTGTGACGGTGGGTGATATGTAGTATCAAGAAGTTAAAGGGATTATCCAGTGTTAGAAAAACATGGCCACTTTCTTCCAGAGACAGCACCACTCGTGTCTCCAGTTCAGGTGCATTTTGCAATAAAGCTCCATTGATATCAATGGAACTAAAGTGCAAAACCTGAGTTGTGTTGTCCCTGGATAAAAGTGGCCATGTTTTTCTAATGCTGGATAACACCTAAAGGGGTATTGTCACGAAGTAAAGAAGATATAATCAGATGTGTACCGCATACATATATGTAGAGGAGAATAAATGTGCTGTAGTTAGTAAAGAAGCTTTCATCACTAAACTATTTTTCTTCCCTATGGATCTGATTACTTCCTGGTTTCTGCTTTGAACTGTGACCCTACAGTTGCCAAGCAACAATGCAGACACTCTCCCACAATCCCCCTTGCTTGCATGTGAAGTGAAAACCAACTGCCAGTACTAATCAGACAGATCATGTGACTGGGACTGAACAGAGCATGTGTGCCCTAAGAAAATGGATGCCTGGCAGGCTGTTACCAAGGGCGACAGGTTATGAAACTAAGCAACACATGGGGGGGGGTTACTGAGTCAATATCTTTCAAATGATCCATTTTAACAAATGCTTGTACATTTGGAATATGTCTCATTAAACATTATGCACCTGGATAGGCCTGGCATTAAACTGGGTACAAATGGGGCTTTTCAATGGAAGTTTTCAAGAAACAACTCATAAATCTCCAACAGAAACATAAACCTCATCTTTTTTTATATCAAAAGTCTTATGGTTCCTATACACTTTATACTAAACTCAGCTGACAGAATGGGGGCCTTCCGACCCTCTACCAAGAGATGATGTTGGTGGAGATAGGGTCGGGCATGATGGATTTTCACTGCCTGATCGTGTTACCAGAGGGATAAGTTGGTGCCAGGCCATGTAAGGTGTCCCACCACGGGTGTTGCTAGTAGTTACACCATTCACAAAAGCCTGTACTTTTTGTATGTAAGTGGTGATGTAGCAGTGTTAAAGTTTCACCACAAGATGTCCCTATTGTAAGCATATGTACTTAGTTATTGCACAGCTGTAGAACTGAAAGGGTTATTGTTTATTTGTGCGTCATGGATCTGTAGACCAATGAGCGTGTTTTCTTCTCTCCTATCATTTCTCTCTTTACTTCTTACATATGCACTCTTCACCCATTCACAGCACACCTTACAGGGGCTGTAGATAAGAAGTCACATAGGTAGAGGAAGTGTAGAGGGCTTTTGTCACTGGACTCTGTAGAGGAAGGACACAAGCCAGAACGCTCTCTATAGTAGTCTAGTTGGGCCCTGGTCCTCTTCCAGGTCCCCAGTCTCAGTGTGCAGTCCAGAAGCAGACTCAGGCACATGAAGCTAACCTTTTCTCCTTAAGTAACTCCACTCAGCACTATGCAGTGTTAAACCCTTTACTAGAGAGGACAAGTCAGAGATCATCTCAACCCACGCTGTGAACAAGGAGAGACAGAGTGCAGGACAGTATCCACAAAGCTAGGCTAGGAATTGATCCAGATAGAGCAAAGTTGCTAGAAGCCTATGAACTCTATCTCGCAGTGCGGGTGTCAGCAGGGAACCCTCAGCATTCCGCTCATCCCAGGGAACAAGGTCTGGGGCTTGTGTCACCCACTAGGACGTGTCTCACGACACTGGTAGGGCAATAGGTTGTGCGAAGACCCTAAGGTCAAAACACAGGCACAAGTATTCTCTCTCTCTTCTCAAGTATTCGTCTACCTCTTCCTTCAACATCCCGGTAGAGCACAGTACTACTTGGGTTGGGACTCTCACAGCATCCTCCTCTCTACTTCACTGATTCTTCTACACACGTCTCAGCACGCAACTCAGTCTGCACAACTTCCTCTCCGCTCACTTTAATCTGGATCCTAACTTATCAAGTGTCTTATTAAGTTTAAAGTCTTATTTCAAGGCAAAGCTGTACACAAGTGTTTCCCAAGTAAAGCAGATCTTATTTATGATAAAGAGACTCTGATTCCTCACCCCACACCAACACAGTACCTTGGGTAATCTCCCCTTTCTGTGGGTGGCAGTGCCAATAGTCCAGGTCGGTCAACAGTCCACTCCGGACCACCATAACGACAACCCAAGGGCCCCTGAAACAACCCAGCAGGTCACTGTCCACAGGGGAACAAGGTACAACTGGCCCACTAAACTAAAAGTGGGTGTTCCATCATACCTATGTATCTCAACCAACCACCACAGAAGTGGCGTTACTTTACCATCATACAAGGTCACCACACATGGCTTAACCCTGCACATAGAGAATACATGACCTTTTGACCATACCAAATGAAACTGTGCATGAGAAAGCCAGGAGAGATCCCTGAAACATATAGGCACCTTTATTGTAATGAGCAATGGGTCCAGTCCAGCCACTCAACCGCTGTGGTTTTGGGCCACTCTTATAGGCATTGTGTAAGTAGCCTCCTGGTTTTCACCCTTTCACCTTGTCTTAGGAGGTTCTGGTCTCTAATGTAGTGGACTATCAGGGAAAGGGGTCCTGGTGTTTGTGGCAGCTGGCCCGGTAGGCTGAGAAGCATGGAAGCAAAGCATTTAGGGGTTCTATGGCAGGTATTGTACTAACCAGACATATTGGAGGGGGCAGCAAGACGTTGTAGTTAACAGACCAGGTTAAACATTGAAGGGGCAGCGTAGCACAAAGGAACAAGCAGAGGTGAAGTCGGTAAGCCAGGCAAAAGTGAGAAACAAGAATGGAATCATGTAAAAGAGAGATGGTGAAGCTGTTGGATATAGGTGCAGGGATTGAGTGGAGACCAGAAACAACTTTCTACCGGGTGAATCCGTAAACCTCTCTCACGTCTTTCCGAGTGGAGCTGAATGGTGATAAGCGGGCATGAACGGGCACAGCGCCCAACTGGGTGCCTCTATCTGTTTGTGTCAGTGATCGGTGGGGGACTCAGCCTGTAAGAAGTTTTTTTTATAACTTTCGGTGTCCTTTAGGATTAGCACATGAAGCTCCAGCTCTAATAAATGTCTGCCAGAATGTCCTGTCATCTGTCGTTGCTGTCACAGATTTCCAGGATTGCAGCATCGTTGACAGACTCTACTGTAGACGAGAGTAGTTTGATCTTCCTCTGCGGGATATCATGAAATGCAGTTGGCCGTATCGCTGTTTTTTACAGGCCTGTGAGCAATTTTGTAATTACAGCCTTGGAGTGGCAGACCCCACTGTTTAATCCTTGCTAGCATCTTGGCTCCTGGGTTTCCAAAGATGGTGAAGAAAGCTTGGTGATGTGTAACAATGGTGAAAGGAGCAGACGAAATACCCCCATCCCCAGACAACGGCTAAGCTTTTCTATTCTGACTAAGAGTATTTTTTTTGTACTTGTTAAGCCTTTACTGACACAGGAACTGATGCTCAGATCTCAGAAGTTGGTTTTGTATTACAGTAGGATAGCACCGAATCCCACTGGACATCTACCATCAATTCATTGCATAACACTGGATAAAAGTAGGCTATTCTTGTTTTCCTACAAAGTAAATTTTTAACTCTTCTTAACAACTGACATACAGGACTGTGCTAAAGTCTAAGCCGGAGCAGAAACATTGCTGCAGAGTATTAGAGCTTTATACTAAAGTTGGAAAAACCTATTGTGAATGTAAAGTCTATGAGGGCCTCTCGAGTCTCTACTGACAGATGATGTTGAGTAGAGATGAGCGAAGTGAATCTGACAAATCAAGATTTGCTGCGAATCGCGTTGTCAATTTGACCTTCTGTAATAGTCCCAGTATTGTAGCTACCATAGTTTGGGCTGTTTTAATGAAATTCGTTAAAATTCAATTTACGAATCTTAACAAGTTCCATCAGAGAGTAGTCTGATTGGCTTTATTTTGCAGAAGTCCTGGAAGTGAACATATGGCCGCCCAGAGCCCTGATCTCAACATCATTGAGTCTATCTTAAACACTTAGACTCCCAGGTATAGAGTTTCTTTAGGAGAAGAGGAGGCCGTGACATGTTCCGAGATTCGTATTTTTAGTTTGCGAGTTGAGCAACCAATGTACTGCGAATAACCCGATAGACATTGCACTAAGTAGATTACATAGGAAGCATTACAGCCGATCAGAGACTGAATGGGGAAGGATTGATTAGTAACAGATGACTTAAAAGCCCAGATATATTCATGCATTTATTTCCATAGCATCTGTACGAGTCGCTCATTCTTCTCCAGTCACGTCGCGATTCCGCAGAGAAATGAGAGCCGGAGGAAAGTATATCACCAATGATGAGGCCACACGTCTGAAATTCCCCGATAAAATATTACAATGGACGTCATCCTGATATAGTACGGGGATCTATTCGTGTAAAATGGTCTTAATAGCATCAAAAGTGAAGCCATAAGGTGATGAGAATGTGCGTGTGTCAATGCAATTTGCTGTCATGGATCATCTTGTAAACTTTTGATGATTTGCTGCAGAAAACGTCCACTTGATTTTTGCTATGCGTATCCTTATATACATGTAACGTGCAGTGATACAGCCCGATATACTTACCTTCAGTCATGTCCATTGCTTGTTCTAACCTTCTCAGTGGTAGTCATCTTAGTTACCATATCCTAAGTATAGCTGCCCCTTACTCTTTCCATCATCATGCCGGTCACATCATCGGTTCCTTCTCTCGAACACTTTTAGTTCTAATCAACTTGATAAAAACAGGATCTTGAAGAATCAACGTGGGTCGATCTGCTCTCTGGCCGGTCGTCTATCCAATCATCATTATATAGTGGAGATGCATTCAATGGCTCTTGAGTTATTATAGAAATAAGAATGCACTTTGATTAACTATTACATGGTTCTTAGCCAGAGGACCGACACACATCACATTTATACTTTACAATTTGCTTTAATGCTGAGTATCCGAACGTTCATGATTATCAGGTTATTCAGAAGCCAGGCGACCAATAATGTGCTTCATATCCTGTATATATATATATATATATATATATATATATAAATTTTATAAATAAACACAGTAATGGACATCACTTCATAGAAGACAGCGGAAAAGAAAATGTTTATATGTCTTTATTTAATGGAATCAATAAAACTATATGCATTTAGTGTGTTTTTCCCAGAAAAAGATACAATTTTCCTCCAACATGACAATCGTTTTGATTATTCTGATCCTTATTTATGTTCATAGAGCTTAAAAGGGTATTCCAATCTAAAGTAATATAGTTATACCTGTAAGGCTCCTCAGGTTATATACTTTTACCAAACGTGTACAAGAATATAATTTCTATACTACTATAATACTGCTCCTATATACAAGAATATAACTACTATAATACTGCTATATACAGGAATATAACTACTATAATACTGCTCCTATATACAAGAATATAACTACTATAATACTGCTCCTATATACAGGAATATAACTACTATAATACTGCTCCTATATACAGGAATATAACTACTATAATACTGCTCCTATATACAGGAATATAACTACTATAATACTGCTCCTATATACAGGAATATAACTACTATAATACTGCTCCTGTATACAAGAATATAACTACTATAATACTGCTCCTATATACAGGAATATAACTACTATAATACTGCCCCCTGTGTACAGTTATATAGATATGAACATGTATTTCTTTTATCGATTTGTACTATATTGCTGCAGGTCTTTTCTCTATCTCTCGGTGTTGTACATGTATCGGCCGCCTCCTCTTCTTGGATGTCTTGTTCTCTTTTAATATTACTGGTCTTCTTAGCCTTACTTTATTGATGTGTCTATTACTGACCTATGATGATATATATATTATCCCCATATCCATCCGAATGTGTGAACACTACTTGGTGGAGTCATCACAGCCAGGGACGTCGCAATTTTCCACAATTACCCTTAGTGAGTCCATAAGAATTTTGTCCCATTACAATTATATGTCATAGAAGAGACTGTGATTCACTAGAAGCCTCGCAATCTCAGTCCATTACAGTGGTGCTCAGCTGTCTCATTACAGCAATGGAAATTGTGTGGGGATGAAATGGTTAATGTCCAGCTCCCCTTAAAATCCTATCACTTCGATGTAATCGGATTTAAAGTCCCACCATCTTTGTATCATATCATATCACCCACGTATGTTAGTAGGAAGCTGAGGTATGAGATGCTATTTGTTGTCACCCTCCCGCTGCCTGCCTGCTTTTCTGCTTAACAAAAGGGGGTTTAGTTTTGCCACAAGTGAACTTTATGTTCGGCTGAACCAAACCGAATCGAACCGCACTGAAACAGCTAAACAATTGCAGTCATTTAGCAGTTTTTTGTGCAGTTAAAATTTTTTTCTTATCTATACTTACCTGTCTGCATTCCCCTGGTGTCCCCCGCAGCTGACAAAATCCAGTTCAGCCCATCACTGGCTTTGCACTGTCCCATCTTTGTCAATCAGTGATTGGCTGATCAGGCTGTCAATCAAGACAAGAATGTCAGCCTGCTCAGCCAACCACTGGCCACAGTACTGTGCCGTCTCAGTCAGAGATTGGCTGAATGAGATTTTGAAGAAGGACATCGGGGAAACGCGGGCAGGTAAGTATACATGAACACGTTTTTGAACCGCTCTAACACCTGCAAGCATTTAGCTGTTTTCTGTGTGGTTCATTTAAGTTTTTTGGGGATGAATCTCAACTTTACGTTAAAGTTTGATGAACCTGCTAAACTGAACCACTAAAAAGTTCTTTCATCTCTAGAAATGTTCCTTTGAAGTGAACAGAGTGCATCGCATATGAGCAGCCAGTTTTCTATTAATTCATTATAGAGCTTCCGAGCATTGCCAAGAGCCGAGCCTGAGCATGCTCACGAGAACCCAAACATGAAGCATTTGATCACTGGTTGCTGCAGAAATTGGATGCAGCCCTAGGGAGTCCTGGAAAACATGGATACAGCCTATGGCCCAAGTGACAGTTCGCTCTTCCAATCACTGGTCGCAGTCCTGTGTCATCTAAGTCAGTGATAGGCTGAATGGGCTGGAGGCAGCTGGAGACACCGGAGGAGGGCGGACAGGTGAAAACTGAACTTGTTCCAAACTTTGCACAATGTTCAATTCGCTACCGAATCAAAGTTTTTGCAAAGCTCAAAACCAATCTTGGTTAAGGAAGTTTGGTTCACTCATCTCAACTCAACATACCCAGAAAATAAAGGAGCGAAACTAAGGACTTGAGACATGAGGACTTGATCATGAGAATGGAGGCCAATTGTGTGGTACTCGGCCAGTAGTAATGATATTATTTGTTGCGACGCCAGCACTGTAGCAGTGCACAGTTGTGATGTTGATACTTGTTTTGTATGGCTGGTTTGTTGTCCTTACGGGTCCCTTGGGCTCTTGTCACAACAGCCTGAAGTGGTAGTAGACCCACCCGCAATGTCGGTACCGCCACCCACAGAAAGGGAGAAAATAACCAAAGGTAGACGGTGGTGCGTGTATGGGTGCAGGTGCAAACAGAGAACGACAGAGCCGTGTGCGTTTTGTACAAAAATAGAACAGTTTCCTGTATAACGTGGCAGATAAACAATACACTCAATAGCAGTAGTGCAAATCTTGATACAAACTTGGGTACAAACTTAGTGCTTTTAGGAATAGGTGGTAAGAGCCTATTAAAGGAAGTAAGAGCTTTGGTAAAGGTAGTGGTGCTTTGTAGAGGTAGAGAGAAGAGGAGAGGTGTTGCCAGAGAAGCCCTTGCCCAATGTAGATCATGTACTCTACTGGAACAGTAGGTTAGTTATAAGTAGATAAGTGATATTCATACTCACGTTTAGACTGACTGCCTTCTGCCCCCTAGTATCTTAGAACCTGTCCTCGGTGGGTAGCATGAGCCCCAGTCGATGGTTATCTGGGTATAGCAGGTGCCCCAGTCTTACCAGTCGACCTGCACTGCGCAGTAGGATAAGTAGACCTTTTACTTATGGTAGCTTTGTCCTACTGGGGTCAGCCCCTCTCAGTTCAGGAGTCTGCGCTGCATGGTTTTGAGAGGTTCCTGGTGTGGGCTATGGTGTTCCTAAGCAGCTGCTCTCCCCTGGTGGCTTAGCACTGAATAGTAGAAATTGTGGTAACTGCTGTAGAAGCAATCGCTGTTCGAGCAAGTCTCTCCTGCATCTGTCCCCTTGGGCCTCCAACAACTAACTCCCTGTACTTCTTCCCACATGGAGACAGGATAGGACAGAGAGAAAGAGCACCTGTGAGTGGCCAGCACAAAACTCATGACATAAAACAGTTAACCCATTACTTCAGCTGTGTATAGAAGTACATATAAACAGTGGTGACATCTAGTGTGGAAACTAAAGTACTACATTCACCATTTTACCCTGAGTGAGAACTTTAGGATAGGTACACAAAAGAAAAACACCAGTGGTGGGACACCACAATTGTCCCCGGGTTTAATATAGCGGCAGCAAGCATGCTCAGCCACCGCTCTATTCACTGTCTATTGGACCTCTACATTGCTTCCATTCCTGTTTCCAGTGGGGGTCCAACTGTGAAACCCTGGCGGTCCTTAGAATGGAGGTCTAACATACCCTGAGTGAATGGAGCAGCAGTGCTCATGGGTGACCAGATATTAGCCCTGTCCTGTGAATAGGAGTCGGGTCACCTAGAATAACCTCTTTAAATACTGAAAGCAGCTTTTAGTAGCAATAGACAAATATAGATGTGTAAGTATGTAATGCATGACTGATATGTTAAGGCGGAACTCTCCTTCATTTCTGCAAATGTTCCTAATCAGGTCATGTGCCCTCAGCCGGTCCTATGTATCTCATCTATTGTTGGCGGAGCACTTTTCCATCCACCACTGACCTGTGATCTGCACCTTTGTGGCTTTTTTATCGGTCACATGACCTCTGATCACCTCCGATCACCAGGCCTGTGTATCTCTATGTGGATAAGACTCGATCCCCCCTCATCGAGCTGTGAATTCACTTGTTGTTCTAATGGTTTTCAGTGGAGCATTTCCCCCTTTAATCGTCTCATCAATTATTAATGAAAGTTCAATTAGAAGCTTTTCTTCATTCAGCTGTGAAATTAAGCGGAGCTTTTCTGTGTCCGTCTGCTCCCGGAGTCGCGCTATTATGTTGCCTCCGCCTCTTCTAGACATTCATTATCCCAGAGTCTTTGACTTTCTAATCAAACATTTAGCGTGATGATAAATAATCATATTCTCTGTATTTGTATTGGGATCCGTCGCTGACGCCGCAGTGTGAGATTTCATTATTTTGCTGTGCACGATGCAACTGGGAAAAAGTATTTATATAGAGTCTCAACTCACTAGATATACATGTAATCGATGGACTGGCTGGGTCCCTCGAGAGAGAAAGAGACGCTGTTCTGTAACTTCTGTTTGGATGAAGCAATCTGATGAAGCTACATACCTTGACGTATGGGTAATCCTTTGCTCTACAGGTGAAGATATCAGCAAGCATGGTGTAGCTAACCAGGAGGCAGACCACGCAACTGCTATGGGGCCCATGTGGCATGGAGGCTTAGGCCTCCCCTGGCAGAGCATGACCTGCCTCCATGGTACAGAGCCCCCCACCCTTCGGTGATGGTGCCAACAGCGTCCTGTGAGAGCCACTCTGAGCGCCTTGCTGGGGTGGTCTGTAAGCGACATCCCAGAGGGGGCTGACGTGATTGCTGCGCCATGAGGGCTGCTCTGAGCACTGTCCCAGGGGGAAGGGTGGTCTGTAAGCACTGTCCAGGAGTGGGGGGTGCTGTGCTATGAGAGCCTCTGAGCACAGTCCAGGCGTGGGGGTTGGTCTGTGGGGTGGTCTGTCTCTCACATACACTATCCCCTAGACACTAGGATTTAGGGGGCCCATTCTGTTTTTTTGCCCGTGAATCCCAGTTACGCTGTTAGGCCCCTGGGCAAGCAAATTGGGGCGAATGGCAATTTCACAATGGCCGCTTTTCCTTAATTCTTCCACAGTGCGAGGCTTGTTCCAATAGACTTTTCATTTGAGCATACACCAAGGAGAAGACGTCTGTTGGTGTCAGATCCGACAACTGTTGTGGTTTGAAATGATGATGTTGCCGAAAAAGGACTCAACTCTAGCCATGCTACTTGCCGATGTGCAACACTTTGCGCCATCTTGGTGAAAGTAACCCTCTGTTAACTCATGATCAACCAATTGACTCCCAAAATATTTTTAAAAAAGTGTAGGTGTGCTTCAGCATTCTCCATGGTATTAGAGAACATGGGGCTTATGATGTGCAACGGAGACATTGCCCACCATGCATTGATCAGCAAACAGACAAAACTTGCCTACCAAACCCTCTACTTTGTCTCTTATGCCCGTATTACGCACAGTAATATTGACGAGGAAGCGAGCACCGACTGGCCAAGTTACTCCTCATTCCCCGATTGTTTACTGTGCTATTACACGCACAGACAGCGAGCATGGAGGAGCTGTGGTAGGGACTGCCCTGATGATCCTTAGATTGTTTGGGTGGCCCATTGAAGTCAGTGGCAGTCTGCTGCCACCACTCCTATCACACTGAGCGTTGAGTAGCAGACTGTCGCTGTTCTGTACGGGCCGTTTCAGATTGTTGAAAGACCACGATCAGACGACATTGTTCATCGTAAATCTTTTAACAATTGCTATTAAACCAAAGGATTATCGATTATCGGATGGAACAGACAATAACCGTTTAGTGTAATAGGGCCAGCACAGACCCTGATGGCCTCCACTTGTAACCAGTCTCTGCTCGGATTATACAAGTTGGATGCAGCCCTAGAGAGTCCTGGAAAACTGGACTCCTTAGTTGCACTCATCTCTAGCCTTTTCCAATAAATTGTGTCTTCTCATTAGAGTTCCAGAATATGATGAAGCTTCTCTAACAGCTGTAGTATAATCCAGTCGATTATCTTTCTATTTCATTGTTGGTGTTACCGTGTTCACCAACGTCTTCTCTAGCACTAGTATGGGATTCAAACTATGTAACGTGGTCTTCTTATATATAAAGTTCTCCTCAAATATTGGAAACATGGACGTTTTCGATACAAATAGGCCACAGGACCTCTTCTTCAGGCGACACATTCAGCCCTGCTCTTAGGGGTCAGGTCCATTAGTAACGGCTCATTGGATTCTTCTCCGGCTCATATTAGTTGTGGTTTTACACCAATTTGTATCAGGCATTCTGCGGTGGATAGATGACGTCATAGTGTCAGATCTTGTTCATCTTCAAGTGTCTCCTATGCTTATTATGATATTAATAGATTCTTCCCATACAGTCTGAATTGTCTCCTATTGGCTTTCCTATTCATTCCAATTAAAAATTGCATTGTGCTTGCTGTGCCTTCTTGCATTGTGCTAGTGGTACTATGCGTCTTTATTGTACCTGTTGCCCCTCCATTACTGACCCATGCTGTCCGGCTCTTCCAGAGTAACAACGACCGTATAAGTCCGGCCATTTTTAAAATCTGGCAGCCAGCAGGGGCGGGGGGGGGGGGGGATTTGATCAGGAGTACTTACCTGTCTCTGTGCCCGCAGTGAGCGGAGGGACCAGGCCCGGGACCCCAGCCGGAAGGCATTTTGCCATGAGTTGTGAGGATGTCATGACTGGAGTGGCATCCAGCCCCAATCACTGACTGGCTGAGCGGCCAGTCCATCACCCGGGTCATAATGTGTCAGCGTTGGAGATCCCGGAGACCAGCGGGGGTCCCGAGGCCGTCCCTGCTACTCACCACAGGCATGGGGAGAGGTAAGTTCATACTTTTGATCAAATTTGCCCCTCTCGCTGCCAGATTCTAAAAACGTCCAGACTTCTCCTTTAAGTGCTCCCTTATTTTAATGCTCCTCCATCCCTCAGCAGTGCGCTCTTCCTCCAGACACGTTAAGAGCCTCGATATTTGTTTCCATCATTGTAATAAAATTCTGTATGATTTGCTGAAGAGCAGGATGAAGGGATTGAGCATAAAACATCTGTTCTCTCTGCTTCAATAATGAAGGTAAAATCCAGTGTCAACAACACTAGAGATGGGATGTGTGAAATATTGCGTCTCCTGCGGCCGCGCACCATCCGTCTCTCCTCTCCATATAACCAGCTGGGTCACAATGACCTGATATCCTCAGATGTATTTGTAATTTATATGCAAACTGAGACAATACTTAAGGGAACACTAGATATTTATAGGTTATCGCGGTCGAGTTATCCTCGTTCCAGATGTTTCACCGCTCCCTCGGGTTTAGATCCAACACTAATTTTGCTCACGAAACACATAGGAGGCAGAAGGTCTCAACAACGTGACGTCCAAGTGACAAAGGTTGTGTCAGATGGAGCTTAGCTCATGGCTGGTGGCCGTGATCCCTCAACACAGACACAAAGTGGCATAAACAATTCTTTGGTTAACTTTGTAGGTGAAACTGAAGAAGAAGATCTGAAAAGGTGCAGGTCAGAACTGAAGAGTGTAAAGGTCCTACTACGACCCAATCACTTTAGTAAGCAAGCGGCGATCTGCTAGACACCTGATTCCTTACCTCTCCCCGCTCCCGGTCTTCTCCCCTGTGCTCCACAACTTCCCAATCCCAGTGACGGCAGCGTCAGCTGACAGGCCGCTCAGCCAATCACAGGCTAGGACCACCATGGAGAGAATACCAGGAGTGGGGAGAGGTAGGGGATCAGGTGTTTGGGCAATCGTCGCCGGGCATCGATATTACACATAACAATGCACGGTCGATGCCCAACGATTTTAGGTCCAAGTCTAAACCAGCGATCAGCCGATTATAGTTGTCATCAGCTGATCCTTCACGGAGCGATAATCGGATAAATCTGTCTGATTCGGACGATTATCGTTCAGTGTAATAGGGCCCTAACTGTACTACTCATTGAGCTTAAGAGACTATTCCAGTGAACCTGAAGAAGGGTACAGTACCTTCTGCTATAGCAACCTTATGGCTCAGAGCCTGTACTTGTTGCTCCCAGGCTTAAAGGGATATTCCACTCAAACATAACTTTTGATATATTGCTGCCCATGGTGAGACTAACAATTCCTTTAGTACTTGTTATTATCTATTCAGTCTCCTTCCCCCAGTTGTCAGCTGCTGCTTTCTGCCAAAGACACAAAAATCTGTGTGTGAGCTTTTCTCTCTGTCTCTCCCTCCTCCCCCCTCTCTTCTGAGACGGCTGATGTCAACAAGTCCCTGGCAGGCTATATCTGCAACATTGTAGCTACTTTGTAATAGGAGAATTGGGGGAAGGAGACTGATTTGATAATAACAAGTATGAAAGGAATTGTTAGTCTCACCATGGGCAGCAATATATCAAAAGTTATGCGGTTCAGGGAAGAAACAGTGTAGGGACCCATGTGTATCAGATACCGGCACGAGGTACATGGGGCAGTATGGCTTGATCAATTCATACACAAAATTCTGATGTGTTTTTTATTTAGCCAAGCGGCACTAGTATCAGCCATAGGTGTGAGGTGCAGCACTCTGTTTCTTCCCTGAACCGCATTTTGTTTCTCTCTCTTCTCCGTGTTTTGCACTCCTCCTGGTGAGACCCACATGACCGCAATTAGCAGGAGACACCTGAGTGCACATGGTTTTAATCCCTCCTGTTTTTTCCCATTCTGTTTGCTGCAGCTATGGTGAGCGCAATACCTTATCCAGACTTGTGCTGCTTGGGGGCGACCTTCTCCGCCGGCGGTGCTGGCCGGGTTCTGGTGTGGTGTTTTTGGGTCTGGTCCTGTGGCATGGGGGTCGCAGGGCCGTCCCATGGCCCCCGTTCCCTGGCTGTGCACGCCTGCGGGGTTGGTGGCCACTGACTGGCACGGTGTGGACTTAGTGTAGGGACCCATGTGTATCAGATACCGGCACGAGGTACATGGGGCAGTATGGCTTGATCAATTCATACACAAAATTCTGATGTGTTTTTTATTTAGCCAAGCGGCACTAGTATCAGCCATAGGTGTGAGGTGCAGCACTCTGTTTCTTCCCTGAACCGCATATCAAAAGTTATGTTTGAGTGGAATAATCCTTTAATAGTAGAGCAGGATAGACCAGAAAAATACATAAGCTCAGATCCAGTCAGAAGAGAGAGAAGGACCACATGGGTTGGTCAAAACAAATATATGTTTGCTGACTTTTTCTGCAAAAACGTGCGGGCCGTATCACCAAACAGGACAGAGATCTCACACACACCGAATGGTAATCCTTAAATAAGCTGGTAAATACAGAAGCCAAAGATCTACAAAGGTCTCCCCCCACCTTTTTTATATCGAAATGTTAAATTCAAATTTTTTTGCCTTTGTTTCCTAAGGCTGGCGCGGTTTTTGGTGAAGCTTTTCATCGTCGCCTTCGTCAGGCTTTAGTTCAGTTTCTAACAAAGAGCTTTCCCTTTATGTATAAACAGGAAGACGTTTCCCGAGATTCCTATCCGAAAAACGGCGGAGAACAAACAGGCAGCAGACAATGGCGGCTGACTCGGGGGTTGTTATTTGTCGCTCCTTTGTTCTAAGGCTCAGGTCCGGGCATTGTCAGTACGCAGATTATTATTTGGGGTTGTTTATATAGTAATAACGGAATATCTCAGCTTCAGGAAAAGAGTTCAGAGAAAACATTGAAAATAAAAAGAATACGGCATTCGGCAATGGCTCCTGATGTCCCAGTGTGCCCTTACAATGGGGATTGTTCTGAATTACCTGATACCGGTTGGAGGCAATATTGGAAGGTTGTCAGTACCTAGAGGTGGTGAGGTACGGCAATGACCTGTGTGGCCATCGTGCGGCCAGGATAGACACGTCATTCTGCCTGCCCTATTGCTTCAATGGAATTTCTCAAGCAGAATCTGTCTTTTGAACTCCGCTCGTACATTCTGCCTCTTTTGCTCAGTGTGCACGGGCCCAAAGCAAGGAATAAAGGTTGACATTGAATGAAAGCAAGTAGAGATCCTAAAGCGAATGTACCATCAGGTACTTTCTCTTTAAGTGTTGCACATGAATAGACCGCTGCGGGGAAGCCGGTGCCACAGTCCTTTTTTTGAATTCATCGAGCCGCATCATAGAGGGGTGGATTTTTTTTCTCCAGCTGGAGGTGGGCCGGCCTGCCCCCAGTGCTTCAGCCTGGGCCAGTGCCCGGTAATGAATCGGCGCCATGCATGGGAAACGGGGCATGGTTCAAAAATAGGATCGCGGTGATGGCTTCCCCACAAAGGTGCCATTCTATTCATGTGCACCGAAGAGCCCCCAGAGTGTCAGGTCTGGTAGTACGAATCCCCTGGTTGAACAACTGGGTGTAGCTTACCTCTCAAGGTTCCCCCAAGTAGGTATCAATGGAGTTCGTCGGCTTAGGCACTTTGCTCCACTGCAGATCGACCCTTGATAGGATTGTTCTGAGTATCAGTAGAACAGGTTTTCCCTGGAGTAGGCAAGGTTTTCCCAGGTGACAGTTACAGACAGAATACAGTTAGTAGCTGAAGTTCCGTAATACACATAGATGGCTTAAAGTGGTTTTCCATTGAAGTCAAGTCATGACCTGGCCTCTTCAGCCTGGGCCGATGCTCGGCAATAAATCGGCTCAGTGCGCGGGAAACAGGGCATGGTTCAAAAATAGGACCGCGGCACTGGCTCCCCCACGATGGTGGCGTTCTATTCATGTGCAACACTTAAAGCAAATGTATCTGATGGTACATTCACTTTAAAGGGGTTGTGGAGTGTCCCAGAACCCCTGTCATGTATGTATGTGTAGGGCGGCACACACTAAGGAGTTTCATCTGTGGACAAAGTGAATATCTGTATTTATCTGTGGCCCTATCACAGCCCAGTCTCAAGTCATATAGGGGGAAGGGGACAGAGTTGAGGGCTGAACTCCCAGCTAGACTGTCCTGCACACGGGAAACAGGAAGTCCATTACAGGATGTGCACAAGACAGGACATTAGAATGGATACATCTTACTAACAGTGGAATGGAATAGCCTTTTAGCATGATAACATTTCACAAATTGCCCCTTTTTATGCAAATATACACAGGCCCCTCCTCTTTACATGAAAGCATACCCCAGTAGGCATTAGTCCCTCCTCCTTCTCATTTGAGCTTTTGGGGAAATAGAATGACTATATACTAGAGAATTGCAGTTATTCTACTTGCCCTAGTAGCCAACTTTACAGGAATATTCGGGAGACTTGTGGGAAAAGCCCCTATGATCTCCCAACACCCCCCCACACACACACACACACTCTTGAAAAAGCTGAGAAAACTTCAGGATAACCATATAGTCATATTTAAATGATACTCATCTCTCTGTGTTCTGTTCCTGTACTCGTCTTCACTTTGCCCAGGGGAAAGAGTGCAGGAACAGGGAGAGGTGAGGGTGCAGGAACAGGGAGAGGTGAGGGTGCAGGAACAGGGAGAGGTGAGTATCTGAATATCTGATCTGAGGGCTGTGAAGAATACTCTCGGATGTGTTTGGGCTTTGTAGACAGAAATGGGTTCTGTATTTGTTCAGTCTGGTTTGAGGGCTACCTGAAGGGCTGGGTTGGGCTCTGTATGAATAGAGGAGGTGTCCAATCTGGGGTCTGTACTGTATAAAGTAGGGAACCTTGGCTCTCGAGCTGTTGCAAAACGACAACTCCCATCATGCCTGAGCAGCCAAAGCTTTAACTGGAGAGCCAAGGTTCCCCATCCCTGCTATAAAGGGTGGTTGATCTTTTCTCTCTTCTATATACAATACATTACAAGGACATATTGTTTCCAAATCTCTCATATGATGCTACTAAACTACTAAGCGGATAGTGTGTGTGTGTGTGTGTGGGGGGATTCTCTATCAGGTGCGGCTTCTATTATCTGACATTGACAGTCGTGTCAGTCACGGCATCATTTCAGCAGATCTGACTATTGTTTTGCGCACCACGATTCAAGGCTGCTAAGTGGAGAGCGTTACCATCGACCTTCAAACCGGTACCAAAGCGCAAACATTACAGCGACAAAAACAATACCATGTTCCCGCACAGAGGAGGCGACGAGAGGAGACGGGAGTCAGGGAGCAGTCACTCCATTCAATGCAATCGGTAGAGGGGAAGTGTATAAAGTGATTGAAGAACAGAATCTGACATCCGTGAACTTACATAACAAACATCTCCAAATACAATCAATTACTAAAAAAAAGTATGAAAAATGTTTAGCTTCTGGAAAACTTGGCGGACAACATGGCTGTTAGTAAGGCTCCCATGTGACTGTCTTTTAAGTTTAAGGTGTATTGGGCCTCCTGACTTTTCACCAAGAGATGATGGCAGAGAGAAGGGTCAGGTGTCATGGACTTTCCGCACCTGAACCCTTGGACAGATAAGCCGGCCCCAATGGCACAGCCACAACACTTTCATGTGTATGGGAAACCAGTTACTGAATGCGTCCAGCGTCCTTTAGTTGAGGGTAAAATCCCAACGCACTTTGTCTTCTGTAACCGACAAAACAATGGGGGGAGGCTCCTGCTGCAGCTGGTTACTAGAGATGATCAAACATTGGAAAATCTTAGGTTCTATAGAAGTCGAACCTTGTTGAACCTTCCGCATTTGATTCCCGATGCCTTCTCGGTCCATCGGGAAGGAGGAGACAGCCCGGGTACAGCTTGGAATTCCGTGATTCAGCCTAATCCCTAGGCTGAATCCCGGAATTCCAGGCGGTACCTTGGCTGTCTTCTCCTTCCCCACGAACCGGGAAGGAATCGGGAATCAAACGGGATCTGGGATCTTCTTCTCAGCCGACGTCACAACCCGGCTCATGGAGAGCCCGCTCAGCGACTTGGTGACTGGGGCAGGATGCCGCTCCAGTCACTGATTGGCTAAGCGGCCAGTCCATTAACTGGGTCAGGCATTTTTGTGACGTCATCAGAACTCTGGGGAAAATGCCTTCCGGTGGGGGTTCCGGGGTTGGTCAGGTGGCACATTGCGTTCACGGGGAGAGGTAAGAAATCAATCATGGTCATTTTATCCCCAGCCGGGGAGTTATGGCCGGACTTCTCCTTTATCCGGGATAAGACTTTACGTAGAATCTTTAGTAGAAGGTGAAAAGTGCGCAAAAGATAATCACAAAAATGGGTGTGAAAACAATGTTCTTCCTCCTGATGGATAACACAGAGTGCGGGGCCTAGGTGCTTGTTGTGTAGGTAGTGGGTGTTACTTGTAGTGTAGTAAGGTTCAGGCCTTGCTAGTCTTAGGGCCTTGCCTAGTTGTGTAGAACTCTGCTAGGACAACTTCTAGTGTGTGACTTGTGGTGAAGAATCTCGTACTCATGGTTAGAAGAAGAAGAAGAAGACCGCCTTATGCCAGAAGAGCCTCCAGAGTGTCAGGTCTGGTAGTACGAATCCCTGCTTTGAACTGGGTGTAGATAACCTCTCAAGGTTCCCCAAGGAGGTATGAATGGAGTTCGTCGGCTTAGGCACTTTGCTCCACTGCGGATTGACCCTTCTTAGGTGGATTGTCCTGAGTATCAGTAGAACAGGGTTTTCCTGGAGTAGGCAAGGTTTTCTAAGGTGACAGCTACAGACAGAATACAGTTAGTAACTGAACTTCCGTAGTGCACATAGATGGCTTAAAGGGGTTTTCCACTTAAGTCAAGTCATGACCTGGCCTGTATGGGCATAACTAAAACTGCAGGAGGGGTCCAACCACTCAAATATAGGGACCTGACCCAACTTCAAATGCTAAATGGAGCAAAATAAGTGATCCTGAGCAAAGGGCATAACTTGATATTATGTGAAAAACCTTTTAAAGGTTTTAAATCTTTTTCTTTCATATCAATTGGTTTTAGAAAGTTATATACCTGTAATTTACTTCTATTTAAAAATCTCATACTTATCAGCTACTGTATGTCCTGCAGGAAGTGGTGTGTTCTCTCCAGTCTGACACAGTGCTCTCTGCTGCCACCTCTGTCCATGTCAGGAACTGTCCAGAGCAGGAGAGGTTTTCTATGGGGATTTGCTGCTGCTGTGGACAGTGGACATGGACAGAGGTGGCAGCAGAGAGCGCTGTGTCAGACTGGAGAGAAAACACCATTTCTTACAGGACATACAGCAGCTGATAAGTGCCGGCAGACTAGAGATTTTTAAATAGAAGTAATTTACAAATCTATATAACTTTTTCACACCAGTTGATTTGAAAGATAGCAAGGAATGCTGGGAAATGACAGCGCTGAGACCTTCAGGAGAATAAACACTCCAGAAAACATGGCGTTCAAAACAAGCACCAAGGCCAGCAAAACAGAAATGATAAAAAACAACACTGAGCAGACTGATCAGCCGCCCTGACATTGTGGAGCCGCGTGCCTTCAATCCCAGGAATCCGCTGTCACTCGTGTTTACCGCTGTGAGTACCGGCAGCCTTCACCCCATAAAAACAGAGCAAAAACACAGCATCACTGCCTGATACAATAAAGCAAATACAAATACAATAAAATAAAACCCGCTCAGGTTACTCACTATATACTTTACTTTGTTCTGTGTTTTATTCTTTATTCAATTTAAACTGGGCGGCAGGTGGATGCGCTGTTAGAATAGTAGAACGGTATTCATTTTTTATAAGAATGATATTTATGTGTATAGCGCAGCGCTTATTTTTGTATAATCAAAATGAACTTTTGTGTAAACAAAATTATGTGACTCTTATGTGTTGGCACTTTGTATTTTTGCGTTTTTGAAGTTAATTCTGTGACACAACAAAATGTACTGGGACCCAACAGCCCCCCATAGGCCTGAATCCAGTAAGTCCTAGAATGTAATGAGGCACTTTAAAGTGACTCTGTACCCATAATCTGTCCCCCTCAAATCTCTTGTACGTTCGGATAGCTGCTTTTATTCCAAGATCTGTCCTGGGGTCCGTTCGGCAGGTGATGCAACTATTGTCCTAAAAAACAACTTTTAAACTTGCAGCCCTGTGTCAAATTGGCTTGTCCTAGAGTGTCTGTGCCCTAGGCCTGCACCGCCCCTCCTCCCAGCCCTCTTCATCATTAGGAACAACCCTGGGCAGGATTTCTCCTATTCATCACCTGTCTGAACACTGCAGAGGTGCACCACTTAGACAAGTGATGAATTGAAGAAATCCTGCCTGGGGCATTCCTAATGATGAGGAGGGCGGGGAGGAGGGACATAGAGGCTGTGCAGACCTAGGGCACAGACACTCTAGGCCACACCGATTTGACACAGGGCTGCAAGCTTAAAAGTTGTTTTCTTTAGGACAGATCATGGACAAAAAGCAGCTATCCCATGGTATAAGCGGTTTGGGGGGGGGCTGATTGTGGGTACAGAGTTACATTGACGGGTGCAATTTATCCTCATTGGCTTAAAGGCTTTTTCTTACCTTTTCCCTCTTTTTTTTTATTTTTTGGGTCTTCCCTCCAATCCGTTTTTTTTTTCATCTGTTTTATGCAAGAAATGGATAAAAACTGGAAGCATTTTTCGTGCATCTGTTTTGATCCATTTTTCCACTGACTTCCATTATATAAAAAAAAGATTAAAAAAGGATGAAAATGCATCCTTTTTTTTTTTTTAAGTACACAAAATTTTTGTGGACACTAAAAAACTGATGCGTTTGGATCCGTTTTTAATAAATTTTTTATAATAGAAGTCAATGCAAAAACAGATACACACAAATGCCTCCGTTTTTTTAATCCATTTCTTGGATAAAACGGATGAAAAAAAGGATTGTAAAAATGCAGTGTGAACCCGGCCTAATTCTGAATACTATGCAGAAACTGGAGCTATAGGCTATGTTCACACAACGTCAAAAATAGAGAAAAGGTGGCCGATTTCGCGATTTAAAAAAACGGCCATTTTTGCCGCGATTTAACTGATTGCAATGCATTAAAGTCAATGGGAAGACGGACATCCAATGCACACAATGTATTGAATAACGGACGATTTTACCGCGATTGTCAAAATAATGAACGTAATCGTTATTTTCGGACGTCTTTTGCAAACAGCGGACGTTTTTTATTAGTTGTTCACACACAGTTCTCCGTTTTTACTATTAAATTCAATGGACTTTTTAATTAAGCCGCACCCAAAGGGAAATTAGTAACCATAAACCAGTATAATGTACAGCCATCATTGCAATAAGGGGAGGCCAGACAGCTAAATAACGTCCGTTATTTTAGACTCAAAATGAGGGACGTCATTTTAAACAGAGCTGAAAAAACATTGTATGAAAGTAGCCATAGATGTACCTCCTTAGGCTAGACACACTACAAACAGGATATCCTCTCTCTGGTTTGAGAAAGGCTCCAGCAGAGCAAAGGACCTCCCAATTTATAGGCCTTCAGTTGCTTCTGGTCTCAAAAAAAGAACCACTAGGTGGCAGCAACATATGTGTACATGAAGACAATAATCATAGACTGTGGGCAGCATGGTGGTTCAGTGGTTGGGGCCCTGCTACTTTGCTACTGCTCTGGACAGTTCCTGACATGGACAGAGGTGGCAGCAGAGATTGGAGAAAATTCACCACTTCCTGCAGGACATACAGCATCTGATAAGTATGGGAAAATCTGAGATTTTTAAATAGACGTAAATTACAAATCTATATAACTTTCTGGCACCAGTTGATTTGAAAGAAAAAGATTTTCGCTGGAGTACCCCTTCAATATGGGAGTTAAGAGGTTAAAGTTCCGTTTATCTATTGTCCGTGCATGCCGCTTTACATTGAACTGAATCTCATCACATCCACATTGCGGTTGCTTGCGCCCACATTTATTCAACAAATGCTTCTTATAAGAAACACATTCATTTCTAGTGACCCTTCATCTGCTGCAACAAAACAGACGCAACTAAAGGGCCTAGGAAGAATATAATTGTGGAGACCTGTAAAGGGGGGCGCTCACATAGGGGGGTGTCAGCAACCTCCTCCCAATGCTACAATACAACCTGTTTATAAAGCTTTTCATCTGGTAATACCAAGGTCAGATCTCTACAGCAACGCTTCCTCTCTGGGGAGAAACAATAGACACTTAAGGCCGGGGCTGAGCGCTGACTTCTTATAGTGAGATTTTCTCATTTTAACTATTACGTGACATTAGCATTCCACAGGCGTGCGCTAAGCGGCAGGCAACACAACCTCTTCCTCTGGATGGTGGGTGTAGTGCCTGGCCTCAGCCTACAGGGATCTTAAGATGCCCCTGCTCCCACCCACCATACAGTGGAAGTTTTGTTACTCAAAGGGGTAGTTCCAAAAAAAATAAATAAATAATAAAATTCTTTTAAATTGACTGGTGCCAGAAAGTGCCAGGGGTTTGTAATTGACTTTTATTTAAAAATCTCCAGTCTTCCAATACTTATCAGCTGCTGTGTGTCCTGCAGGAAGTGGTGTATTCTCTCCAGACTGACACAGTGCTCTCTGCTGCCACCTCTGTCCATGTCAGGAACTGTCCAGGGCAGGAGAGGTTTTCTATGGGGATTTGCTTCTGCTTTGAACAGTTCCTGACATGGACAGAGGTGACAGCAGAGAGCACTGTGTCAGACTGGAAAGAAAACACCACTTCCTGCAGGACATACAGCAGCTGAAAAGCACTGGAAGACAGAAGATTTTTAAATAGAAGTAAATTACTAATATTTGGCACTTTCTGGCACCAGTTGATTTGAAAGAAAAAAAATTGTTTGGTGAACCACATCTTAGAGATTCATGAAAACAGTATACCAATTAATGGCGCCATCTTGAAATTTTCTAAATATTTTCACCTTGATTTCTTCCCAAAATTGTTTCCAGCGGGAACAGCCCTGGCAATGAGTTGTCATGAAACTTACTAGATTTAAACGTTCCACTGGGGAATTACATTCATGGGGAAATTTATTTATTTGGGGAGGGAGGGGGCAACTATCAAGGGACTAAAAAAAGGGGGGATGCCTACACGGGGGGACCTACCTACATGGGGGATATTATTTACTGGAAAAGGCACCTACCAGGGGGAATACCTACATGGGAGGGATACCTACAGGGGCATAACATACATGGAGGATACTCTTTACTGGTGGTGTTAGCTACCAGGGGGATACCTACATGGGGGACTACCTTTAGGAGGACTAACTACCAGGGAGAGGTGGGTGTAGCTACATGGGGGATTCTACCTACTTGGGGGACTAACTGCCAGAGAGGGGTGGGGGTAGCTACATGGGGGATACTACCTACTTGGGGGACTAACTACCAGGGAGGGGTGGGTGTAGCTACATGGGGATATTACCTACTAGGGGGACTAACTATCAGGGAGGGGTGGTGGTAGCTACATGGGTAATACTACCTACTTGGGGGACTAGCTACCAGGGAGGGGTGGGGGTAGCTGCATGGGGGATACTACCTACTAGGGGGACTAACTATCAGGGAGGGGTGGGTGTAGCTACATGGGGGATACTACCTACTAGGAAAACTAACTACCAGGGAGGGGTGGGCATAGCTGCATGGGGGATACAACCTACTAGGGGGACTACCAGGGAGGGGTGGGGGTAGCTACATGGGGAATATTATCTACTGGGAGTTTACCTACATAGAGAGGCCCCTAAATACTATATGGAAGAAGAGAGAGTGCATAACTACTATATGGGGCACAGAGAGTGCCTAACTACTATATGGGGCACAGAAGAGACATGTTTACTATATGGGAGCACAGAGGGAAGATAGCTACTATAGACATGTACAGAGGAGACCTGGTTACTGTATTCTGTGACCGGAGCAGTCTGTATTCTCTAAATGAAACCAACTGAATATATCTTTTTTTTTTTTACAAGTTAATTTTAAAAAATCCAGCAAATAAAATATCAATAGAGATAAAGAATTTTCTAAAACCTTAATTTTTTTATTTTTTTTTTAACATTGTATTTCAGAGATTTTTACGACCATGATGGCTTATTAGGCTTAATGAGAAAGTGCGGTGAGATCTGCTGATCACGGTCAGGACAGCTTTTCTAAATCCAGTGATCAGCTCAGGAAGCTCAGTGCTGCCACTGCAGGGGACATGTGGTATCACATGACTCCTATTCAAAAACATCTCTTAGCTTTCATTTATAGGGGAACCCTGAGCTGGACCCCCCATCTATGCATTTGTCCATTATTCATTGTATCAGGTCAATGTCACCTGTATAAAGAGAAGAGTAGGAGAAGGACACCACCACATTACTGATACCGGACATAGGAGGCGGTGGCGGTGTCTCCCTTTAATCCCTGACGGATACATTTCCCAGACACAGTAATCTCATGTGCAGTCAGAAGCAGTTATCTCCATTATCACCAGATGAGAGGGGCGAAGAAATTCCTTCATCTAGTTTGGGAAAAGATTTGATACACTACATGATTGGAAAATCAATAGGTGGATTCATTAGTGTTTGTGAAATAGAATTTCTACGAGGGAAATATCTTATCAGTGGACGAGACTCCCTCCGAATCCCAATGTCCTATGTATAGTACAGTGTCACCTATAGAATATACACACTGCCATTCTGTCATCTATACCAGTGATTTTCAACCAGTGTGCCACGACACATGGTCTGGTGTGCCGCGTGGGAAAGTTCCCCAAACTATGGTGCCCCTGTGAAACAGGAGAAAACAATGGGGGAGAGAAACCTGGAGATGGGGGAGAAACAGGGGAGAGAAGCAGGGGGGAGAGAAGTTTGGTGGAGAGAAGCAGGGGGGAGAGAAGCACAGGAGAGAAGCATGGGGGAGAGTATGGTGGAGAGAAGCACGGGGATGAGAAGCACAGGAGAGAAGCAGGGGGGAGAAGTATGGTGGAGAGAAGCACAGGTGAGAAGCAGGGGGGAGAAGTATGGTGGAGAGAAGCACAGGAGAGAAGTAGGGGGGAGAAGTATGGTGGAGAGAAGCACAGGGGAGAGAAGTATGGTGGAGAGAAGCACAGGGGAGAGAAGCATGGGGGAGAGAAGCACAGGGGAGAGAAGCAGGGGGAGAGAAGCACAGGAGAGAAGCAGGGGGAGAAGTATTGTGGAGAGAAGCACAGGAGAGAAGTAGGGGGGAGAAGTATGGTGGAGAGAAGCACGGGGGAGAGAAGCACAGGGGAGAGAAGCACAGGAGAGAAGCAGGGGGAGAAGTATTGTGGAGAGAAACACAGGAGAGAAGCACAAGGGGGAGAAGAAAACAGGCCCAGGTTTCACACTGAGTGAGTATAAATACATTTAGAATCTATATTATTAACTATATGTATAATATGTACTGTTTTAGTGTCATTTTGTGCCATTTTGGTTGGTGGTGTGCCCCGGGATTTTTTAAGTATAAAAAGTGTGCCGCGGCTCAAAAAAGATTGAAAATCACTGATCTATACTATGTATGTTACATATAGAATATATACACTGCCATCCCATAATCTATACTATGTATGTTACATATAGAATATATACACTGCCATCCCATAATCTATACTATGTCTGTTACATATAGAATATATACACTGCCATCCCATAATCTATACTATGTATCGTACAGTGTTACCTATAGAATATATACACTGCCATTCTGTCATCTATACTATGTATCGTACAATGTATACACTGCCATTAATAGGCATCTATACTATGAACAGTATGTTACAATGTTAGGTATAGAATATATACACTACCATTAATGTATGTTACATATATAGAATTACACGTCTATTATAGGCTTCTAGTAATTGGTATTGGAAATTGGAACCTAGTTCACGATACATAACAAGTTAAACATGACTGCAGGACCTGACTACACAGAGATTTGCTTGTAGTCTGTAACCATGGAGACACATGGGTCTGCACAGTAGCTGTATACAAAGGCATATTTTCAAGCTCCTTGGCCTCAATACAAAATCTGTATCAAGGCTCATACAGTAAGTAAATAATTAAGTATGTGCCCCCTTTACTGAGTGTCCTGAGTATTTTCGGAAAGGACTGTCCAGCACATTAGCTTATAGAGAGTTATCTATAGCCCGGTAATGGAATAAGTCACCGCTCCACAACAAGTGTAATCTGCTCTGACAATATCTAATTGAAATCAACGGGAAGAGAAGTCCCATTCGCAGTGTAACGTATCGGCAGTAAGATTCTGTTTGCTGCAGTTAACTCACTCGCTGGCCATAAGGATACAACACTATTAATGCTCTGGTTATAACTAGGGGGCTTGCTGAACTGTTGGGGTTCGGCAACGTTCCCCAGACCTATCGACTCGGCCTTCGACTCCTGGCAGCTGCAGAAGTTGGATGCCATCCATAGGCTGTATCCTTGTTTTCCTGGCAGCCTAAGGACAGCATCCAACTACTCCAGCCAGTGTCGGACTCACCCACCAGAGGACTGGAGGATCCTCCGGTGGGCCCCCAGCTTTAGAATCTGCACAAACACTGACTGATATGTTCTTTCTCACTGGTTCTTCATTGGTGGCCCCCAGGATCATTTCCTCTGGTGGGCCCCAGATATCTCAGTCTGATGCTGTCTCCAGGCGCCAGGAGTCATATTCAGAGTGTTTGGGTTCAGAGAACATTGACAATTGCTAAACCAGAATTAGGTCCGTTTACTTGAGATCTCCAGTGCAATAGAGTAATACTTTGGCAACTGTAGGTGCAGGCAAGAGGTAGTGGTTATAGTTTGTAGACAAGAGGAAAATGGAGAAGAGGTGCGTCTTGAGGAGGGCCCTGTCCAATGTAGCAGTGTACTCTGCCGGGATAGCGTAGTGAAGAAGAAGATAGTCGTTCTCACGTATAGATATCTTTGATCTGACCGCCTTAGGCTCTGTGCACACAGAGCAAAAGTAGGAGAATTCCGCGGCTTTGTCCTACTGGGGTCAGTACCTAACCTCAGGTTTACATGATTGATATGGAACTTTCATTGTGTGAACATAGCCTCAGCTTACATTACACAGTTTTTCCCAGTATTTTGCCCACTCTGGTTCTCTGGTCTACTAGGCTTCTGTTTTTGCATTTAAAGTTTAAGCATGGCTGGAGCTTGGCATGCTGGTGTCCTTGGGGGCACTGACAAAGAACCCTGCCATAGATGGGGTATTTAGATACAGGGATGGGGTATCTAACAGATCAACCCCAACAGACCTATATCATCCATGTGACCTCACAGGAAAGAGTCTTGGTCCTGGCCGTGTATGGAAACATTCTGCCCGAGGCGTCTCCTGTCCCCGATCCCCCTCTGCCCCCCAGGACACCTAGAACAGATGGGACGTTACTCTCCCACCAGATACAGGACGCATTCTATCCTCCGTGCTTTATTATTGTTACATTCTCATAACTGCGCAGAGAGATTTACCATCTCAATTACACGATTCTTCACAGCGAGCGGGAAACCAGACAAATCTTGCTGTTCCTTCTGCGCTCCTCAACATTGAAGAAGGGAAAGTCGTGGAATTATGGAAATCGCAGGATTGATAGACGTGATAAAGATATGCAAATGGTGAAAACATGGAAATCAATATTCTAAGCACCTCCACTTATTCAGTACTGAGGATGAGCGACACGCACAGGAATACACACCTTGGCACGCTATCGGGGAGGTTATTAATGGTCGGAGGATGGAACGTTATGCAACGATGAATGGATTTGGGCAGCTCCGTTTGCTTCCTGGTTCACTGTGGTGAAATGGCTGTACTACTGGTTCCACCACCAAATCTATGTAACACAGAGCTGATAGCGGACCCCGAATGAAGATTAGAGGGGTCCGGCTACCATACACTATACCACTCCCCACCATAATCGGCATAGGTTTGGTGAGTGTAGCGCCCGGAGTAGTGGATCCACTGGACCGGCACCAGCGATGGCACAAACCTCACCAGGGAGCGGAGTCTAAGGGGCCGCTGGTTTTCACCAGAGCCCGCCGCAAGGCGGGATGGACTTGCTGCGGCAGGCGACCCCCAGGTCGCTACCCCTGGCTTGGTTGCTGGTGTCGGCAGGCGAGGCGTGGCTGGAGATGGCACAGGCAATAGTCTGCAGATGAGAGAGCACGTGACAAGCTGGACACAGGAACAGGTGGAGTGACAGGGGAACAGGAACCAGGAACAGGGACTAGGGACCAGGTAACGGACAGGACTCAGGAACAGGGACTTGGGACCAGGTAACGGACAGGACACAGGAACAACAGGGAGCTGGGCCAAACGCTATGGGAAGCATGTAGAGGCTCCAACACAGGGGACAGGGCATGCTGGGATTTATAGGGGAGTGATTAGGTGCAACTACCAATTAGGAGCGCACTGCCCCTTTAAATCTGAGACAGCCGGCGCGCGCGCGCCCTAGGAGGCGGGGACGCGCGCGCCGGCCGGCACAGCGGGAGACAGGAGCGTGGAGAGGTGAGGCGCCCCCCGGGGCCGAGGTGATAGCAGCGCCGGGTCCCCGACTATGGACACCGGCTGCTGCATGGGGCAGGAAGCGGTCGCGGCGGCGGCCCGGAACGCGGGACGCCGCCGCGGCTGTGACAGTACCCCCCCCCTTTGGCCTCCCCCTCTTTCTTGCCTGCAGAAGGCACAGGAAGCCACAAAGTCTTTGACATCTTGAAACAAACTGGGCCACCAGTAGTGGCGAGAGATCCGTTGGCCGGTCTTACGGACTCCAGGGTGCCCGGCCTCCAACGAGGAATGACCCCACTTCAAAATACCTCTTCGAAGCGCAGGGTGAACATGAGTCTTTCCGGGGGGTACTCTCCGAAGCGAGGAGATGACGACTGGTGCTAGGCGATCAGGCGGTAAAACATGGCAAGGGACTGTGGGTCTGTGGACGAGGACCTTCTGTAAGTTCTCCCGGTGGTGAGAGGACCCGACCTTAGTCTTGGGTACGGAGAGAGGGTACACCTCAGCAGAGAAGGCATCCGCCGAGTCTTGGTCTTCTGCCGGTAGGTCGGATAGAGGCTTGGCTGGGACAGGAAACGACATAGTACTCTTGGTCTGAGGTGACCTGAGACACTGGTTGGAGCCTACTGTAACGCCCGGAGTAGTGGATCCACTGGACCGGCACCAGCGATGGCACAAACCTCACCAGGGAGCGGAGTCTAAGGGGCCGCTGGTTTTCACCAGAGCCCGCCGCAAGGCGGGATGGACTTGCTGCGGCAGGCGACCCCCAGGTCGCTACCCCTGGCTTGGTTGCTGGTGTCGGCAGGCGAGGCGTGGCTGGAGATGGCACAGGCAATAGTCTGCAGATGAGAGAGCACGTGACAAGCTGGACACAGGAACAGGTGGAGTGACAGGGGAACAGGAACCAGGAACAGGGACTAGGGACCAGGTAACGGACAGGACTCAGGAACAGGGACTTGGGACCAGGTAACGGACAGGACACAGGAACAACAGGGAGCTGGGCCAAACGCTATGGGAAGCATGTAGAGGCTCCAACACAGGGGACAGGGCATGCTGGGATTTATAGGGGAGTGATTAGGTGCAACTACCAATTAGGAGCGCACTGCCCCTTTAAATCTGAGACAGCCGGCGCGCGCGCGCCCTAGGAGGCGGGGACGCGCGCGCCGGCCGGCACAGCGGGAGACAGGAGCGTGGAGAGGTGAGGCGCCCCCCGGGGCCGAGGTGATAGCAGCGCCGGGTCCCCGACTATGGACACCGGCTGCTGCATGGGGCAGGAAGCGGTCGCGGCGGCGGCCCGGAACGCGGGACGCCGCCGCGGCTGTGACAGTGAGATGTTCCCTCTTTATGGCATTGCCCACTTGGTTTCTAGACCAATCTCCAGCTATCATTGTGTCTGAGACAAAAGCTGAAGAAGATAGATAGAGCGGTGACATGAGGTCAATGACACACTTGGCTGGACGTCAGGCTCATAATCCAGTGTTGTTGAAGAGCCCCCTTATGGATCACTCGGTAGTAGTGTGGTGTCCAACCACGGGTGTTGCTATTGGTTATACCACTTAAGAGTGAAGTGGTGATAGAGTTTCGCCACTAGATGTCGCTATTACAGATGTATGTACACAGATGCTGCACGGCTGAAGTATGGAAAGGGTTATTGTTTATTTGTGTGTCACATGGATCTGTGAACCTATAGGAGTCTCTTCTTTGCCTGTCCTATCATCTCTCACTTTACTTCTTCTTACACACTCTTCACCCACTCACAGCGCCGCTTTAATACACTGGAGATAGAAAGTCACATGGGTGACAGGAATTGTAGGTCAGTCTTAGCCAGGTCCCCGTGTGGGAAGGAAGCAAGACAAGACATACTGTAGCTAACAGTTTCTCCTCAGTTTACTCTACACAACACTATGCAGTGTTAAACTCCTACAGGAGAGGACAAGTCAGAGACAACCTCAACCCATGCCGTGGACTAGGAGAGTCACAGTGCAGGACAGCAGTAAGCTAGGAACTAATCCGGATAGAGCAAAGTTGCTAAGAGTCTAAGAACTCTATCTCGCAGCGCGGTTGTCAGCAGGGAACCCTTAGCATTCCGCTCACCCCAGGTGACAGGTCTGGGGCTTGTGTCACCCTCATAGGACGAGTCACTCGACACTGGTAGGCATTAGGTGGTGTTAAGACCCAAAGGTCAATACACGGGCACAAGTATTCTCTTCTTCTAAAGTATTCTTCTACCTCATCCTCCAACATCCCGGCAGAGCACAGTACTACTTGGGTTGGGACTCTCACGACATCCTCCTCTCTGCTACTCTGTTTCTTTGTATCTCTCAGCACACTACTCAGTCAGCACGACTGTACTCTCCACTATACTCTTATCACAGAACTGGATCCTGTATTACCTAGTGTATTATCGAATGTATCATCAAGTGTTTTATCAAAAGAAACGTATCCTGTCAAGGCAAAGCTGTATGTGCTGCTGTACACCAGAACTTTCAAAGTAAACAAGAGATTATTTATGATAAAGAGACTCTGTGATTCTTTGCCCCACACCAACACAGTGTACACTACATCCTTGCGACACTTCTGTGGGTGGCGGTACCGATAGTCCGGGAGGGTCACTACACCACTCCGGCCCATCGTGATAACAACCCAAGGGACCCCATAGCGGCAGGTCACTGACCACAGGGGAACAAATTGTAACCGGCCCTTTAAAATAAAAGCAGGCGTGGCACCATACCTGTGTGCCCAACCGGCACTAGCGTCATAACACAACATCTCAGGGTCTGGCTACATCTCGGCCAACCCCCATAGAACTGGTGTCACACTCCAGCAAGTGAACGGCCGTTCCTCTGCCATAACACCTCCGGAGGTCACCACACTAGTGTTGAGCGAACTTCAGAAAAGTGTCCGGATTTGGCCATGTGGCAGAACACTAACGCTCGTCATTCAACTCCTGGCATCTGGAGAAATTGGATGCCACCCTAGGACTGCCAGGAAAACATGGATAAAGCCAATGGCCTATGGTTGTATATCCATGTGTTCCAGGACTCCCTGGGGCAGCATCCAACTTCTCCAGACACCGGGAGTTGAATGCCAAGCGATGCAACACATGGCCGAACCTGGGCACTTTTCTGAAGTTTGCTTAACACTACTCACTACTAGAGATGATCGAACAGCTGAAAATCTTTCTATAGAACTCGAACCTTGTTGAACCTTTCGCATTTGATTCCAAATGCCTTCCCGGTCCATAGGGAAGGAGGAGACCGCCCGGGTACCGCCTGGAATTCCAGGATACAGCCTATTTCCTGACATGGACAGAGGTGGCAGCAGAGAGCACTGTGTCAGACTGGAGAGAATGCACCACTTCCTGTAGGACATACAGCAGCTGATAAGTACTCAACGATTTGAGATTTTTAAATAGAAGAAAACTACAAATCTATATAACTTTCTGAAACCAGTAGATTTTCACTAGAGTACCCCTTTAAGAGACATGTTAGTTTCCTATTAAATATGACCCAAGAAAAGGAAGCGCTCCCTATCACAGGTGAGGGAATTCCACATAAAATACTCCATGTCATCGCACTAAAATTAGCCCGGTAATCCTTATCTAATATTGATAGGTCTCCCGCACCTTGTTGCTTTTTGATATTATAATGTGTACCCCTTTAAGAACTATAAATGGCGCGGTATCAAAGAGGAAGCAGCAGGTGATTTATGAATTTATAAGCGTCCAGGACGTTCCTGGCTATGATGATGGCGCGGCTCCACGAAGATTTCCATCTCATCTCGTACCGCGTTTACTAATGAAGGGTCTAATCCTCCAAGCAGACCCCATCTACCTGCTGCTCATCCCCGCTAATGCACCGCCAGCCGGGGAAGACGGATGACTCACAGAGCGAGATCAATGACTTAGCATGTGACTTACGGGACAGCCGGCCAGGCTAATTAGATAGAATACCCTGGTACCATTGTAAGACGCAGCCTGTCTAGGAAATCGGATGACTTTCCTGTATAGGATTTGTGGTAGACACCAGTATAGTCGCAGCTTGTCAGGATGAGAAGGTCCCCTTTAAAAGCCATTAAATCAATGGTGTTTCCCTCTGCAGTAAATCAAGTGTAAGCATTAAGGTTAGAGTAATGTGCGGGTAATAAAAGCTGTGAAGTAGACGTAGTGAGAGTGCTTCCATCTCACAGGCGTAATAAGATAATAGTCACATATATCACCGATGGATCATCAATAACTATTAGCTTTCTTATATCCTTTATGGCTTCAGATGGATCATTCTTACGGCGATATATAATAGTATAGCAGCCATACTGTCTGAATTTCTTCATCTCACTATTTCTCCTGTGCTGTAAATTTTAGTACAAACATATGAGGATTTAAAGGGGAACTCCTGCGAATTTTCCCCCTTTCAGATCAACTGGTGTCGGAAAGTTATATAGATTTGTAATTTACTTCTATTTAAAGATCTCCAGTCTTCCAGTACTTATGAGCTTCTGTATGTCCTGCCGGAAGTGGTGTATTCTTCCCAGTCTGACACAGTGCTCTCTGCTGCCACCTCTGTCCCTGTCCGGAACTGTGCAGAGCAGCAGCATATGCCCATAAAAAAAAAACTCTCCTGCTCTAGACAGTTGTTGTGCCTGGTCTCAAGTTACGATGGTCCAAAAATGATCATCGAATGTTGAAAATATTGTATCCTGAGCAGGGGCATAGCTAGGATTCACAGGGCGCCATAGCAGAAAGTTTTAAAGGGCCCCCCTCCCCTACACACAACACAAAGCACTGCGCATATATCTGCTTTACTGTTGGTGCACTGATAACCCCTGTCCTCTGCATGGAGCTTTGCACATTTTCCTTTCCTACTTGATTGCCACAGGCAGCTGGAAAACAGAGGTCAGAGGTTATCAGTGCAGTGAAGCAGAGATCTCTGTCTTCTGCTTGTTAACCCTTTTTTTGTGTTGCAGCATGTAAATAAACATTTGGTCACTTACACACTGCAGTACATAAGGGGTTAAGCAGAACCTTCTCCCCCAGGCCCCCCTCCTGCATGGGCCCCATAGCAACTGCCTAACCTGCCTCTATGGTAGCTACGCCACTGATCCTGAGACCATTGTAAGTTGAAGGACCACTGTTTACCAGACAACCAATAAACAATGCAAACACTACATAGTGGGACACTGCATTGCCATGATAATGGTGGCAACAGGCAGTACACCTGTAAAAAATATTTCATCCTTAGCTTCTGTTGTACATAAGATGGGACATCCTGCATTCATTATTTATGACTTGTCAGTCAGTATTTCTGGGGGCGACTCTCAGTGGTAGGGACCATACAAACAAACTCACTAACTCTTATTGGGTGGCCATACGAAGGGGGAGGAGGGGGTTGTTGAGGATTCTACCATCAACTTTTTGGAAAATCCCATTGATACGACACATCCCAGTTTTTGGCTATGCTGTGAGTTTTCGGCCATGCTGAGTCCTGTTAGTGGCTCTATGCTGTCACATGCCTATATAGAAGAATGATCCCAGCAACTCACCAATGCTTAGTGTTCTTTTATTAGAGTATCACATAGTACAGGTACAAAGAGGAGGACGCGGCGTTTCGGCTCGTGGCTTTCATCAGCTGATAAAGGCCATGAGCCGAAACGGCGCGTCTTCCTGTTTGCACCTGTACTATGTGATACTCCAATAAAAGAACACTAGGCATTGGTGAGTGGATCATTCTTCTACTTTCTACATTCTGCTGCCGCCGCTCTGTGGAGTAGGAGGCAGCAGACCGCCGCTATATCCTATGGGCTGCCCGAACGATCAGCTATCACCCGGGGAGCCCCCCCGCAGCTTCCCCAGTCCCTCCCCAGACTCACCCACTTGCTGCTGCCGCATGTAATAGCGGCGGCAGTGAGCAGGGAACGAGGAGCAAGCGAGCGCTCACATCGCTCGTTTGTTCCTTAGAGTCGGCCCGTGTAATCCAGCCTTTAGGGTCAGATCTAAGGGCCCTATTCCACGGGATGATTATCGTTTGGATAATTTTTAAATGGTTTGGAACGAAGGGATAATCGTTCGGTTGAATAGCAGTTAACGATTAAACGACGAACGAGAAATCGTTGATCGCTTAATAAGACCTGGACCTATTTTTATCGTTGCTCGTTCGCAAATCGTTCGCATGGCATAAGACGTCATTTGGTCGTTCGCAGTAGCAACGAATGCAATACGCAATGGCGATGACAAGACGACCGCAAGAACATATATAAGTAACGATTATCGTTCCGTGTAATTGGGTGAACGATTTCAGGTCGTTCGCAATAGCGGTCATTTGAAATAGTTTATCGTTAACGATTATCCGAACGATAATCGTCCCATGGAATAGGGCCCTAAATCAACGATCAACGACATATGAACACTTTTCCGATCGTTGCCTGCAATTACACAGAACGATTATGGTTTAAATTTGAATGATATAACGTTTTTTGCACGATAATTGTCCCATGTAATAGGGCCCTAAAGAATTCAGCAGGATACTATTATAGCTGTACTTCCCCTTTAAGAGTAATCAGTTTGGCAGATAAGCCTTGCAGAGTTTGCATTGCATTTGGTTGAAGAGAAGTAATTTCATGACACATCTCCTAAAAGCTCCATAGTTAACACGGCTGATGACTCCCACATTTACATATCCATGATTCCTGCATAATATCCTTCTTCGTGCTGAGAACTGATACTACCATTTATTTTAGACAAAAATAGAAGATTTGGATCTTTATTACTTAAACAAGAAATATATTCATCACCCAGAGATGGGATTTCTGTGCAATGTGTTTCTGCATAAAGGGTTATATAGACTCCGGCAACTGATTGCTACGGCACATCCAGCATGGATGAAGAAATGGAGGAACTGCTAATACTTTTTTGGTGAGCGGTGATGCCAAACTGTTTGGGTTCTGCAGCGTTCTCTGAACTCGAATGCTTGGTATTTGACTCCCCGCGGCTGAGAACGAAAAATTTGGCATCTCTGAGCTAAATGTTGAGTGTTCGGGTTTGGAAAACGTTGCCGAACCTCAACACTTCGGCATCTTCTCTCAGCATTTCTCTTGGCTAAAGATCTTGCTGTTTTATGTATAGACCTATGCATCGTCATAGTAACAGACTACAAACAAATTTGTGTAGTCTGATAATGATGGCAGGAGCTATAATATGCAAAACAAGAGTCCGTGGAGCCTCGGTTGCGAGTCTCAAAACACGGGAATAGCCAGATACCTCTAGCCTGTTGCCATGGGGTGCCTCCAGGATGGGGAGAGCACCACACCACCCTGATAAATAGCCCCTTAAGTCCCACTCGGTTGCAAGTATTGGAACATAAATAGGGAAACAACAGGATGGCCCCTTTTGTGTCAAAGTCTAACTCAAGGGTCTGGCTATTCCCGTGTTTTGAGACTCGCAACCGAGGCTGCACGGACTCTTGTTTTGCATATTTAAATTTTTGGGGGCATCAGTGGAGACTCTGGATTGAGTACTTCATTGGAGTTATTTGTCACTGTTTTCCTTCAGTTCAGTGATTACTGTGTTTTGTTGGTTGATTTGTCATTGCCCCAACCAGCCAGAATCCTGCTCCACACTGACGAGGGGCAAATACCCCGAAACGGCTGTCTGTGGATGGATGCCTGCCTTGGCAAGCCTTTGTCATATCGCAGTGCTCGCACCTTGAGTTAGACTTTGACACCCTGTTGTTTCCCTATTTAAGGTCCAAAACTCGCAACTGAGTGGGACTAAAGGGGCTATTTATCAGGGTGGTGTGGTGCTCTCCCCATCATGGAGGCACCCTGCGGCAACAGGCTAGGGATATTTGGCTATCCCTTGTTTTGAGACTCGCAACCGAGGCTCCACAGACTCTTGTTTTGCATATTTAAATTTTTTGGGGGATCAGTGGAGACTCTGGATTGAGGACTTCATTGGAATTTTTCACTGATCTCCTTGAGTTCAGTGATTACTGTGTTTTGATGGTAGGCAGGAGCTATAAGACAGATGCACAAGGTACAGGTACAATATATAGAATAGGGACCGATCCCAAAGACTTTTTTTCAGCTTTGCTTCAGCTGTCCCAGCATGATGGGAATTGTAGTTTTGCAACAGCTGGAGGGCCCAAGATCCCCCATCCCTGGCCTAGCATATACTTCCTAGGTGCCTCAATCAGTCTTTGATGCTAATCTGTTGTTGGTTCTCCAATTGTTCTTCCTTGAAGAAATTTTGGTTGGAACTAGTGTTGAGCAAGGATGCTCTTTCGAGCATACCCAACTTGCATTATGCTCAACCAAGCACCTCGTAGTGTTCAGGATACTGCAACGCTCATCAGAACTCCAGCAGTATGTAGTCAATTGTCAGCATACTGGCAGCTGGTTAAATGCTCCTGTCTCCCATTGAGTTCAATGGGGTTCCTCCAGTTGAGCACTTGAGCAGTAGTTGGTCCTAACTCCAAGATACCAGGACCACCACACAAGACCTGTTGCTTTGCTCTGATCCAGTCCTCTAACCATCTGCAATCCAGGACTACTGTTTCTCGTAGCCTCCAGTTTACGAGCTTGGTGATGATCAGACCAACAGTCTTTAGATTCTTATGTAGATAGAAACCTATAAATTATGAAATAAACATATTCATGTAGAGTGGCGCGAGGCATTAGAACGCTTTCATCTCCGGCCCGGGGCAAGACTCAACTTGAAAGCTCCTGATAAACAACATTTCAAAAATAGCTAATAATTCTCCACTTTACTTGCCGCTCCATTCCCATTTTCAGTTCTTTGAAATTAATTTAAATCCACTTGTTCCTTCCTGTGTGTAAATTTAGCGCAGGTTGTGTTTTAAGACTTTATGATTACTGTTTATACATGGAGTAAGCACATTATGCACGGCCTTAAAGGGGTATTCCCGTTATAGGCTCTGTAACCGATCTACGAGATCAAGGAGGACTGGCCGTCTAATGTGGCAGGATAATAACATGTCTCTTACCTCCCTCCTCGGCACCCTTTCTGTGCTATTCAGTGTAATCTTCAGTCCGGAGCACCATTAGGAGCACTTCCCTGCCCCCAATGCACTTGTGTGATGGGGCGGGTGCTCTTAATGGTGCTCCTGATCAAGGATTACACAGATTCTTCTAACCTGCTGATAGTTCCCCTTTTATATGTTGCCCAGGTGCTGAACATAACAAATAGCCTATTCTTAAACCTTCCATAGGGTGCACATATTGGGGACATCATACCCCTATACTGTCTGTATGGATAATGGAGCAGGGGACATAATAGCAGCTGAAATAAATGGAAATTAATTTATAATTAATTTTATTAATTTATTAAGAAATGTCATAAATTAAAGGGGTATTCCACACAGAATAGGTTGCTGCCCAGGTACAGGACATAACAAACAGCCCATTCTATGTTCCACCAACGTCATCTCAGGTCCCTGGCTGAATGATCCCGCCTCAACTTCCGAGATGGACTCATCTGGCAGTGATAACCAATGAGTGGGCTGTCCGTCAGACAAGTCCCTTTCGGTAGTGAAGGCGGGATTGTTCAGCCAGGGACCTAAGATGATGTCAGAGGACACTGGGGGAATGTGGAGGGGTAAGAATAGGCTGATGGAACAGCTCCTGCTCCACTCTCTATACAGATGTATGTAAGGTTTAAAAAGTAGCTACAAAATAATATGTACTATTGCAAATGTGTCATATTTAGAGATAAGTGAACGAACCCGAACCTCGGTCTGGTTTTTTTATCTTTGGTCATAATTTTAGTGTAAAAACAAAAAGACCAGTCCTATGACTTGTGCCACATTTAAAGGGACATTCTCATCACAACATCTGAAACAGTAAGTCATTAAAAGTTAAGGTTCTATTTACTTTTTTGTTATGTTTACAGCTGTTGTCTAGGTTTCCGTTCACCTTTGTAATCAGGGGTGGCCGGGCTGATGACGGCTCCCCTGCTCCACCACCTTATCTGCAGTTGTCCAGCTTAGGGAGCTGTCAGAATAGGGCCTGGAATAGCAGAGCTGAACAGAACAGCAAAGTGTAGAGCAGATGAGCCCAGTGCTGCTGGCCAGAACAGCCACTAGCGGTGGAGGTGCCTGTCCATCAGCCAAAGCAGGAATTGAAAGCGTACCAGGAGCATGAATTTTAGACATTTCCCTCGCGGGGTGTGACCTCCTCACAATGGGGCGTAGCTGTCTGGACATGATGGGAATTTAAGTTTTGCAACAGCTGGAGGGTTAAAGGTTCCCCATCCCCGTCTAGGTGCCCTTGTTCTTGTTGACCTCCTTAAATACCTCTAAAGTTTTGAAAGTTGGGACAGTTAGGCACTCCCTGGGATTGTCTAGAACCACTTATAACTCCTCCCACATTTATGGAAACCCCGCCCTTTTTGAAGTCTAATTTCTGAGATTGTCCCAGAAAATCTGCACTGTTGGCATAGGACCCTGAAAAATGTATGGATAGGGGCCATGATTTTATGAGCATCCCATTCAGTAGTACCCTTGTAGGATTTATACATGGGCCCCACATACAGCCGTGTCCCTACAATAATTACTCCTGAAATGTTAATTATTTTCCGTATTTCACAAACACAAAACAAGCTTCATAATTTAGGCAAAAACTAATTGCTTTCCCCGCGTCTCTTTTCATTTCGCCTTGTGAGAAGCCGGCTCTGCATTGATTCTCGTTGAGCTCCATCCCCTTTTTGTAATCCCGCCGACAGGAAGAAAAAAAAAACGCCAAACTTTTATTAAATTTCCCTGATAAATCATCTCCGCTTCATTTCCTGCTGTACTTTGGCTGATTTACCTATTTACAGCAATTTAGTTAATGAAAGACGGCGCCTTTAACCTCAGAGAGGGGTAACGCATGGCGGATTAGGCGGATTTGCATACCTAATAATTTTGTCCCGATGCATAAAAACGTGAGGCGAGATGTTTTATTCGCATTATCGGCGGGTGCTGATTATACATTGAGGTATATAATAAACACATAAAACATAAAAAGGGAAAAATACACAGTGTAAGGCAAGGTTTCACAACATTTTCCTATCAGGACCTTACCAGCCATCTTGGTGAAGCCTGAGCCTTACTGGTGACTGAGTCTATACAACTGGTACATGTGGTATCCCACCATGGGTGTTGCTATTGGTTACACCCTTCGCAAAAGCCTGTACTTTTAAGAGTAAGTGGTAATGTAGCAGTACCAGAGTTTTACCACTAGATGTCATTGTTATAAGTATGTATATCCAGATATTGCACAGCTGTAAGAACTAAAGGGTTATTGTTTTATTTATGTATCACATGGGTCTGTGCACCAATGAGAGTTCTTCCTTCTTCTAACCTATCATCTCTCTCTTTACTTCTTTACACGCACTCCTCACCCGCTCACAGCACAGTTTACACACGCTGTAGGAAGGAAGTCACATGGGTAGAGGACGTGTAGAGGTCTTTTGCCTTGGATTCTGTAGAGGAAGGACGCAAGCTAGAATGCTCCCTACAGCAGTCAAGTTGGTCCCTGGCTCCTGCCAGGTCCCCAGTCTAAGTTGTGGTCTGGACGTAGAGCACATGTACCTAGACATAGTTTCTCTTTAAGCAACCCCACGACACACTATAGTGTTAAGTCACTACTAGAGAGGACAAGTCAGGGATCATCTTAACCCACGCCGTGGACAAAGAGGAACGCAGTGCAGGACAGTATTCATAAGAAATAAGGAACTGATCCGGATAGAGCAAAGTTGCTAGAAGCCTATGCACTCTTTCACATTGCGAGTGTAATCAGAGAACTCTGACCACTCTGCTCATCCCAGGTAAGGTCTGGGGCTTGTGTCACCCTCTAGGACGGGTCACCTGACACTGGTGGGCAATAGGTGGTCTAAAGACCAAAAGAGTCGAAACACTGGCACAAGTATTCTCTCTACTTTCAAGTATTCTACCTCTGAAGTTACGGCAGAGCACAGTACTACTTGGGTTGGGACTCTCTCGACATCCTCCTCTTGATATCTCAACATCCTCCGTCTGTCACTGCTCACCAGCAGGGCAGTCACAATCACCACACCCACACGGTGTGTCACCACAGTACTTATGGAACTGGTATTGTGTATATAAAGCCTAAGTGACTGATATATATTATATATGTGTGCCGAGGGTGACCCTCCTGAAAGAACAGGTTTTGAAACCCAAAAAAACATAAGAGTCAGGTCAACATCTGGTCAGGGCAAAGTCTTTGGTGCTAACCATATTGCCGGAAACCAGACGTATCACTTTTGTCCCATTTCAGAGAGAAAAGAAAAGCTGAAAAGGCTTCAAGCTATGACATATCCTAGTGCTTTGCTATAAGTATTTGTAATAGAGATAGATATTTAAAGTATAGATATACCGGCCGTTACCCACCCTCAAACCACCAGTACCTTTGCGTACACTTTATCACAACATGTCTGTCTCATGGCTATGCCGCCCACTACCGCCAATGGTCATGGCCACTGTTGCCATTTACCACCGCCAGATCCACCCGATCAGTCAGATCTGGTCACTCTTGATCCACCTCCAACGAGTTAAGCAGCTTGTAACCTCCTCCACCATTTTCATTGCCAGTGACTAGGCAAATGGATGGGTCAACCTCTACTGGTTTTTCACAGCCAAGGGGAACTTCCCGTGGGCTTTTACAGCTAAAAGACCCTATACAGCCAAAGCCTTGGTTTCTATGCCAGAACCCTGTAACAGATCCATTTTAATATTTGCATAGAGATTAATTCTCCCCGAAACAAATTGTTCCGTACTAAAAGTTTCCATCCTAGAACAGAGAACACTTATTTCCATTACGCTCAAAACCGAATCATCTTCTGAAACTGTTACAGATCTCGAGCTGACAATATGAGGAATATTTGCATTGCCATTACGCTGTACACTTGTATTCTACAATAAACCCAATCTAATAATTTTGGCTATTTGCCGTCTTTTGTCAGCGACCAATGGAAAATGTCGGCGTCGCTTCTACAGATCAAACATAATATCCAGCGGACAATAGCGCTTCATCTGTCCTATTTGCACTAGTGGAAATAGTCTAGTAATGAAAATAATAATTTTACACAACAGGCACAAAACGGGGTCAGATGTGTACGGTGAACGTCCGACCTGAGCTAATATTTACAGTACAGGAACATTGTGTGGATACATTCAGTTTATCTATAGGTCTCCACAGACAGTAACCATAGAGGGTGCGGAGGATGAAGTTGAGTCCCATTGCCTAAAGGAGGTATACTGACCTAGGAGAGCGAGCGGAGCCAGCGACAGGACTATTATAATAGTGCAAAGTAAAGTGCCCTCATAACAGTGGTGTCACCTATGGGTGTCAGCTATAGTGTCCCCATAACAGTGCCAACCACAAGGTTCACATAATAGTGCCAGCCAACTGAAATGAGGCAGGTATCCCATATATTGTGAATAGGAGATCAGTTTTAGGGTCAGGAATACCCCAGCAGTACTGCCCTTCCACAGAGCCAGGTAACCGGTGAAGTATACGGGAGCAGGATGCACAGGTGGAGGTCCAGTGGCAGAAACAAACTGGGAGATATGGTCGCTGGTCGGTAAGGAGATGCACTATGGTGTCCGGAATGATAAGAGTCATGGTAAAAAGGATCACTCTATTTGGGCAATGTGATTCAAGGGGGTCCCTCTTCATCAGGTCCATTAATCAGGTCCCCCTTTGTCCTGATAAAGCCAAAGTTTTTACCACTACAACTCCTGTTGCCAAAGTACATCTCCTTGCTGATCAGCACCAGAATCTCCCAGTTTGTTTCCACCGGCGGACCTCCAGTTTACATTCTATAGTATGTAGATATAAATCACCAGATCAGGCAAATATGAAATACCTGTATTTCATCAGAGACCTCCTGCTGTGGCATACAGTAGCTACCATGATGGCAGACCATGCAGCTGCTATGGGGCCCGGGTGGTAAGGGAGTGGTGTGCCATCCCTGAACCCCATACCTGGCCGGCTCAGCATTCCTGCAATCTCTTAGCCTTCCTGTTACACAAGTGGAAGTGAAGGAACGCTGCACCGGGCCAAATGAGAAGTGAGTATAGAGTTCACCGACAGCGCAACCCCCCCCCCCCCCCCCCGCCACACCAGAATCAGTTATTCGCTATGGAGCTCCATGAATCTTAGCTATACCCCTGGCTTTCGGTGCTTCATGCCTTCCCTCCTTTGTCTCTTCAACTTCTTTCAAAACATCATAGCACTTTTTGGAATTTGTTATGAACGCTTCCAATGAGTCATTGTGCTTTGGGCAGGAGCGGTAGGGGCAGTCTGGAAGATAGTAGATCTTCAACCACTGGGCAGCCTTGGTCTCCTTTCTTGACCCTCTAAAAGTCCTGTCCAACCCATACGCCTCACTAGTCATTGGCAACACATGGGTTAATTCCAGGCACAGTTAAAAATTTAACTTTTTCAATTTTGCTAAATTTACAAAAATGAATAGTCAAAATCTGACTCTTTCTGATTCGATGTACAGGAGAGGTCAGCACATTGTGGGACCTGTGAGGTAAGGCTAGAGCGTGATTCATGTAACATCCTTATCAGCCGAACGCATTATTCATGTGTGGAGTTAATCAGGAGGGTTTTCATATCGACGTTTCCTCTGCCACCCACTCTAATGTACCATTATTAAACCTTAGGGAAGTTCAAGTCAGAAAACAAATGATCTCAAATGACATGAATATGAATTATTGGAAAATGGAATTTTATTCTCAATATCAATGTCATGGAGCTTTAGTGTCTTTGCTTCTATAATGTGACCATAAAAATATTATAAGGAATTTATAGTCACTTTCCAAGAGATAAAAAATAGAAAAGAAACTACAAATACATAAAAAATTTTATTAATAAAAGGCGAAGTTCTCATTATATACAGAGTTGCCAGCAATTTAGAAGTATTGCCCAGGGCACTGTCCATCAATAGATCATGGGCAAATACACCAATCGTTGGGTCCCGTCATCTGCTGAAGATCCTCTTTGTCTCTAGATGTCTAAGCCTCTGTGTCTAGTATATAACTACTATAATACTGCTGCTATATACAGGTATATAACTACTATAATACTGCCCCCTATATACAAGAATATAACTACTATAATACTGCTCCTATATACAGGAATATAACTACTATAATACTGCTCCTATATACAGGAATATAACTACTATAATACTGCCCCCTATATACAGGAATATAACTACTATAATACTGCTCCTATATACAGGAATATAACTACTATAATACTGCTCCTATATACAGGTATATAACTACTATAATACTGCCCCCTATATACAAGAATATAACTACTATAATACTGCTCCTATATACAGGGATATAACTACTATAATACTGCTCCTATATACAGGAATATAACTACTATAATACTGCTCCTATATACAGGAATATAACTACTATAATACTGCTCCTATATACAGGAATATAACTACTATAATACTGCTCCTATATACAGGAATATAACTACTATAATACTGCTCCTATATACAGGGATATAACTACTATAATACTGCTCCTATATACAAGAATATAACTACTATAATACTGCTGCTATATACAAGAATATAACTACTATAATACTGCTCCTATATACAGGAATATAACTACTATAATGGTTCAGGGAAGAAAAAGAGTGCTGCACCTCACACCTATGGCTGATACTAGTACCTCTCGGCTGCATAAAAACATCAGAATTCTGTATGTGAATTGATCAAGCCACACTGCCCCATGTACCGCGTGCAGGTATCTGATACACATGGGTCCCTACACTAAGTCCACACTGTGCCAGTCAGCGACCACCACCCCCGCAGGCGTGCACAGTCAGGGAAGGGAGGCCAAGGAACGGCCCTGCAACCCCCATGCTACAGGACCAGACCCAAAAATGCCACACCAAAACCCAGCCAGCACCACCGGCGGAGGGAGCTGCCCCCAAACAGCACAAGTCTGGATAAGGTATTGCACTCACCATAGCTATCAAAGACAGAATGGGACAGACATGAGGGATTAAAACCATGATTGCGGTCATGTGGGTCTCACCAGGAGGAGTGCAAAACACGGAGAAAAGAGAGAAACAAAATACGGTTCAGGGAAGAAAAAGAGTGCTGCACCTCACACCTATGGCTGATACTAGTACCTCTCTGCTGCATAAAAAACATCAGAATTCTGTATGTGAATTGATCAAGCCACACTGCCCCATATACCCCATATACTAGTCCCCGTATAAAGATGACCCCCAGGGTGTTTTCGGTGTCAGAGGCATACGCTATTATTGCCTCCGACACTGAAACAGACAGTGAGGATGAATGGGGGGGATCCTTCGTTCCTCCATTCATTCTCATCATCCTCATCATCCAGTGATGTGTCTGGGGGTAGCGTAGCATACGCTGCCCCCCAGACACATCTTTTCCGCCAGTACCGTCCCAATAAGAGATGACGGTATGGCGTGAAATTATCCAAACTCTGTGAGAGTACCTCAGGGTACACTTACAGATTTAGGGTAGGTGCATACTGCGGAATGGAGAAGGATAACCCTTTGTGCATTCCGCAGCTGGCACCCGCCGGCGGACTGATGGAGGCGCGTGTCTCCCCCCGTGTCACAGAGTCCATTCTATGCACGGGCGGATTCCATTGTCCGTCCAAAGAATGAACACGTTCATTCTTTGGACAGAGGGCAGAATCCGGCCGTGCATAGAATGGAGTGTGACACGAGAGGAGACACGCGCCTCCATCAGTCCGCCGGTGGGTGCCAGCTGCGGAATGCACAAAGGGTTATCCTCGCCATTCCGCAGTGTGCAGGTACCATTACAGTGTATGAAGGGACACCTGAATCCAGCCCCAGATGCCCCCAGATGACCCCCCCCCATTCCTCGGAGTTAGTGGGGAGATCATTCGGGAACTGATCTTCCCACTGCTGGATAAAGGTCACCACCTGTACGGGGATAACTTTTATACCAGCACCCCCTCTTCCGGTCCCTCGCTGCCCGAGCTGCTGTAGCTTGCGGCACGATCCAAAAATATCAGAAGTAGTAATAGCGCCCTAATATTTAGCAGCCATGGAGCGGACCCAGCGCTTCTGGATATGAAGGACCCCGTATCGCACCAGGACAACATTTTCCAGGTGACGTCCCCCACACTGGAGAAAGGGAGACCCCAGAAGAAGTGCAGAGTGTGGCGTAACAGGGGGATCAGGAAGGACACCATTTTCCAGTGTGACACCTGTCCTGATCACCCCGGCCTCTGCATACTGGATCGCTCCAAGGCGCACCACACGTCATTGGGGTTCTACATTATCTATATTCTGTCCCTTATTCCTATTTCAGGGGTCACGTTGATCCAGGGATTATTCTGATCGCCATTATGGAGTCGGGAAGGAATTTTTCCCCTGTGATGAGGCTACTGTCGTCTGCCTCACGAGGGGTTTTTGCCTTCCTCTGGATCAACACAGATAGAATTTGATGGACACCTGTCATTTTCAACCTTATAAACTAATAATTGGCCTAATACCCCCAAATAAATTAGAATTGTCCCTTTTCCCCAGCTAAATAGGTATGGCCGCCATTCCCATTAGAGGATGCCATGATGCAATTACAAAGCCTCTGTGCGGCCAGGACAGTAGAAACCCCCCACAAGTGACCCCATTCCGGAAACTACACCCCATAAGGAATCTAACGAGGTGAGCAGTGGGGATATGGCCCCCTGGTGACGGCCACATTTGGGCCGTGAAAATGAAAAAATTCTATTTTTTATTTTCACGGCATATTTTCCACATATGTGCCCGTCACCAGTGGGGTCCATATGCTCACTGCACCCCTTGTTAGATTCCTTATGGGGTGTAGTTTCCAGAATGGGGTCACTTGTGGGGGGTTTCTACTGCCCTGGCAGCACAGGAGCTTTTTAATTGCGACATGGCCTCCATCCCCCATTCCAGCCTCTAAATGGCGCTCTGTCCTTTTGGTGACTTGCCCTGTGCCCATATGGCACATTATGTCCACATTTGGGGTATTTTCATACTCAGGGGAAACTACCCTACACGTTTTGTGTTCACTTTCTTTTTTAACCCCTTGTGGAAAAGTTAAAAAAGTTTAATTTTTACACTAAATCATTGATCTTGTTTTGATTTTTTCATTTTCACAAGGGGTTAAAAGATTAAAAAAAACACTAAATGTGTAGAGCAATTTCCCCTGAGTACGGAAATACCCCACATGTGGACATAAAGCGCCATGCGGGTGCAGGGTAAGCCTCCGAAGGGAAGGAGCGCCATTTGGTTTTTGGAGGCTGGATTTGGATGGAATGGATTTCGAGGGGCCATGTTGCATTTAAAAGGCCCCTGTGTTGCCAAGACAGTTGAAACCCCCCACAAGTGACCCCATTATGGAAACTACACCCCTCAGGGAATGTAACAAGGGGTGTAGTGAGCATATGGACCCCACTGGTGACGGGCACAAATGTGGAACAATATGGCGTGAAAATGAAATATTACATTTTTTAAACTATAATGTTGGTTTAGCCTTAAATTTTTCATTTTCACAAGAGGTTAAAAGAGAAAAAAACACACAAAATGTGTAGAGCAATTTCCCCCTGAGTCCGTAAATACCCCACATGTGGACATAAAGCGCCATGTGGGCGCAGAGCAAGCCTCTGAAGGGAAGGAGCGCCATTTGGATTTTGGAGGCTGGATGTGGCCAGAATGGATGATGAACGCCATGTCGCATTTACAGAGCCCTTGTGCTGCCAAAACACTGGAAACCCCCCACAAGTGACCCCATTCTGGAAACTACACCCCTCAAGGAATCTAACAAGGGGTGCAGTGAGGATATGGACCCCTTGATGACGGCCACATTTGTGCCGTGAAAGTGAAAAAATGAAAATTTTCCCTTTCACGTCACATTGTTCCACATTTGTGCCCGTCACCAGTGGGGTGCATATGCTCACTGCACCCCTTGTTAGATTCCTTGAGGGGTGTAGTTTCCAGAATGGGGTCACTTGTGGGGGGTTTCCAGTGTTTTGGCAGCACGAGGGCTCTGTAAATGCGTCATGACCCTTGAAATCCATTCCAGTAAAATCCAGCTTGCAAAGGCCAATTGCCGCTCCTTCCCTTTGGAGGCTCGTCCTGCGCCCGCTTGGCACTTTATGTCCACATGTGGGGTATTTCCGTACTCGGGAGAAACTGCACTACACGTTTTGTGTTTTTTTTTTCCTTTTATCCCATTGTGAAAATGAAAAATTGAAGGCTAGAACGTTATAGTGTAAAAAATACATTTTTCTTTTTTCATGCCACATTGTTCTGAAAATCTGTGAAGCACCTGTGGGGTCCAGATGCTCACCGCACCCCTTGTTACATTCCTAGAGGGGTGTAGTTTTCTGAATGGTGTCCCTTTAGGGGTGTTTTTTAGGTTTTGGCGCCCCAGAGCCTCTGCCAACCTGAAGTGGTACAGTCAAAAATGACCAAATATAATAAAGCCATTAAAATTCACTAGGCGCTCCTTTGTATCTGAGGCTTGTGGTTCCGTCAAACAATGGATTAGGGCCACATATGGGGTATTTCTATAAACTGCAGAAATGGGGCAATCAATATTGGGGTGAATTTCTCTGGTAATAAGTTTATAAATATGAAAAATATTGGATTACAATAAAATCTCTGCACAGAAAATTAAAATTTTCAAATTTCTTACACACTTGGCTTTTATTTCTGTGACTCTCCTAAAGGGTTAAAACACTTTCTGGATATGCTTTTGCAGAGTGTGGGGGGTGCAGTTTCTGAAATGGGGTGCTTTGTGGGGCTTTCTAACATACAGGCCCCTCAAATACGCTTTAAACCTGAACAGGTCCCTAAATATATCTGATTTTGCAATTTTACTGAAAATTTGGAAATTTGTTGCTTATGTTTTAAGCTTCCTATTGTCTAAAAAAATGAAAGATCGTTTAATAAATGCCGCCAACATAAAGTTGACATGTTGCTAATGCTATTTAATATATAATTTATGTGGTATAACCACTTTCTGTATACGCAAAAAAGTTTCAAAGTTGGAAAAATGCATTTTTTCACAATTTTTCACGTTATTTGGGGTTTTTTCATAAATATTCGTTATAAATATCGACTCCAATTTACCAGAAATGTAAAGTACAATATGTCACGAGAAAACAATCTCAGAATCAGCCGGATAGGTAAAAGCATCCCGAAGTTATTAATGACTAAAGTGACACTGGTCATTTTCATAAAATTTGTCTCTGTCATTAAGGCCATTTCCGGCTCTGTCCTTAAGGGGTTAATGAAGTTGTATTGCAGCGTAATATAACATTATTAATGCTATGTAGCCAAAATAATTCCTCTCCGGAGTACCCCTTACAGTAGATATACAGTATGTCTTATTGAAGTTATGTGGAAATTCCAATTTCCAAAATATACTCCAAAAATATTTTCACATAGTTAAAGGGGTACTCTATGAAAGAAAAATGTATATAGATTTTAGAAAGTTATATAGATTTGTATTTACTTTTCTATTTAAAAAAATTGTCTTCCAAGTTCCTATACTTATCAGCTGCTGAATTTCCTGCAGGGAGTGGTGTATTCTTTCCAGTCTGACACAGTGCTCTCTGCTGCCACCTCTGTCCATGTCAGGAACTGTCCAGAACAGCAGCAAATCCCCATAGAAAACCTCTCCTGCTCTGGACAGTTCCTGACATGGACAGAGGTGGCAACAGAGAGCACTGTGTCAGACTGGAAAGAATACACCGCTTTCTGCAGGACATACAGCAGCTGATAAGTACTGGAAGACTGGAGATTTTTAAATAGAAGTAAATTACAAATCTTTATAACTTTTTGAAACCCGCTGATTTGTAAGAAAAAGGTTTTGGCTGGAGTTCCCCTATAACACTGTGCAGTGTTCTGCTATGTGTAGGCAGATTATGTAACGCACTGGCGGAATGTTTGACTTCATATTTAATATCAGACAGAAATGTCAGGGAATAAAATACAGACTGAATCTAATGAAGACATTTCTCCAGACTGGAGGAGCATGGGGAGGAAGAGATCAATCTCCGTCTGGCGGGGGGGCGGGTGATAACATGCCATCATTGTTTAAATCACCTCGGAACAAAGACGGAGGGAAAGATTTTAATTGATTTCATATAAAATCGGGAAATGACAGAATTAGTTCAGTGTCATAAATTCCTATTTAAAAGTGAATGTCTTCATCTAATATATCAGAACTGAACTCTGCTTAAAGGTTTAAAGGGTCTTTAACCCATTTTTATTGCTTTAGTTCAGCAACTTAAACTTTGCAAAAAAAAAGAAAAGGGGAACTCCAGAGGGGGGAAAAAATGTTTTCAAATTAACTGGTGCCAGAAAGTTATACAGATTCCAGCAGTCTTCCAGTACTTATCAGCTGCTGTATGTCCTGCAGGAAGTGGTGTATTCTCTCCAGTGTGACACAGTGCTCTCTGCTGCCACCTCTGTCCATGTCAGGAACTGTCCAGAGCAGGAGAGGTATTCTATGGCATTTGCTACTACTGTGGACAGTTCCTGACATGGACAGAGGTGGCAGCAGAGAGCACATGACATGTCCTCCCTGCACCAAAGGTGATGACAAAAAACAGGGACAAGACAAACAAACATATATGGATGGTTAAGAGGCCAAGGGTCAGAACCTATTGGACAACGAAGAGCTAAATCAGAACCAGGAGAACATTCAAGAGTAATAGCAGAGGGTCAGAATACACAAGATATGAAAGACAGGAGTAACCCTAGCACACTCAAAAGAGACTAATAGCAAGCACTGGAGTCTGGGCTAAGCAACTGTTTATAGCAGTGATTTTCAACCTTTTTTGAGCCGCGGCACACTTTTTATACTTAAAAAATCCCGGGGCACACCACCAACCAAAATGGCACAAAATGACACTAAAACAGTACATATTATACATATAGTTAATAATATAGATTGTAAATGTATTTATACTCACTCAGTGTGAAACCTGGGCCTGTTTTCTTCTCCCCCTGTGCTTCTCTCCTGTGCTTCTCTCCACCATACTTCTCCCCCCTGCTTCTCTCCCCTGTTTCTCCACCATCCCCAGGTTTTTCTCTCCCATTGTTTTCTCCTGTTTCACAGGGGCACCATAGTTTGGGGAACTTTCCCCGCGGCACACCCGACCATGTGTCGCGGCACACTAGTGTGCCACGGCACACTGGTTGAAAATCACTGGTTTATAGGATGTGCGGAACCCGTCCCAGGCTGGATTACACCAGTCCCTGATGTTCCAGACACACAGAAAGGAACAGGAGAAACAAAAGTGGCATGGAAAGATGTCAATGACAGGAGCCAAACCCAAGTTATCTGTTAGAGGAAATTCAGCAGGAGAAGAGATGGGTGTGGCAGAGATGCAATTACTGTAGCAGAGCTGTGTCCAGATACGTACACGACTCTACCGTACCTTACAGAAAGAAGATGGCGCAGAAGCCTGAACGAATGTGAATGTCACACCCACCATAGAAGTCAGTAGGGTCACCTCCAGTCTGGGCGTGCTGTAAAAACTACTTAGGCAAGATGGCTTCCCCCATAATAATGTATTAAAATGAGATTAAAAGAAGGTGCAACCAGAAAGATATTTCTGTATTTGGCTGTCCCTACTCTTCTTGAGTAAGACCACACAACCATACGCAGGGAATTCTAATTTACTAGAGAGGGACACCACTTTATGAACCGCATGTAATAGCTAAGCAGCTACAAAGAGCATCCCTCACTCTAATGGACTCAGCATATGGATTTTCTATTCATTTCAATGGTCACTGTTTAAGGCGGGGTTCATGCTGCGTTTTTTTGCAATCAACTTTTATAAAAAAACGGATGAAAAAACGGATGTATTTGTGTGCATTTGTTTTGATCAGTTTTTCCATTGATGTTCCTTATTTGGAAAAAAAAAAGGCTTAAAATGCATTCTATTTTTTTATTTTTTCATCCTTTTTTTGCATAAAACCGATGAAAAAACGGATGCATTTGTGTGTGTCCGTTTTGATCTTTTTTTCCATTGACTTCCATTATTGCAAAAACTGATCTTTTTATAACTTACACAAAAACATGGTTGACCACTCTTTTGTGTACACTAAAATAGGATGGATTTTGAGCCTTTTTTTTTTTTCTTTTTAAATAAGGGATGTCAATGGAAAAACAGATCAAAACAAATGCACCAAATACATCAGTTTTTTCATCCGTTTTTCATAAATTGGATGAAAAAAACATTGCAAAAATGCAGTGTGAACCCGGCCTAATGTTGTGTTTCCCTTGTGAAGGTGCCATAGGGAGAGGAAACACAGATTCCACCTGATCCTGGAGGATCTCAAGAGCAGAACACTCGGGGAAGGACGCCCTCCTAACACAAAGGCATGCCTCAACGCAGAAAAGCTTTTTAAGTGTCAGAGAGAAAATGAAATGAAAATAAGTGAAAACAACAGAAAAGGACAATGAGGAAATGGAGCTGAACTTTAAGGAAAACTTTACAATTGAAGTTTTAAGTAGATTAGAGTTTCAGGTTATTGAATTATTTCACCAGTAACCTAAGAATTGGGTTTCTTACCTAATGTGTTTTCGAGAACAGAATATTCATTTTGTCACTAAAGAATTTATTTTTTATTTTTTTGGAGGCTTTTAAAAATTTTGTATTGCTAGAACCTGGGAGGAAAGAAGGAAAAACAGCAGATTGTCCTGAATTCCCCTTTATGAGTGAGTGCTCACGGCTCTTATTCTATTTCCATTGAACTGACAAAGACATCTCCACTAAGAAGGGGAGGGTTATAGAGTTATTGTATTGCTTAGTTTTTATGGCTAATTTTGTTCACTTAAAGGGGTATTCCAGGGAAAATCAATAATTTAGCAAAGGAAAGGGTTAACCAAGGTTAACCCTTTCCTAATATACTTACCTGTTGTTTTTTGGCCCCCCAAGGAGATCTCCGGTCTGGTCACGTGATCTTGCAGCTTGTGGCTTGTATCCTCTTCTCCTTCCGGTTCGGTGACATCACCACCCGGCCGGCGTCGCTCTCCGTCTCATTAGCAGCAGAGCACTGAACCCTGACTGGCTTGGTAGCGTGCAGCCAATCAGGGTTCAGTGCTCTGCATCCCCACACGCTTCAGAGTGGGGGTCCCCTGAGGCTGCAGTAAATTACCAGGGGTCGTCGGGCTCAGTGCCGGTCACCAGTTACATGGGCCGGCACTGCACTACAGCAGGTGAATGCGGGGTCTGGCGTCCATCATCACTCCGCAGAACCCCCCCCCCACCCACCTTGTCAGCGATGCCGACCGAGTCCCGGGAGGGGATGCGGCGGGCGGCATTACTTCATTCATAGCTACCAGACACCCGGCTGCCCGCCGCATCCCCTCCCCCCAGGGACTCAGGGTCGGCATCGGTGGGGAAGTAATGTGTATCCAGTGGCGGATTATAATATGGGCCCATGCCGTCCACATTAGTAATATGCATGATGTTTCACAGCAGCACATCACTTTTGGGGCCCAGTGGGCCCCTGAGTAATGTGCTGCTGTGGTGCGCTGTCCCTGGAGATCGCCCCCCCCCCCCTCCCTTCAGGTGGGTGCGACGCAGCGCAGTGTTCTCAAGAGCCTGTTGATGCTGTTAACGCCACCGCCTCTCACCTCACCTCCAGTTCCCGATGGGGTCTGCCTCTGCCCCTTTAAACAGCAGAGCCAATGGCAGCAGACGTGCCTGCGCGCGGCACGTCTGCTGCCATTGGCTAGAGACCAGTGACGTCACTCCCCGACGTACGCCGGCGCGGAGACCCGGAAAAAAGGGGACCAACGTCGCCATGCTTGGTTGCAGCTCCAGGAGAAGAAAGGCTGCTGGGGAGCGCTGGGATAGGTGAGCAGGATTTTATTATTTTTAAGGTATAAGCACGAAAGTACTCTCCAGCTCGTTTGATTACTTTTAAACCTTTATTGTATAATGTTTAAAAGGCCGACGCGTTTCGGGCTCTCTTGCCCTTATTCATGGCTCTCTGTCAGGAGGTCCCGAGACGACCCATGAATTAAGAAGTCGTCACCCAAAATATAAGGGGGGACTATTCCCTGTCCATGCCCTACAATGATAAAGGAGAAAGGTGAGCAGAGTGGCGTCAGTAGCCCCGCCACAGTTCTTGTGGCGGGGCTACTGACGCCACTCTGCTCACCTTTCTCCTTTATCATTGTAGGGCATGGACAGGGAATAGTCCCCCCTTATATTTTGGGTGACGACTTCTTAATTCATGGGTCGTCTCGGGACCTCCTGACAGAGAGCCATGAATAAGGGCAAGAGAGCCCGAAACGCGTCGGCCTTTTAAACATTATACAATAAAGGTTTAAAAGTAATCAAGCGAGCTGGAGAGTACTTTCGTGCTTATACCTTGTTGGATGCCCTTGGGTCCGGGGGTTTTTTCTCGCGTGCTCGTGGAGAGGCATACAGCCATAATAAGAACACCACATTCCATCTAAAGGGACTTTTATGTTGTGAGTGCTGACCACTCTTTGTTTTTTATTATTTTTAACATGGGGGTGATGCTGCAGAGAGGGGGTATATATGGAGGGGGATGCTGCACAGAGGGGGTATATATGGAGGGGGATGCTGCACAGAGGGGGTATATATGGAGGGGGATGCTGCACAGAGGGGGTATATATGGAGGGGGATTCTACACAGGGGGTATATATGGAGGGGGATGCTGCACAGAGGGGGTATATATGGAGGGGGATGCTACAGAGGGGGTATATGGAGGGGGATGCTGCACAGAGGGGGTATATATGGAGGGGGATGCTACAGAGGGGGTATATGGAGGGGGATGCTGCACAGGGGGTATATATGGAGGGGGATGCTGCACAGAGGGGGTATATATGGAGGGGGATGCTGCACAGAGGGGGTATATATGGAGGGGTATGCTACAGAGGGGGTATATGGAGGGGGATGCTGCACAGAGGGGGTATATATGGAGGGGGATGCTACAGAGGGGGTATATGGAGGGGGATGCTGCACAGGGGGTATATATGGAGGGGGATGCTACAGACGGGGTATATATGGAGGGGGATGCTACAGACGGGGTATATATGGAGGGGGATGCTACAGAGGGGGTATATATGGAGGGGGATGCTACAGAGGGGGTATATATGGAGGGGGATGCTACAGACGGGGTATATATGGAGGGGGATGCTGCACAGGGGGTATATATGGAGGGGGATGCTACAGAGGGGGTATATATAAATATATGGGGGATGCTACTGAGGGGGCTATATATAAATAAATGGGGGGATGCTACTGAGGGGGCTATATATATATATATATATGGGGGATGCTACTGAGGGGGCTATACATGGAGGGGATGCTACTGAGGGGGGTATATATATGGGGGGATGCTACACAGAGGGGCTTATATGGGGCACAGTGGGAGCACGGTTACTGGGTGAAGCAGATGTGGACTTTGTATAGAGATGAGGATGATGCTGGAGTGAGGAGTCTTAAATGTCTGTCTGACAGATCCTGTGGGGACGAGTCATGGCCGGGGAAGTCTTCATGATGGCCGGGGCCAGATGGAGAGGAAAAGGAAAAAGGAACAACTTTGATTTAGCAAAACATCCCTCATGGAGAGAAGTCGCCTCCTGTAAGTCCTCATGGAGAGAAGCCGCCTCCTGTAAGTCCTCATGGAGAGAAGCCGCCTCCTGTAAGTCCTCATGGAGAGAAGCCGCCTCCTGTAAGTCCTCATGGAGAGAAGTCGCCTCCTGTAAGTCCTTGTCATTATCAGCTGAAGTGTCCCATAGACAGCAACAGCATCAGCAGCCTCCTGTATGGCGGAGTTTAGAGGGGTGGGGACAGGGCTAGAGGGGGCATGGTTAGCAGGGGGCCCACAATTTCTGAACCGCCCGGGGCCCATGGTATCCTTAATCCGCCCCTGTGTGTATCGGCTGCTGATTCCCCCCGGCCCCCCCTCCCTGTGACCCTGTCAGAGATCGCTCACCCCCGGAGTGTGCTGCTGGCCCCGATCTCTGCACTGGTCTCAAGCACCTGTACTCAGCTGACAGGCGCTGTGTACAGAGCAAGAAATCTCTCCTGCCTCAGTCACACAGAGCCTGTCAGCTGAGTACAGGTGCTTGAGACCAGTGCAGAGATCGGGGCCAGCAGCACACTCCGGGGGTGAGCGATCTCTGACAGGGACACAGGGAGGGGGGGCCGGGGGGGATCAGCAGCCGATACACATTACTTCCCCACCGATGCCGACCCTGAGTCCCTGGGGGGAGGGGATGCGGCGGGCAGCCGGGTGTCTGGTAGCTATGAATGAAGTAATGTCGCCCGCCGCATCCCCTCCCGGGACTCGGTCGGCATCGCTGACAAGGTGGGGGGGGTTCTGCGGAGTGATGATGGACGCCAGACCCCGCATTCACCTGCTGTAGTGCAGTGCCGGCCCATGTAACTGGTGACCGGCACTGAGCCCGACGACCCCTGATAATTTACTGCAGCCTCAGGGGACCCCCACTCTGAAGCGTGTGGGGATGCAGAGCACTGAACCCTGATTGGCTGCACGCTACCAAGCCAGTCAGGGTTCAGTGCTCTGCTGCTAATGAGACGGAGAGCGACGCCGGCCGGATGACGTCACCGAACCGGAAGGAGAAGAGGATACAAGCCACAAGCTGCAAGATCACGTGACCGGACCGGAGATCTCCTTGGGGGGCCAAAAAACAACAGGTAAGTATATTAGGAAAGGGTTAACCTTGGTTAACCCTTTCCTTTGCTAAATTATTGATTTTCCCTGGAATACCCCTTTAAGTAATGGGTGGCGGTTGACTCTGTGCGGTTGTGCCACGTGGTGGTATGGGAGCCCTATATTCCATGCTTCTACACTGTGTGGTGTAACAATAGGGATCACAGTGTTTGCAACTGTGACCGGACCCCTTACCACTTGGTAAATCTGCAGTCCAGGTTTTCCAAAATTAGGATCTGGAGAGCAGAAGCTTGTGGGCAGCTATCCTTTATTTATCCTTCTATTTGATTATATTGGTGTCCTTATTTTACTGATACAGTTAAAAAGCCAAGTCCTGGCAGCAGAATCAAAAGAGGGGAACATATTAAAGGGAACCTATCTGTTAGGATAGGGACAGGTAGGCACAAGGACATGTGAATTCTGACGCTAGCACCCGCCCCTCTGTCCCTACCTATTTGCTTCAGATGCTCTAAACAGCAACGGACAACTGGACGGTAGTCCCTGATCTTATCAAAGTGTAACACAAGACAAAACAAACACACAATAGAAGCAAAGTCAGAAATCCGCTTCAATAACAGCCGAGCGGTGCAGTACCAAATCGTGTCCAAGGGGGTAGTCAAAGAATCAGAAGCCAGATAACCAGGAAATACTATGCAGGATAAATGCTAGGTCAAGATACACTAGTATACTAGGCCCTATCGCAGGCAGGGAACTAAGCAGGGGAGGGTTTATATGGAGCCCGGAGTCCCAGCCCCAGGACTGATTGGAGCTTAGACTTCAAGCAATGGGGACCCTGAACAGTTTGGCAATTTCTCACTAGTCTTCACCTGTGGGCCAGCCCTGATAAGCCCAATGACCAACACCAATGCCAAGTGGTTTCCCAATAATGAGGCATAGCTTTCCGAAGCATCTAGTGCCAGAATAGTGGATTTTTATGGAACATTGTAAGGTTTCACATTGTGACCACAAGTTGGGCCCAGAGGGACCCAGTTCTTAGTAAGGAATTGTGAGGCCACTGAATAATATGTGGGTTAGCGCTCTTACACGTAACATGTTTGGTTGTAAGACGTCTTCTCATTATTCTCTGTCCCTGAGTTTTCTGCTTCCCTCTATAGTAGGTCAAAGACAAAACACAGGCTTGATTTCCTCTTGTGATGAGTAAATGGCGGCGGCGGCTTCTCCATCAACGCTTTCTGGAGCTAATTACAAAGCAAAATAATTATTCCAATTATGCGAAAATTATTCATATTGTTTTGTTTTGAAAAGCGAAAATTACTCCCTCTCCATTATATCGTTGTCTGCGCGGCGACCATCTCACCGCGACGAGGCGGGAGAAATAATTGTCTTTAATTGTCAATAGGTGTTTCAGAAACCTGGTGGAACATTGTATTATGGAGATGATGGTCGTGACTGTGACCTACGCAGTGACTTCTACCGGGCCAGATTGTCCCTACTGGTATTAGTCAAATAATGACAGCTTCCAGTGCTGGGGGAAAGTATGTGCCCCCCCCCGTGTAACTTCCCCTCATTATCCACAAAGGTGAAATGCTGGACAATGCGAAGGGCCATAAGATAAAGAAGCAGGAGAACTTTCGATACGACAGATGACATTTCTTTATTCCTACTTACTAAATTGCTTTCTAACCTCAACTTAAAAGGGTACTCCGGTGATCAGAAAGTTATGTAGATTTGTAATTTACTTCTATTTAAAAATCTACAGTCTTCCAGTACTTATCAGCTGCTGTATGTCCTGCAGGAAGTGGTGTATTCTCTCCAGTGTGACACAATGCTCTCTGCTGCCACCTCTGTTTGTGTCCATAACTTTTTGCTGGAGTTCCACTTTAAAGGGCAACTCCAGTGGAAAAAAAAATCTTTTAAATCAACTGGTATCAGAAAATGCTTCTATTAAAAAATCTCCAGTCTTCTAGTATTTATTAGCTACTGTATGTCATAGACATAGATAAAGGCATGTAGGACATACAGCAGCTGATAAGTACTGGCAGACATCAGATATGTTAATAGATGTATATTCAGTTGATTTGAAATTTTTTTTTGCTAGAGTTCCCCTTTAATATACAGATACAGCAAGACCTATTGTTGTAACTCAGACACGACACCGCTTCATGGGATGGGTTGGCTCTACTGATGCTCTGCAATGCCCAACAGTAGGGCGCAGTCAAATAGATGTAGCCACCTCAGCTACCGTGATGACCAGGCCTGGCCTGAAGCCCGCACCGGTCCAAGAATGGAGCTAGGAAGAACGAAGTCTATGCTGGGGGGATTTGTCTGGGGTCTGTATGAAGGGTCCTCCTATGGCTGTATGTTCCTTCAGGATCTGGGGGTCTGTAGTTATTTAGCCCCATATATACCTTTAGGGGGTCTTGTCTCAGCTCTGTATATATTCCTGGGTTCTGATCTGGGCTCTTCCATATTAGTAGGTACAGAAGTGTTATCATAGGACCAGCAGACCTTATGTCACTTAGCAGTACTCATGACTCTAGCACAGATGAGAATATTAGAGCGCAGATCTATGGGACTGGCCACAGTTGCCCCCTATGGGGTCCCGCATCTATCACTTTAGAGGAGAGGGGCTTTTATTTCTTATTACTACCTCTCAGGTGTATTATACCATATACTTGTAACTCTCTCCTCACAGTCTATGTCATTGTGTAGCGTGTCCTAATCTATTCCAATATGGTACAATTCATTTGATTCTCTCTGAATATTCATAGTTACAAGGTCTGACCAGCAGGGGTCCCTGGTGTAGCAAAGTCCCAATGTCTATAGCAGAGAGTGACTGCCAGGGCCGGGAGCCGTGCCCAATGTTTTATGACTGTTGCATTAAACCAAAGGATCTGTCCAGCTCCCAAAGCATGTAGGTCTGTCTGCAGCTATCCGAATAGAGAAATAAATCAGCTCCGGGGTCCGGCACACATTAGCCAAGCAGTTACTAGCATTATTACTTGCCCCAAATTTTCTGAACAGATAAGGGGTTAAAGGGGTATCCCGCTCAAACATAACTTTTGACATGTTGCTGCCCATTGTGAGACTAATAATTCCTTCCATACTTGTTATTATCTATTCAGTCTCCCTCCCCCAGTTCTGAGCTGCTGCTTTCTGTTAAAGGGAACCTGTCAACCCCCTGTGTCGGTCTTATTCCTTATTTCAAAAAACATTTTGGCCATCAGTCCAGTGGTATATTGTGTATATCTATTGAATAGTGAGTGCAGCTCTGGGGTATACAGGATGTAACTCAGGATCAGTAATGTAATGTATGTACACAGTGACCCCACCAGTAGAATAGTGAGTGCAGCTCTGGAGTATAATACAGGATGTAACTCAGGGTCAGTAATGTAATGTATGTACACAGTGACCCCACCAGCAGAATAGTGAGTGCAGCTCTGGAGTATAATACAGGATGTAACTCAGGGTCAGTAATGTAATGTATGTACACAGTGACCTCACCAGCAGAATAGTGAGTGCAGCTCTGGGGTATACAGGATGTAACTCAGGATCAGTAATGTAATGTATGTACACAGTGACTCCACCAGTAGAATAGTGAGTGCAGCTCTGGAGTATAATACAGGATGTAACTCAGGGTCAGTAATGTAATGTATGTACACAGTGACCCCACCAGCAGAATAGTGAGTGCAGCTCTGGAGTATAATACAGGATGTAACTCAGGAGCAGTAATGTATGTACACAGTGACCTCACCAGCAGAATAGTGAGTGCAGCTGTGGGGTATAATACAGGATGTAACTCAGGATCAGTAATGTAATGTATGTACACAGTGACCCCACCAGCAGAATAGTGAGTGCAGCTCTGGAGTATAATACTGGATGTAACTCAGGGTCAGTTTATGTAATCTATGTACTGACGTTACTTAACATAATATAGAAAGGGTTGGACTACCGCTTGCCCGATAGTTGCTCCTCACTAACCTTCTTCCATTGCTTAGTCACCACGCCTTAGCGTCCTATTGTTCAGCAGTGCACAAATAAATCAATGTATCTCATCCATATAATACAGTATAATCAGACACAAAACCAATGCAAAATATAATGGACCATAAGAATTATTGGCATCTGTATAAAATGGCTGAGCAACTACTGAAGTATAAATCACTTGTAAGGAGCAGCATCCACGTATAGCTGCCAGTCACATGACCATATTACACTGGGGGGGGGTGAATGGCTGGGCCTCACTCTATAGACTTGGTACATCACTGCTGTATACAATAAGGGTCAGAGATGCTGCTATATGGGTGTAATATACAATGTAGGTGAGACGCGTTAAGTAATTGGTTTGATGCAGAGGAGAGTCATTTTTTTATACTGTAGAATTGCCATCTGGCTCAGAAAGTTGGAGAAGTTCCCAGAAACAATGGAAACCGTCCAGACACCTCGAAGAGGAGGGAAGTCTCCCCGGATCCTGGCTACATACTCCTCTCCTAAAGTCACTTTGCTTTTAGGTTGCAACACAGACATCAATCTAAGGCTGTGTTCACACGACGTATGTAATCGTAGCTTTGTACTTTGTATGAAACCATACGTTGCCTTGCCTTCTATGGGGTCCCGGCTGGAGCGTATACATATTGTATACGCTCAGGCCAGGATCCCTCGCGGAGTTGCAAACAACTGACATGTCAGTTTTCTGCAGCCGCTATTCAGTGAATAGCGGCCGTAAGAAACCATGTCAGTGCACACTACGAAGCGAGCGGCTGCGGACGCACGCTTTATAGTGTGCTATGGCGAGTTCTGATGCAGGCGCGCGCTGATTCACCCACACGGGTGACGGAATGGCCGGTCTCTTACCCCATGTGAACATGGCCTAAGGATCCTATTAGTGATTTTTAACGATTAACGATAAATGATCGCAACTGAGAGCTACCTGAAATCGTAATCGTTATTACACAGGACAATACTTACTACGATGGTTTACTCCATCTGATCCCAGCAAAAGAAGAAATAATGTGGAATTACATGGAACGATTAGTGAACGATTAGCAAATGAATGCGGAATTACAGCGAACTACCGTGGAATTATACAGAACGATTAACAATGATTTTAGGTTCAGCTCAAAAGATGCGATCAATGACACACAACCGACTGCATTCACACAAAACTTTTAAATTCAAACGATATGACGTTTTTTTTTTCTTCGCACTATAATCGTCCCGTGCAATAGGGCCCATAGGGTCTTATTAGACAAAGCGATTTTTTTACGATAATCGCTGATGAGAGCTACCTGAAATCACTCACCATATTACACAGAACGATAGTTTACTCCATCTGATCCCAGCAAATGAACGAACAATGTGGAGGTACACTGAACGATTAGTGAGCGATTGTGGAATTAGCGGCCCTATTACACGGGACGATTAAGGTGCGAAAAAATCATTATATCATTCAAATTTAAATGATAATCGTTGTGTGACTGCAGGAAACAACCGAGAAATCGTTTGTGTGTGTGATCGCATCTTTTAAGCTGGCCATGAATCATTGTTAATTGTTCACAAATTGTCTTTGTCTTTGATCGTTTATCGTTAAACAACAAAAAAAACAAAAAATCGCTTAGTGTAATAGAATCCTTACAGCGAACGATTAACAATGATCTTAGGTTCGATACACACGTTTTTTTCGATCGTTGGCTGCATTCACACAAAAATATGATTGTTTAAATTAGAAGGATATAAGGATTTTTCACTCGGTAATTCTCCAGTGTAATTGGGCCCTTAGGGGACACTCTTATTTAATGGGATGCACAATTTACAGTATACATCGGCAAGCGAGGACATCAGCTGAAGAGCGGGAAACACCTGAACCTTGAATGATAACATTTTTGAGCCTGTTGTGAAATTTATCGTTATCAGCCGCACATCCTCCTGTGTGAAGAAAAAACGATACAATGATTGTTAGTGTGCCCCCCCCAAGGAGACTAACAATTTGTTACATACTTGTTATCTATTCTGAATACTTCCCCCAGTTCTGAGTTGCTGCTTTCTGCTTAAGGCAAAGAAAATTGTATATGTAAGTTGTTCTCTCCATCTCCCCCCCACTCCTCTGAGACGGCTCATGTAAAAAGCTCTCTAGTTGGCTCTCTCTGCACTCTGTAATGCGGGGGGGGGGGAGGGGTAATAACCGTGAGGACACCAGCAACTTGTAATCAGATTAACCCTCCCGGCATTACAGAGTACAGAGACAGCTGGTCAAGGTCACTGTTTACAGGAGCCATCTCAGAAGGGAGGGGGATCAGAGAAGAGATGGACAGAACAGATCACACACAGCCTATCTTCAGCAGAAAGCGGCAGCTCAAAACTGGAGGAAGGAGACTGAAAATATAAAAACAAGTATGGAGTAAATTGTTAGTCTCCAGGAGGGGGGGATGATTCAACATGAATTTTACCTGAGCAGAATACTCCTTTAAGGGGTCTGTATACATTTTAGAATCTGATCTGGGGTCTTATATACTGTATTAGGAGCCTTTATGTATTTATAGGGTCTTATCTGACGGGCTATATTTATTTAAAGACTCTGTTCTGGGGTCCTTATTACAGGTGGTTGGGCTTACATTATGTTCAGTTGAACCAGAACGTGGTTGATAAATACCGTTGCCTGGAAAACATGGAGGCATCCCTAGGAGACCTGAGTCGCATCCTGGACTCCAGTTCGGGTTCTCTAGACTTTATCCAGAAGATCTGGGAGTTTTCACCTAGGAGGTCTAACCTGTAGTCTGTATTCATAATCTAGTTGTTAGAGGGTCTGGTGTCTTTATACTTTTTGGTGACTGTCCAGGTTGTTATATTTATATAAAGGACACATTTATTTACAGGTTATGTAATTTTCATATAGATCTGGTTTAGGGTCTGTAATTTTGGGGGGTCTGGAATCTGTATTGGGGAGAGGGGTCTGATCTACCATCTGTGTCAATGGGGCCTTGTGTACCACCTTTTATTCCCATGCACTAAGTTGGGGGGTTTACTCTATATAAATAGGCAGGGCACCCTCAAAATAAGCCCCCCTTCCCAGAATCCCCCCAATGTGGCTTCTCTTAACAGGCGCGCTTTTATGAAAAGACTCTGCCAAGAAATATTTACCGTTCTTAGATGAAGATTGAAAACCAATTTGTTATTCAGAAAGTCCCATTCAGAGCTGAAAGCTATTTGTAGCTGGAGTGCTCGTCGCTCTGATTACTGCCCCGGGGAGTTACATGGAGGATTCTCACACTTACTCTGACACTTTACAGACTGAAGTTTGGTAATTTAAAGGGGGAAAAGTAAGAAAAAAAAAAAAAAAAAAAGAAAGTTTTCGATTACTTGATTCTGGATTCATTTCTTCTGTGGGAAAAGTTTTAAAAGGAAACCGCACCTAAATTGCTAATGTTTGCTCTGTTATTTCAGTGTAGAACATGGGCCGATAACAAATCTGCAGCAGAGTCACTGACAGGGAGTTGAAAAATCTGTCTGCCTTCACAACCATTTTGTTGTCCAGTCATGTGTTTGTTAATGGTAAAAAAAAAAAAAATCCCTATACAGCAGGATCATAATCTCCTTTACCTACTGGTTGTACCTCTAGGTATACAGCCCAGCATACCATAATATATATATATATATATATATATATATATATATATATATATAGATAGATAGATAGATAGATATATATAGATATATTATATATATATATATATATATATATATATATAGATAGATATATATAGATATATTATATATATATATATATATATATATATATATATAGATAGATATATATATAGATATATTATATATATATATATATATATATATATAGATAGATATATATAGATATATTATATATATATATATATATATATATATATAGATAGATATATATAGATATATTATATATATATATATATATATATATATATATATAGATATATTATATATATATGTCAGGATGGTATCTCTGCAGAGCATTATGTGCCCCTCGGCTCGTGCTGTTCGGCCGAGAAGGCACTGATTTTCTTGTATCCTGTTTCTGTGTTTTGTTTTGCTGTGTGTGAACTCTGGTTTATTGCTCACCTGGGTTGGGAGACACACCCGACTTCACCTGCTGAGTTCTGTCTGGCCATGTCATGGTTAATCTGTGTTTTGGTTCTGCTATGACTGACAGGTCTTCCTGCCAGTGGATCTGTTTTGTTCTCAGGTGTCTGTGCTTGGAGATCAGGGCGATGGTCCAATTATGTTCTGGATCAGAACCCTGGCCTCCTATATAACTACCTCAGTCTGGGATATCTTTGCCGGATATTGAGCTTGTCTCTGCCTGGTTCTGTGTTTGCTATTCTTGCTCTGTTTATTCTGACTCTGCTTTGTATTTCTGACCTTTCCTGCTTGCTGCCTGCCCCTGACCATACTGCCTGTTTTTTGACCTTGCCTTTGGATTGTGATTTTGTACTTTTGCTGCCCGATTGTTGTGACCCGGACTGTCGACCATTCTTTATTGTGTTTTGTCTGTCTGTCTTGTCCTTGTGTCCCACCTAGCCAGTGCAGGGACTGACGCCCAGTTGCTATATATATATATATATATGTATATACATTCCGGCATACCAATATATATATATATACTACCGTTCAAAAGTTTGTGGTCACCCAAACAATTTTGTGTTTTCCATGAAAAGTCACACTTCTTCACCACCATACGTTGTAAAATGAATAGAAAATAGAGACAAGACATTGACAAGGTTAGAAATACTGATTTGGATGTGAAATAACATTGTTCTTCCATCACACTTTGCTTTGCTCCCAGAATCCTCCTTTTGCAGCAGTTCCAGCATTGCACACCTTTGGCATTCTAGCTATTAATCTGTTGGGGTAAGCTGGAGAAATTGCCCCCCACGCTTCTAGAAGCAGCTCCCACAAGTTGGATTGGTTGGATGGGCACTTCTGGCGTACCATACGGCCCAGCTGCTCCCACAACAGCTCAATGGGGTGGTGATCTGGTGACTGCGCTGGCCACTCCATTACCGATGATAGAATACCAGCTGCTGCTTCTGCTGGAAATAGTTCTTGCACAATTTGGAGGTGTTTAGGGTCATTGTCCTGTTGTAGGATGAAATTGGCTCCAACCAAGCGCTGTCCACTGGGTATGGCATGGCGGTGCAGAGTGATAGCCTTCCTTATTCACAATCCCTTTTACCCTGTACAAATCTCCCACCTTACCAGCACCAACCTCAGACCATCACATGACCTCCACCATGTATAACAGATGGCGTCAGGCATTCTTCCAGCATCTTCTCATTTCTTCTGCGTCTCACAAACGTTCTTCTTTGTGATCAAAACACCTCAAACTTGGATTCATCCGTCCACAACACTTTTTCCAGTCTTCCTCTGTCCAATGTCTGTGTTCTTTTCCCATCTTAATCTTTTTCTTTTATTGGCCAGTCTCAGATATGGCTTTTTCTTTGGCACTCTGCCCTGAAGCCCAAAATCCCGCAGCCGCCTCTTCCCTGTAGATGTTGACACTGGTGTTTTGCGGGTACTATGTAATGAAGATGCCAGTCGGGGACCTGTGAGGCGTCTGTTTCTCAAACTAGAGACTCTAATATGCTTATCTTCTTGCTTAGTTGTGCAACGCGGCCTCCCACTTCTTTTTCTACTCTGGTTAGAGCCTGTTTGTGCTGTCCTCTGAAGGGAGTAGTACACACCGTTGTAGGAAATATTCAATTTCTTAGCAATTTCTCGCATGGAATAGCCTTCATTTCTAAGAACAAGAATAGACTGTCGAGTTTCAGATGAAAGTTCTCTTTTTCTGGCCATTTTGAGCATTTAATTGACCCCACAAATGTGATGCTCCAGAAACACAATCTGCTCAAAGGAAGGTCAGTTTTGTAGCTTCTGTAACGAGCTAGACTGTTTTCAGATGTGTGAACATGATTGCACAAGGGTTTCTAATCATCAATTAGCCTTCTGAGCCAATGAGCAAACACATTGTACCATTAGAAGACTGGAGTGATAGTTGCTGGAAATGGGCCTCTATACACCTATGTAGATATTGCACCAAAAATCTGACATTTGCAGCTAGAATAGTCATTTACCACATTAGCAATGTATAGAGTGTATTTCTTTAAAGTTAGGACTAGTTTAAAGTTATCTTCATTGAAAAGGACAGTGCTTTTCCTTCAAAAATAAGGACATTTCAATGTGACCCCAAACTTTTGAATGGTAGTGTATATGTATATGTATATATATATATATATATACACACAGTCCAGCATACCAATATATATATATATATATATATATATATATATATATATATATATTTACACACATACAGCCCAGCCTACCATTATATATACAGCCCAGCATACCATTATATATATATATATATATGGACAAAAAGAGAAAGGAGCTGCAGCACCTCACACCTATGGCTGACACTAATGCCTCTTGGTTACATTTAAAAACCAACGCCAGGATGTTGGTATATAATTTGATCAAACTATATTGCCTCATGAACCACATGCAGGTCCCCTGATTCACATGGGTCCCTACACTAAGTCAACACTGTGTCAGTCAGCGACCGCAAACCCTGCAAAGCGAGCGCAAGCAGGGAAGGGAGGCCATAGAATTGTTCTGCAACCAAACCCCAAGGGCCCCCCGAACCCTGCTGCCGGCGGAGAAAGCCGCCACCAAGCAACACTACTCACCATTACTCCTGCCGGTAGAATAGGAAAGATAGGAGGTACTTGCCATGTGTGGACAGGTGCCTCCTGCTAATTGGGGTCACATGGGTCTTACAAGGAGGAGTGCTAGCACTCAGAAAAGGAAGAAAAGCAAAATGTGGACATGTAAGACCCATGTGACCCCAATCAGCAGGAAGCACCTATGCACACATGTCAAGTACCTCCTATTCTTCCTATTCTACCTGCAGGAGCAATGGTGAGTAGTAAGACCATGTTCACATTTGTGTTGCTTGGTGGCAGCTTTCTTCGTCAGCGGCACCTGCTGGGTTTGGGGGGGCCCTTGGGGTTTGGTTCTGTGACAGTGGGGTTGCAGGGCCATTCTATGGCCTCCCTTCCCTGCTTGCGCTTGCTTTGCGGGGTTTGCAGTTGCTGACCAACACAGTGTTTGTTCCATATATCTTTGGAGAGATAAGCCACCTTCAGAGAAGTCCATCAGAACATGAGACCTCACCATAGACATTAGATAAACGATGATAAAAGTTGCCTATATTGACTATACCCAACAATCATTGGGCTGGTTCATGTGGTCCCTATAGTGTTCACTGGATTTAAAGGGGTATTCCACCCAAGGGAAAAATAATAAAATTCCCCTAAACCTAGCTGGTCTTACTCACCAAGCCCCTCTAAGAATTTTGAGCCATTTGCCGTCTTTCTAGATGTCGCTGTTCCTGAGTTACAAGTTTTTCTAAAAGCCATCTATATCAAAGATGGCGCAGGACAGAAAACTACATCTCCCAGAATGCACCTCAGAGCCAACTGCCAAGTATCCACCTCATCTAGTATTATCTGCCCATTGCTAGCTCAATCTACTTCTGCTTTACACTGTTACCAAAATATCCATCTGTCTGTCTATCTATCTATATATCCATCTACATAGATAGATTAGAAAGAGAGAGTTAAATGAAACAACTGTGTTTCCTTTTCCCTGTACTGCTCTGGATGCGGTCACTCTTTTGTTGCTTCCCCTCTCCTTAACCAGATGCTCACTGATTGGTGGGATGTCAGTGGTGGGTGGGGTTACAGATGAGGTGTTACAGCCTGCCTGACAACAGAGACAGATCTGTTTGGTCTCATAAGGGAGGGGGAGGACAGAGGATTGGAGACCAGGAAGTGAAATAGATCAGTTGGACCAGGAATTGAGAATTTTCAGCAGCTTCAGTGTGTACTGCACGCAAACAACCATGTAATAGAAACCTATTACAAAGAAGCTTAGATTATGGGTAGAAATTCAACAGGGTTACATTTTCTTAATTGGAGTACCCCTTTAACAGTCCAACGTCACAGCCTAGTGGTAATTCACAAGAGGTGTTCATACACAAAGTATATAATAACCTGAAGTGCTTTATATTATTCAGGATTTAATTATAGGAAAACTGAGCAACAAGTTTATTATATGAAAAAGGTGCAAAACTTTTCCCATCATGTTGTGTAAGCTCCATTAGACTGAAATAATTCCTTCTTCACAAGTGACACAGGAACCGCGTGGTACAAATGACTGAAGGCAAGAAAGTGGGAAACTGTAATTGTTTTAGTTTTTTTTTTTTTCTTTAAAGATATTACATTTTGCTGCATTTACAGTAAAAGCTTGGAAGCAAACAGCCTAAAAGCACAAAACAGAGGTTGTCAGATAAGAAGTGCTAAATGCTTTCCCTGATTCACAAGAACTAATGGTTCAACAACATCAAAGAGCGTTAACCAAAAATGACACAAATTACATCACAGCAAATACTGTATTCCTGAAATCAACAAGAGGAATAGGTTCTGCTTAATACCTGTTTCTTTTATTCATTTTCTCCCTCCCGGCCTACCACAGATATAAACTCTTAAATTCATGTACAAGACTATAACTACTATAATACTGCTCCTATATACAGGAATATAACTACTATAATACTGCTCCTATATACAGGAATATAACTACAATAATACTGCTCCTATATACAAGAATATAACTACTATAATACTGCTCCTATATACAGGAATATAACTACTATAATACTGCTCCTATATACAGGAATATAACTACTATAATACTTCCCCCTATATACAGGAATATAACTACTATAATACTGCTCCTATATACAGGAATATAACTACAATAATACTGCTCCTATATACAAGAATATAACTACTATAATACTGCTCCCTATATACAGGAATATAACTACTATAATACTGCTCCTATATACAAGAAATATAACTACAATACTGCTCCTATATACAGGAATATAACTACTATAATACTGCTCCTATATACAAGAAATATAACTACTATAATACTGCTCCTATATACAAGAATATAACTACTATAATACTGCTCCCTATATACAAGAATATAACTACGATCATACTGCTCCTATATACAGGAATATAACTACAATACTGCTCCCTATATACAAGAATATAACTACGATAATACTGCTCCTATATACAGGAATATAACTACTATAATGTGCGATGGAGAAAGAGGAATCCGCACTCACCGGTAGCAGAGAAAGCAGGTTTATTGATCCATACACCAGAGGCTAAGGCTGGGAGGGGGAAGGTGTTACGCAGGTGTGCTCCTTACAGCTGTAAGGAGCACACCTGCGTAACACCTTCCCCCTCCCAGCCTTAGCCTCTGGTGTATGGATCAATAAACCTGCTTTCTCTGCTACCGGTGAGTGCGGATTCCTCTTTCTCCATTGCACATTTTATTGATCTCCTATGTTTCAAGCACCCCGGTTTACAAGGTTTACCTACATTCATTGTTGACTGCATTGTTTTGGTCCTCGGTTCTATTCAAGTGTTGATATCAGCTGGTGCCGGCTGAACTCCTCTCACCTACCATAACTACTATAATACTGCTCCTATATACAGGAATATAACTACTATAATACTGCTCCCTATATACAAGAATATAACTACTATAATACTGCTCCTATATACAGGAATATAACTACTATAATACTGCTCCTATATACAGGAATATAACTACTATAATACTGCTCCTATATACAGGAATATAACTACTATAATACTGCCTCCTGTATACAGGAATATAACTACTATAATACTGCTCCTATATACAGGAATATAACTACTATAATACTGCCCCTATATACAAGAATATAACTACTATAATACTGCTCCTATATACAAGAATATAACTAGTATAACACTGCTCCTATATACAGGAATATAACTACTATAATGGCGTGGTGAGAGTTCCGGCCGGCACTAACTGTAAGGTACACCCGCAAGGGAGCCCGGGACTGGAGTCTAGAGCAAACAAACTGTATCCGAACCACGGAACGGCGGTGCAGAGGCAGATAAAGCAGGATATATAATTCAGGGTCAAGAAACAGAGTCTCGCACTCACCGGACTGAAGCTGCAAGTGGTTTATTTCCGATACATCAGAATCAGCATGGCGGGGAGAGGGGAGATGGTGGAGCAGGTGTGTTCAGCAGGAGCAACAAATGTTTCACGCATTCAGGGGCGCTTCGTCTGGCTAGGAACGCCGTGTACGTGCAGGGGAGGTGCACAAGAATATAATTACTATAATACTGCTCCTATATACAAGAATATAACTACTATAATACTGCTCCTATATACAGGAATATAACTGCTATAATACTGCTCCAATATACAGGAATATAACTGCTATAAGGCCATGTTCTATGGTGTATAACACCGGCCATTCTGTGAACTGGTAAATTGCAGCAACGGCCGTGATTTATGTATAACCTTATACTGCTTCTATATACAAGATCTGTGGGAATGATTGACAGTCAGAAATCAGACAGTTTATCAATCATCCCCGCACTGTGCGCTGACAGGCAGAGCTGTGACTAGTGGCAGGCGGATTCCCGCCCAGATGAAATTTATGCTACAAAACTGAGCACGAAACACTAAAAACATACCTACTTTATAGAAGGACTAATAGTTATAAAAGAAGATGTTGTGGCCGTACTTTAGTCGTTGCGCTGGGTCTGACACTTTCCGCATGATTCATGTATTCCCCTATAGCAGGAGCCAAGTGAAGTTCGATGGCCGTCAATGTGCTAAATGCTTTGTCTGTTTCACAGCTCGGGAAATTAGTTCAGTGAGATCTCAATCTGAGCAGACATCGTCCTATAGATCCGGGAGATAGACGGCCCGCCAGTGTCTATTGATTACGGGTAGACAGGGCCCCTGGGATGTTGTTTTCTTATGGATGGAAAAGTTGCCTGCACAAAAAAAAAAAAATACAATGGTTGAATTTTTTGCAAGGACTGTAATTTTCTTTGCAGCTTTCCAATATAGTAAAAATGTATGCACAATACATACTGTATATGCTATTACAGTTAGTTTAAAATTATGGCCGTAATTTAGCCTTATTTTCATCCAGTGATTTTTGGACAGGCAATTCATTTTTTTAATTGATCTAACAGATATACGGCTGTTTTTTTTTTTTTTTTTATTCTTTAAAGGGGTATTCCACTCATACCTAACTTTTGATATGTTGCTGCCCATGGGGAGACTAACAATTCCTTCCTTATTATCTATTCAGTGTCCTTCCCCCAGTTCTGAGCTGCTGCTTTCTGCTGAAGACACAAAAATCTGTGTGTAAGCTTTTCTATCTGTCTGCCCCTCCCTCCTCCTCCCTTCTGGGATAGCTATACACAATGTCCTTGGCAGGCTTTATCTGCAACATTGTAGCTTATTTGTAAAGCTGGGAAGGTTAATCTAAGGTCAAGTTGCTAATGATCTCACTGTGATTAACCGTCCTAGCATTACAAAGAAGCCACAATGTTGCAGATAAAGCTTGCTAGAGACTTTTTTTCTTTTTTTACATCAGCTGTCTCGGAAGGGAGGAGGAGGAGACATTGAAAGGCTCACACACAGATTTTTGTGTCTTTAGCAGAAAGTAGCAGCTGAGAACTGGGGGAAGGAGACTGAATAGATATTAGCAAGTATGTCTCACCGTGGGTCGAAACCTATCAAAAATTATGTTTGAGTGGAATACCCCTTTAAGTTTTGTGAACAGGTGGAAAGAAAAAAAAATGTTTTTGTTTGTTTTTTGTTTTTGTTTTTTAAATAAAAATATGTCATAAATGATTTCTATGACAGTACTCATATTTTGCTATTATTATACCTATTTGATATTATTTTACTTATTTTGCTATTTTTTTGCTGTACATAAACAAGTTTTTATAGCTTTTTTACTATCTACAAGTTACGCAAGTGTCTTAAAATACACACAGTTCCATATATATATATATATATATTTATATATACATAATTATTATTATTATTATTATTATTTTTTATAATTTACTTAATGACAGATTATTTCAGCTTTTTTTTTCTACTAAACGAAAAGAAGCAATTACAGGAAGCTATCATTCCTATTGTCCGGCCCTTGACGGGGTCAGCATGTAATTATCTGACCGCCCGGGATACAGAACATCGGTACAGATGTCATAATGAAGCGGCAGGACAATTGTAGGCGGCGATAATCGGTGCGATGCGGAGGGGTCTTTATAGTTACGTCTGACCTGTAATTTCTACTTACCACTTCTAATTCACAAGTGTCTGAGGACAATTTACAGGAACGGCGTTGGGTAATTACCATTTTGCATTATAAGTAGAGAGGACTCGCCGGGCGGCGTAGGGGATGGCTACAGCGTCATCGTGGTCATTTCCACCATTTATTCCAGCACCTTTTTTTTCGTACAATTTTATTTATTGACTCAAAGAAAATTTTAACAGAACATCATGATGATGTAAAAAAAAAAAAAAAAAAAAAAAAAAAAAAATATATATATATATATATATATATATATATATACACTCTCCAACATTAAAATCAAACTATTGGAACCCCCTCTGATTACAACGTAAGAGATCAATTGTCCCCTGAGTGAATGGACGGCCATCAAGCATGCTCCACTTACACTTCATTCTCTATAAGACTTTCAATCATTACCAATCATGGGACAGGACTATGCACTTATCCACCATATCCATATACCGATAGACAAGTATTCAAACCCCACACACAAATAATGATGCAGTCTTCTGCATGAACAGCTAACACAAAGAGGGATTGGTATTAAAATACTTATGTAGCCCCCCGACATGTTTCATGACATAGAACATCTTCCTCAGGGAGAGAATGTCAATAGGATCCTCTCCCTGAGTAAGTTGCTGTGTGCAATGAAACATGTTGGGGGACTACATCAGTATTTTATAGCAATCCCACTCTGTGTGTGCTGCGGAGGAAGGCAGACTCTGAAAATCCATCATTCCAGACCAGTAAATGATATAAAGGGAATCCGCTTTTTTATTACTTTAGAGGACTGTGTTTCTAGATAGTTATGATTTTAATAGTATAGTATTTTAGAGGGTGTGCCTACTAAGTATTTGTCTGTTGGCCATGACTATGTTCTGAAGACCTATAGATAGTGAATGGAGTGGTGGTTGAGCATTCCCAATTTTTCCTCACAATCAGATATTTATAAAAAGGACTTTTAAAAACCAATCAGCAGGTTAGAAGAATCTAACATGCTGACAGCCCTCATTGTGCACGGGCCATGGAGGAGGACGGTATGTCTGTTACCTTCCTCCTCTGCGCGGTTCCTGTGCTGTTAGCAGTGTAATCCATTGTCCGGAGCACCATTAGGAGTGGGCCGGCTCAGTGCGTTTTGGGGGTGGGACAGTTCTAACGGTGCTCCAGACCAAGGATTACACTGCTAACAGCACAGGAACGGCGCAGAGGAGGAAGGTAACAGACATACCCTCCTCCTCCACGGCCCGTGCACAATAAGGTACTATGAGCAGGATAGATTCGTCTAACCTGCTTATAGTTTCCCTTTAATAGGGACATCCTTTACTATCCCATTGCTGGGTCATTGTCCATAGAAACATTACCTCCGATCCTGCTTATAGTTCCCCTTTAATAGGGACATCCTTTACTACCTCCGATCCTGCTTATAGTTCCCCTTTAATAGGGACATCCTTTACCACCTCCGATCCTGCTTATAGTTCCCCTTTAATAGGGACATCCTTTACTACCTCCGATCCTGCTTATAGTTCCCCTTTAATAGGGACATCCTTTACTACCTCCGATCCTGCTTATAGTTCCCCTTTAATAGGGACATCCTTTACTACCTCCGATCCTGCTTATAGTTCCCCTTTAATAGGGACATCCTTTACTACCTCCGATCCTGCTTATAGTTCCCCTTTAATAGGGACATCCTTTACTACCTCCGATCCTGCTTATAGTTCCCCTTTAAAAGGGACATCCTTTACTACCTCCGATCCTGCTTATAGTTCCCCTTTAATAGGGACATCCTTTACTACCTCCGATCCTGCTTAATTCACTTCAGGTTATTAATATCTGGGTACTGGGGACATGAAATAAAATCAATAGGGGACCTTTCCCTAAACATAAGGGATAGGCAAGAGAGCCAAAGTCAGTCCATGTACTAATGCTCAGCACCTCCATGCAGCAACAAAGATATTCTCATAATGCAGTACTGGCCATAGCCTGAGGGCAGGTGTGGCGCTATTGCTTCTTAATTCAACTCCTTTAAAGGGAAATTATCAGCAGGTTAAACAAATCTAACCTGCTGATATCTTCCTTTTGTGCACGGGGCACTGAGGAGTCTCTTACCTTCATCCTCAGCGCCATTTATGTCTATTTAGTAGTTATATCCACCAGCTTTGGAGTCCCCAGAGCACCGATCCGGCCAGTCCCTGGTCAGCCTGCTCCATAGCACCCACCTAACCTGTGAGTATAACTATTACCTACCCTAAATAGTAAAGACTTCCCATCACCGTCAGCGTCCTGAGTGCAATACAGAGATATCAGCAGGTTAGAGTCATCGGTTTCCCTTTAAACAGCATGTCTTCTGATGCCGTGTGTCTACAGACAGGTTGTGTGGCTAATTTCTACTGGATTTAATGAGGTAATTTAATTTGATTTCAATTTAATTAATTTAAATGTAAAATATTCTGATGGATTTCCGTGGAGCGGTTAGTCACGGCCGGGTAGTGGGATGTAGGTGAATGTGCTGCATAGGTTATTAGACGCATTTATATGCACGAGGCGCGGAGGCTTCTAGTACATGTGCTCAAGACTGCAAATTATATTAATGAAGAGGATGATGGTTTAATCTCTTCCTATAGTGCAGCGATAGGGAACCTCGGCTCTCCAGCTAAAGCAATGTTTGCCCAGGCATGATGGGAGTTGTAGTTCTGGTAGTTTTATATAGAAGTCAATTACAAATCTATATGATTTTCTAAAACCAGTTGATTTGAAAGGAAAAAAAATGCTGGTGTACCCCTTTATCTACACAAAAGTAGCCCCTGAGAGCAATTTTATAGGGCAGTGGGGGAAGCACTTTTGCGCCCTCTTGTGGCAAGACCCAGAGTGTGATCAGACCGTATCTGTGTAATCATTACATATCTGCCCGAGGATGGGTTTTGCAGTAATCTCACATTTCTATTAGGGTGCATTTACTGAAAGAGTAGTAGATGCATGGAACAAACTTCCATCAGATATGGTTGGTAAATTTACAGTAAGTGAATGTACCTGTCTGGAATTAACATATCTATCCTAAGATAAAGATAATAAGCTCCTACACTGCAATGCACTGAGGCTACTGCTCTATTTTAAGGAGTCGCACAGGCCTCACACACTATTGTACATGCACTATATGAGTCCTAACTATATTCACTGTATGAAGGAGCCGTAAACAGGACCTCAAGAATAGCCACCCCTGAGAAAGGGACCCTTGTAGTCCGAAAACCAGGCCCGGACTAACAATCTGACAGACCGGGCAAATGCTCGGTGGGCCGCCAAGATAGCCAGTCAGTGGGCTGCCTGTCCTGTCCTGCTGTACATGAAAAGCTCAGATGAAAGGAACAGAATTTAGGACGCCAATCCATATCCATTTCTATGCATTTTCCTGTCAGTTTTCTTTACAAGGAAGATAACAGCTAAATCCTTTTGCCTCGGGGGACGTGCTGGAAAGAATACTTGTATATTCACCGCTATATTCACTATATCTCTGCTGATAATGAGCCCATCCTTCAACTGATGTTTTCTAGTGAATTTTTAACAGCATCACAGTGAAATATTTCTCTAAAAATCTTTATATTGACCATGAATTTAAATATTCCCATTAATTTCCTTGGCCTCTTAAATGCTCATTCCTCAGGAACTAACAACACTTTGCTTCCGTCGATTGAATTACTTGGGATATAATTGGGCTTTAAATCTTTCAGTTCTCCATGACTCCATAACTCTGGGCCCCAGTGCCCCACAGTGTGTGTAAACCTACAGGCAGAATATCCCCTATGGAGGAGCTTGTGTGGAGTAAGAAGCCGTCCTGTGATTTCTCACTTTGATTGAACGTAGATGAAGAATGAATTGGACAACCACAAGTATTATGCAAGAAGATGCTGCAAACCTTAAGGAACCTAAAGGCCCATAGAAAACAGCTGGACTTCCCGACTCTTACCATAGTTATATAGCCAAGGAGACTGAACTTAACATACCCAACCAGCGCTCTATGTAAAGGGTCTTCTCAGGTGATTGTTAAAAGGCTGTCTTCTCTGATGGCTAGTAAAGGGCTGTCTTCTCCGATGAATAGTAAAGGGTTGTCTTCTCTGATGATCGGTAAAGGGTTGTCTTCTCTGATGATCGGTAAAGGGCTGTCTTCTCTGATGGAAGGTAAAGGGCTGTCTTCTCTGATGGTTGGTAAAGGACTGTCTTCTCTGATGGAAGGTAAAGGGTTGTCTTTTCTGATGGAAGGTAAAGGGTTGTCTTCTCTGATGGAAGGTAAAGGGTTGTCTTCTCTGATGATTGGTAAAGGGTTGTCTTCTCTGATTGAAGGTAAAGTGTTGTCTTCTCTGATGGTTGGTAAAGGGCTGTCTTCTCCGATGGAAGGTAAAGAGTTGTCTTCTCTGATGGTTGGTAAAGGGTTGTCTTCTCTGCTTATTGGTAAAGGGCTGTCTTCTCTGATGATTGGTAAAGGGCTGTCTTCTCTGATGGTTGGTGAAGGGCTGTCTTCTCTGATGGTTGGTAAAGGGTTGTCTTCTCTGCTGGTTGATAAAGGGTTGTCTTCTCTAATGGTTGGTAAAGGGTTGTCTTCTCCGATGATTGGTAAATGGCTGTATTCTCTGATGGTTGGTAAAGGGCTGTCTTCTCCGATGGTTGGTAAAGGGTTGTCTTTTCCGATGATTGGTAAAGGGTTGCCTTCTCTGATGGTTGGTAAAGGGTTGTCATCTCTGGTGATTGGTAAAGGGTGGTTTTCTCTGATGGTTGGTAAAGGGCTGTATTCTTTGCTGATTGGTAAAGTGTTGTCTTCTCTGATGGTTGGTAAAGGTCTGTCTTCTCTGCTGGTTGGTAAAGGGCTGTCTTCTCTGCTGGTTGGTAAAGGGCTGTCTTCTCTGATGATTGGTAAAGGGTTGTCTTCTCTGCTGGTTGGTAAAGGGTTGTCTTCTCTGCTGGTTGGTAAAGGGTTGTCTGCTCTCCTCGATGGTAAAGGGCTGTCTTCTCTGATGATTGGTAAAGGGCTGTCTTCTCTGCTGGTTGGTAAAGGGCTGTCTTCTCTGATGATTGGTAAAGGGCTGTATTCTCTGCTGGTTGGTAAAGGGTTGTCTGCTCTCCTCGTTGGTAAAGGGCTGTCTTCTCTGATGATTGGTGAAAGGTTCACATTTTCCGCTTTATTGAATGGATAGACATTAGTGGCATTCTCTGGACCACTCATCTACATGGAGGCTCCCCCAGCTCATCTGGGTATTAAATCATCCCTGCAGATCACATACACCCATATGTGCTGAATGCCTCCCCTGGGGCAGATGGGATATTGTAAAAAGACAATGCAACATTGGTTGGAAGAGCATGACCCATACCCAGTACAACCCAAAAGAGCCCTTTTAAGCACCTGTAGGACCATTTTTCCATTCAGTGGTGCAGGGTCTCTTGTTTTTGACAGGTGTCCCTGCACCTGTATGTGATTTTTCTAAAGCAAATCATTAAAAAAAAAAAAAAAAGCATGGATTCAGACAGTTTTTTTTAAAAAATTCTCAATAAATTTTAGTTGATTAACTCACCTCTACTTCTATGCACCTGTACAGGTTGTGCCTCCTTCAGACTGACTGTGCTTCTACAGAGTATTGAAGTAATAACACATTACTGTAATATACATGTGTAAGATGCTGCTGTGTCCCCGCCGTATGCTACTATATCTATAATATCCCTATACACACATCAGAATAGCATCGTTTACTACATCTTCACGTTATATTTTTATATTACTGCCGCTGTCCTGGGATTTATGTTCCACCGCTATCATCGCTTTCCTATTAAAATTCATCTAAATGTAAAAAAAGACACATAGTAACGGCGGCGTCCCGCCCCCCCCCCCCCCCCCCTCCTCCGCCCTACAATTTATTTAACTGGCTGAAGTATATTGTTGATTTTCATCCGGGTGTCGTAACAAATCAAATTTTTTATTTCATGCAAATTTTTAAATGTATCAATTTGAATATTTTATTGCTTTTATGCACAGTCTTATATTAAATCCCGCTAACAGCAAATGCATATGAAGTCATTTACCGTGAAGGATGTGCGGTATAAATCAGGACGGAGGATTGTAGTCGTAATTAAGACATCAAATACCTGGGAAATTGATGATAGTCCTGTTCTTTTACAATCATGGTTTCTAATTGTTTTGTTCCTGGTGTAGATTTGTGTTCCGGGAAATCAGATTTTCTCTTATTTTTTGACAAGTTACGAATGGCTGCTGAAAAGAGACACCTATGAGGCCCAGACGTAAAAGTAACAGACGTAAGGTGAGAAGTTCAGACTTGCTGCACCTGTGTGATATAATTCTAGACACAGCGCCATCAATAGGTTGTGTTTGGTATTGCTTTTTAGCTGAAGTGAATTGTATCCCAGTGTCACTGGTTTTATGTGAGAACTTCAGTGCAAACCAGGTGGAATAACTTGTGCAGGCACAGGTGGAGGTTGGACAGTAGAAGTAGAAGATACTTGACTTGAGGTTCAGGGACTGTCTTGGGGCCATTGCCTACAATGGTGTAGAGAGTGACTTAGAAATCCTTGTATTCATGGTTAAGAGAAGTGAACAGAAGAAGAAGACCGCCTTTTGCCAAACGAGTCCAGAGACTGTCAGGTTTGGTAAGATGAGTCCCAGGCTTAAACTACTGGGCAAAGCTAACTCCTTAAGATTACCCGAGAAGGCCAGGCAGATATCAGTGGAATACTTCGGCTTAGGCTTTTTGCTCCACTAAGGATCAATCCTTGATTTTCTAGATTGTCCTGACTTGTAAGAAGGATCCCAGGCGAAGGCACGGTTGAACCCAGGTGACAGTTACCCCACCTTTGGGCTTAGCATTGCGTCTTAACTTGAAAGTCCCTTATAAGAAATTTGTAGCTGTGGTTCTTGACAAGGGCTCTGGCCCTGGGCCAGGCCCGGATATACACTGCAGCAGGAACTCCCTATCTGTGTCTTGTCTATCTCCACTAGCCACTAAGGAAGACTCTCCCACCAGGAACCAAATGGTCTATACAGGGGTGACCTGGTCTAACCTCCTATTGGTGGGGAACATACCAGAAAGAGGAGAAGGAAGAAGTGCAATTGGCTGTGGCCTGCGTGGCACCTGCACCAGTGAACAAATAAAACAACAGTTAACCCTTACACCTTCAGCTGTGCCTAAGAAACAGGGGAAAGTGAGACACCAAGTGGTGATAGTGCGGAAAGGCACCCATCATCCCAGAGTGTGACCCCTGACTGAGTTACCTTTGGACAGGTGACAGACAAGATGTAGGAGCACACCTATACTGGGACACTACAACCTCTTGTAATGACCCAAACTGCAATGTGACAATAGTTATAGCAGCTTACTCCTACTATGTGATAGTCTAATGCAGCAACATTACCGTTTCATGTAATTGTTATTTATTGAATAACCTGGTACATGAAGCGTCACCTGAGACGCTCCTGTAATGCGCTCTTCCACTGAGCTATTAGGCCTATTCTGAGTGTTTGTCTCCATAAACAGTCCATTATCCTAATAGCTGGAGGGGACACGGCGATCTATAGCCCTGTATTTATTACAGGGTAATAGACTGCCATAGTAAGACTAACAGTAAAGTACGATCCAAAGACACATGAGAGAAGCTTAAAGGGGTATTCCCATCAGCTAAACTTTTGTTAGGTTATAGGGAATGCTAAATTTTGGCCTTTTTCCTGGTTGCCTCGATTCCGGACCACCACTCTCAGCAGCCGGGCTATGACGCACTCTGGTGGCCAGGATCCTCAGGAGCAGTAATCATAGTTTTACTCCATATCTCCCACTGAGCTTACTTACATCTTCAGGACTTGGTTGTCCCGGGAGACATGTATAAGCTAAATAGTAGACACAGCGATGCCGAGCTGATAGCTGATAAGTCCCGTCCTCCCTCCGCCCGTGACGAACCGGGAAGTGAGCAGGAACGCAATGATTTCTTGGCAGATGGGACAACCCCGTGAAAGGGAGCCTGCCATGTCAGAGATGCAGTCTGATGTATGGGCAGCTTGTTATAGAGCAGGAGGAGACAAGCAGATGTACACATAACTTTGGTGGAAAATAATCAATATAACTTGTAATTTATTCAGTTATACTGATATCCGCTCATCCTGGGCTGAGGAGTCCAGTGGGTGGTTCTAATCTGTGATTGACAGTTATCGCTGCATGAACACTAATTCTGGAAAGGCTGTCAATCACTGGGTAGGAACACCTACTGGACTAAAACCAAAGCTCTTCCTGCTCTGTAAGCAAATCAAACAGAAAGTAAAAAATAAATCACGTTTAAAAGAGTACACCACCAGAAGCATTGCTTAACTCTCTTCCCTGGATCTGAAGCCACCAAAAGTCCATCAGTTTCAGGTCAGTTACCCTCCCCTCTACCGTAGCTTTTCACTACTTCCTGGTTAAGCATTGCTCAGTATTGTAATTCCCAGAATGCTTTCACCATCACACCCTGCCTACTCCCCCTAACAGCACTCCTGTTAGTTTCCTACTCATACCTGATGCAGACTATTGCTCTAATCAGCAGACTATCTCTCTACGCAGGTCTGCAAAGGCTGCTGCATTCACTGCCTGCTCCTCTGCCTGTGGCATTGTTCAGCACAAGGCATAAAGATACCTCATTCTTCCCTGTATATACCGATAAAGATATATATGCATATATGTGTGTGTGTCTATAAGACACTAGATTAGTCATTCATATATTATGGGGTAATAGTTTTATTTAAAAATTTAATTTCTAATGCGGAATATCCCTTTAATTTTTACTTTTGAAATTAAACACATGGTCGGGACCCTGGAGGGGGATTTAGCTCCTGCACCTCTAAGTTATAATCTTTGGTCCTAGGAAGTTACATAGCACCAATACCACTCAACCTGCTTTTAGAAGTCACATAAATTATTACTGAATACATTTTTTACCCTATATAGGTACGGGCAGACATTTTCTTTTCTAGGTATGTGCAGATGCCGTTTCTTAGGCACAAACATGGGCACTTTACTTACCCCACTATCAGCATATCTCGACGCACTGTTATAATTCACACTGGGCCCCTGTCTCCATTGGGCTTAAGACCCAATGCCTAGCATGATATTCCAGACACAGGCTATTACATGGCTCGACTATTGTCCAGCAAGGGGTAAACTATCATCTGAGCATGCCAATTATGGCAAGATTGATAATCGGATTTGTATAGGGATATCTCAGCCCCAATAATAGTGTCATACAGTGCACAAATAGCGTTGTCATGTAACAGTACATACCATATCAGGGGCCAATTGTGATGACCAACTTAGGCTAGACTTAGTTCCAAGTATCCAGATTGACCCTCCTGGTGGGCACAGCCCCAATGAGGCTTAGAAACCCTGATCGCTGCAGGAGGTCTCACTGATAGCGGTCCAACCCTCCTATAGATGCAAGGTCAGAGTGGTCCAATTGGCTTCCATATTAATAGGCCACCTTCCAGTGATCCCACTTTATATCCGCAGGGTAGACAGTAGGCTGGCCTTCTCATACAGTACCAAGAGTACCATCTCAGTTGGTCTTGGACATCTCATAAGGGTAACAGGAGGCTTTTTTCCTTACTCCGACCACCTCCTGGCTAAGGACTAACCCCTGTAGTCTTCATAACTTTTCACCAACATGAAGGACTGTCTAACAATTAGGAACCATTGTAGAGTTCTTCTTTAAATTCCTTTAAGCTCAGTAACTGCAGCTGCATTTCCGTGATAAACTGCGCTTTGTTTCCCTCATAAGACCCATTAATGTCGCTGTGTAAACGCGCAGAGAACGTCTCCTGAGAAGACATTACCTCTAAGACATGTCACCCCCATTTATATAAATCTAAGTAAGAAGACGACTTGTAAAATTAACACTGGCAGCGGAGTTACTCTACACCGACATCTACTATATTATAAAGACAAAGAACCGAAGAGATGAAAGAGAACAAAACATAAGTCACTTCCAGGAGCGTCTATTACCGCAGTAAGTGCTTTCTGCTGCCGAGGAAGTTATGGCCGACTCCTCCTGTTATTTGTTATAAGTAGAAAGTTAAATTATCCAAAAAAAATTGTCAACAACAGATAGGGGAGAAAAGACATACTCTACTATGACTATTCTGCTGGTGGGGTCACTGTGTACATTACATTGCTGATCCTGAGTTACATCCTGTATTATACTCCAGAGCTGCACTCACTATTCTGCTGGTGAGGTCACTGTGTACATACATTACATTACTGACCCTGTACTGATCCTGTATTATACTTCAGAGCTGCACTCACTATTCTGCTGGTGGGGGTCACTGTGTACATTACATTACTGATCCTGAGTTACATCCTGTATTATACTCCAGAGCTGCACTCACTATTCTGCTGGTGAGGTCACTGTGTACATACATTACATTACTGATCCTGAGTTACATCCTGTATTATACTCCAGAGCTGCACTCACTATTCTGCTGGTGAGGTCACTGTGTACATACATTACATTACTGACCCTGTACTGATCCTGTATTATACTTCAGAGCTGCACTCACTATTCTGCTGGTGGGGTCACTGTGTACATACATTACATTACTGATCCTTAATGTATCACACATTGTCTAAATGTAGTCAAAACTATTTGTGTTCTTTTAGAAGAAATCATTTGGTGGAATTTTGGGTTAACCTGAGAAGGCAGCGCCCCAGAGCAGACGGGTGATCACTGAATAATACAGGAGGTAACTTGGTAAACACTGTATTGATTTTGTGTCTCTTTGCATCTATCTAATAATAAATGTATGAAGTGTGTGCGGCGCTTGTTATATCCTCGGAGGGATGGAAAACCTGCTGCAGGGGGGCGCACACAGAGGGTGACGACACGATATAGCGGGATATTACCAGGAAACCTAATACAAAGAAGCGGCAGACAAAGCGAGCCCATTACTAATTTATTCTCTGTATAGTAAAGCAGACACCTCTGTTCTTGTTTATTATGGGTTTTCGCCTCAAGTAGTAGTTGGTATTTGCTGACTAGGATACAAGCACGCAATCTGATGGTTTAGGAAAAAACATTTTGTTACCCTGGTTAAAGGTTTAATGAAAAGGGGAATAACACAGCTCCCCCAGCTACTTACTATTAAAGGTATTTGTTCTCTACTTAAGAACCTTTTTGTCAATGGTGGGGTCTGTACTTGTGGAAAAGTTCTATGACCCCCAAAGCACTATGGTCCCATTGGCCACTTTCTTCCCATAGTGAGTAGCCATTTGTTTTAACCTCTGATGCTTGATACAAGCTTGTATGAATTTCTTTTTCAACCGCTCATTTCTTCCTCCATTTTGCTTTCCCATAAGTCCTGGGGTTATCTGAGTACCAAGATCCATTGTTAGGACCCCAGCATTGTTATAGATTAGGTCTGGGCGATTAATCGAATTAATTCCATTAATTCGCCTAGATTTTGAGAATCAATTTCAATTTCTTCGAAAATCGTAAATTTGATTGCCCGGAGCAGTGGTGCTACGGGGCAAGCTGCTCCTCCTGCAGGTCAGAGCGAGACCGCACTAAGCCACCCATCCCCCGCCTAACTACATGCCTGATTGCCCCCAGCCCGCATCTGGAGGTCTGCCGCCCACCCCCATTCACCTGTAATATCGCCGCCTAACCCCACAAAACGGGGAGCGGCTCCACCTAGAACCGGAAACTTGGAGCTGGTGCCCGCTTTGGTGTGTGTGTGCCTGTTACTGTGTGCGTCCTCTACTACTACCCGCAATACTGCTCTACTACTACCCCCAGTACTGCTCTACTACTACCCCCAATACTACCCCCAGTACTGCTCTACTACTACCCCCAATACTACCCCCAGTACTGCTCTACTACTACCCCCAATACTACTCCTAATACTGCTCTACTACTACCCCCAGTACTGCTCTACTACTACCCCCAATACTGCTCTACTACTACCCCCAGTACTGCTCTACTACTACCCCCAATACTACCCCCAGTACTGCTCTACTACTACCCCCAATACTGCTCTACTACTACCCCCAATACTGCTCTACTACTACCCCCAATACTACTCCTAATACTGCTCTACTACTATCCCAATACTGCTCTACTACTACCCCCAATACTACCCCCAATACTGCTCTACTACTACTACCCCCAATACTACTCCTAATACTGCTCTACAACTATCCCAATACTGCTCTACTACTACTACCCCCAATACTACTCCTAATACTGCTCTACAACTATCCCAATACTGCTCTACTACTACTACCCCCAATACTACTCCTAATACTGCTCTACAACTATCCCAATACTGCTCTACTACTACTACCCCCAATACTACTCCTAATACTGCTCTACAACTATCCCAATACTGCTCCCACTACCATTGCAACTATTACCCCCACTCCTGACACTACTACTACTCCCCTTATCTACTACTACACCCCTCATCTTTTATGCTTCTACTGTTACTACACCCCTTATCCACTATTCCTCTACTACCACACCCATCATAATTAGCAAAAAAAAATAAAAAAATCGAGATTTTATTTTTTGCCCCTATCGCCCAGCCCTATTATAGATATATTATTGGATAACCCATGCAGATATAACGTTGGGCCTATACAAAAGCAGAATAGAATGACCATAAGCAACTAAACCTCCAGTAAGGAGATGGTTAACATGTATGTATTATTCTAATGATAGTGAGAAGACTCTGAAGTTTACCTGCTATATTGCCTATGGCCCAGGTGGGACTATAATCTCCGGACCCCAAGTGTTACGCCCCTGCTAGCCTAGACCATTGACGTCCATGATGTTTTTGCAGTTCTTTGTTTCCCCACATCCAATATTGTCTATGTATCGAAACCATAAGCCATTTGTAATTCAGCACCTTCTCCTTTTTATAGCCGATGATGACATAAAACCATTATGACTATCAGAGGAACCCCCCCGAGAAATAGATGAATTTGTTTTAGGATACAATAGTATCTTTATTCATTAGGCATTTCCATGGAAAAGCCATTGTGCTGCAGATATAGCTCAACAATAGTTACCCTTTAGAGAAGGCGCTCGGTGAAAGGCTCGGAAGATTATGATTATTCCTCCGTACTTTATAACACGTCCCCCGTACAGACTTACAGCCGCTGATAACTGCCAGCCTTTTGTTTGATAGCAACAAATATGAAATGGACCCGAAACAATTCTACGCAAGATAATGATCGTACCGCCAATACGGTGCGGCAGTATTTAACCCCATGCAATGACATAAGAGATTGTATCGCAATCTGCTGCTCGGTAATAGGTATGGATGACACGAGTCTGACAATAAAGCAGCGTGAAGAAGCACATAATGGTTTCTTAAGGGTCAAAGGCTTCGCGGGATTGAAGCAATTGATGCAAATAGAAGTCGTTGTGTGATTAGAAAATGTATAACCATGTACAATACTTAAAGGGAAATTGTAATATATGTCTCTTGATTGATAGTTACCAAAAATATTACAAGAATTTGTAGCGAGGGGTGGATGTGATCTGTAGGGATGGATTCATACCTGATCGGCTAAGAGCGCCTCCACATGGATTAGCGGCCCAGAGAACGTCCATCCACATTTTATCAAATGGCAGAAAAGACAACTCTTTACCAATCACCAGGGATGACAGAACTCTTTACCATTCCACGGGGAAGACAACCCTTTACCAACCAGCGGTGGCAGTCATGCACTGCTATTCTGATGAAGAGGACTTGATCCTTAAAATGCGTAAATTGTGCATATTTTAATGAATATAGTTCTTTGGGCAGCGCTTCATACCATTATGGATTAGTCACAATTTCTTTTGCACCTGGTTTTTACAGGCCCCTACCTGGGAGTATCCCGTTCAGACTATCCTAGTTGGCTGCAGCCCCTAATTCACCACTGGAAATATCAGCATCTTGCCAGTTGAAATACTTGATACCTTCTTGGGTGATATGCATAAATCCCAAGGGGCTTAAAGGTGAGCACCCCATCAGCTTTCTGCCTAATAATCTGACTTGTTTGTATGGTATCGCATGAGGCGCTGTTGCCTGGCTTTTTTTCTCTCCCTCTCCTCAATCATCGGAGAAGACAACCCTTTACCAACCATCACAGAAGACAAACCCTTTGCCGGTCATCGTAGAAGACAACTCTTTACAGATGAGCAGAGAAGACAACCCTTTACCGATCATCAGAGAAAGCAAACCTTAACCATTCATCGGAGAAGGCAACCCCTTACCGATTATCAGAGAAGACAACCCTTTACCAATTATCGGAGAAGACAACCCCTTGCCAATCATCAGGGAAGACAACCCTTTACCAATTATCGGAGAAGACAGCCCTTTACTAACCAGCACAGAAGACAGCCCTTTACCAATTATTGGAAAAGACAGCCCTTTACCAACCAGCAGAGAAGACAGCCCTTTACCAATTATCGGAGAAGACAACCCCTCGCCAATCATCAGAGAAGACAACCCTTTACCAATTTTGGAAAAGACAGCCCTTTACCAACCAACAGAGAAGACAGCCCTTTACCAATTATCGGAGAAGACAGCCCTTTACCAACCAGCAGAGAAGACAACCCTTTACCAATTATCGGAGAAGACAATCCACCACCAATCAGCAGAGAAGACAACCCATTACCAGTCACTGGAGAAGACAACCCATTACCAATCACTGGAGAAGACCACCCTTTATCAATAAGTGGAGTAGACAGCCCTTTACCAATCAGCAGAAAAGACAACCCAGTCCAATTCTGATACTGCTGTGAATAATGAAGCCTTTTCTACAACTTCGCCAGCAGTGGAACAGTGACCATCCATCTGCTCTAAAACCCTATACATCACTGATCTGTTGGGTTATACCCATCTGGTAGCCCCTTTAGTCATTATGGTCATTTGTCCTCTCACCATACGCTGCCACCACAGAAGCACAAGAACAGTCCATACACTGCGCAGTGTCAGAAATACCGCCACCCGCAGGCCGAAAGCCAATAATAATCTTTCTGTGCAACTGTAATAAATCACCCTTTTTACCCATGACAGCAACAGGGGATACGTGTATGCAGACTATCGCACCCTCATATACAAAGTTGCTCACCACACATTACTCCTTTGTAAAGTACACGCTGCAGACACCGAAAGTATACAACAATGGTTTTCTATGGCCACCGCTTCTCTGTTAAAGCTCCTTCTTAACTGCAAAGAATGAAAACGCTCTCAACCCATCAGAGTGACATTGAATGACGTGACGGGTGATGAGTTTAATTGATTTTTGTTAATAAAGATGATATATTTAGAAATGCGTATCTCCAGCTTACGAGACTTGCATCCTATGTGTAATAAGTTGCATGCTGTGCAAGGAATAGCAAAAATAGCAAAGCCGGTGTTACCGTTAATGAATGTTTTACTATCGAAGCTCAAATGATCTCGGGAAGAACAAAAATTCCTTCCTGGTAAGTCTGAAGAATGAAGCTGACTAGGAGACAATATACTGCCCAATGTTTTGCCTCTTCCCATTTCCCAGGTGACCATCCCCATACCAAGGATTACGGGCTACCTGTGTGCATCCACCTATATCTACCTGGCCCATTGGACTATACTGTAGATGTGCCCCCCTTATCCCCAAGTTTAGATGCTGCACATTTGATATATATCTGTATAAAACTTGGCTGTGTCTTCTTTCTGTTCTAAAATTCCTTCATTTCATTGGTGGACAGTGTCAACATGGCGGAGCTTCATGACAATTGGGCTCCTCTCCGAGCCAGGAGATGGGGCAAAACTGCTGTGAAGCCCCGCCCAGTTGACACTGTTAACCCATGAAATGAAGAGATAGTAAAAGGGGGTTACAGTATCACTTGAACATCAGGCACTTAACTCTCAGCAGCTGGAGAAGTTGACTGTATCCATGTTTTCCAAGAAGCCCTAGGGCTGCATCTAACTTCTCCAGCTACCAGAACGTTCGGTTTCAGAGAATGTTGCCAAACCCAAACAGTTTGGCAAGTCCACTTGATACTGCTAGAGAACTTTCTCCAGCTCCCCTGAACTAACACAGTTTAAGCCCGACTCTCCGGAATCGATGACAGAGTGATACTTGGCAGGTGCAGAGCTGGATCTGAAACACTATGGTATCACATGGACCTTCCCCTGGAGTATGACTTGTATTATGGGACTCATATGGTTTAGAGTTAGGACAGAGTATGTGGTTAGCGTGCACTTTTCCCAGCTTTATCTAGTGAGTGGTCGGGGTCTAAACACTCAGACCATGACTGGTCAAAAATTTTTGAATAAACCTTTTTAAAGGATTTGTCTAAACATTAAACTATATGCCCTATCAACAAGATAGGAGATAAGTATCTGATCAGTGGGGGGTCTGACCACTCGGACCCCCAATGATCTATAGAACTTTAGTCTCTCCATACTAGTGGCCATAAGAATGAACCCGTTACCACAGAACTCCTTGACATATCAATATATAGCTAAAAGTGCTCATACTCTGTAACCAGTCATCGTGACTCCGTATCAGCACACGGATAATGCAATATATTCCGAGCTCCTGGAATTCATTGGTAAAACTAATTTAAGAAAGCAAGGAGATAATGTTCAGAGGCTGGAAATGCAGATAGAATATAAGAAATGTGCAATTCTTACAGATCTAGTCAGGAATTCTAATGCGGAGGTAACGGACGGCATGTTATTTCCCAGATGAAAGGGAAATGCAATGACTAAGGAGAGTATTAGGGGGATTTTTCTGTAATTTTCTTGGATGTAGTTGTTCAGATCTTAAGGTAGAATGCAGTCATCTAAAGCCTGAAGTATACGGGCCTGAAGTAGTAAAATAACTGATATAATGCACAAAAAAAAATCTCCATTGAAAAACAACACAAAGGGGCAAAATTTATTGACCCCCCATCCATGGATCAATGCAAAGCTATCCCCCCTAAGACCCCTGTAAATAACTTCAGTGTCTCTCACAACCTTGACAGTCACAGTGCTCCAATAATGTTATCTCTAGAGTAAGGACCCTATTACACGGGACGATTATCGTTCAAAAAATCGTTAGATCATTCGGATTTGAATGATAATTGTTTCATGTAATAGCAGGCAAAGGTTAAACGACCAACGAGAAATCATTGATCGTTTGATAAAATCTGGACCTATTTTCATCGTTGATCTTTCGAACATCGTTCGGTGTGAGGCTATGTTCACACTATGTATGAGACCGGCCGTGCCGTGACCTGGCCGGGTCACGGAACGGCCTGTCTCTGCCCGGATCATCCTGGCCGGTACTTAAGTACCGGACGGATGATGTTTCCGGCCGCAGGGTTCTGATGCGGGGACGCATCAGAAGCTCCCACAGCACACAGGAGCCGCTCGCTTCATTGTGTGAACTGACAGGGTTTCCTACAGCCGCAATACATTGAATTGCGGCCGCAGGAAAATGACATGTCAGTTATTTGCGGGTCCGCATGGGATCCCAGCCAGAGCGTATGTGTATAAGCTCCTGCCGGGATCCCATAGAAATGTAGGCAATGTTCCACACTGCATAAAGTACAGCTGTACTTTTACGTAGTGTGAACATAGCCTAATAACGCGTGGTTCGGTCGTTCCCTATTCTATCAGCCAGGAAAGGACGAGCGCAAGAACGAACGTAAGTAACAATCATCGTCCTGTGTAATAGGATGAACGATTAATATCATTCCTTGTAGCGGTCGTTTGAGATTGTTTATCGTTAATCTTTGAAAAATTGCTTAGTGTAATAGTACCCTAACTCCATAAGAGAACCAGCTAAACCCCCATTACAATAGGTGACAACCATGCTGCCATCTGCCCTAATGTCCCCATCTAAATACTGAACATATTGCCCCCACCAGCTAAGACCACCATATGAGTACCCTTATGAGTTACTGTTGGAGAGCATTGGGAAGTACTACCCTATTCAGCCAAAAGAGGGTGCAGAGGTAGCAGTTGAACCCTGGGCCCTGGTACCTATAGGGGTTTATATGCCCTTCTGCCATATAAGAGGATACAGAATTATAAATGGCACATAGTAAGAGTCCCTCGCCTACCCTAGTAATTCTATGTGGGAGTCTGCTGAACCCAACTTTAAGGAGTTGCCCACTTTGGATAATCCTTAGTTGCTAGAAGGGTTCCTTGACGATATGTCAATCACAAAGTAATCTCTACTGGGAACCCCAGTGATCAGCTGTGATCTGGGGAGACACCTGCCAGTAAGGGTCCGAATACACAGGGCGATTATCTGCCCAATCAGGCAAAATCTGGCAGATATCACCATGTGTAATTAAAAAAACCAATCAGCAGAAGAGTCGATTATCGATTGATCATTGTCTTTAAGCTATTTTAAAATTCACTCTATGGCAGTGATGATGGCAGTGTATAGAAAATAATAAAGTAATACTCACCTCTCCATGCTCACCAGTGGCCTGCTCTGCTTTCCCTGCTCACTGTAGTTGCCGCTGACTCTTCCTAACCCGTCTATGCAGTGACAGACTGCTCAGCCAATCATCAGCTGCGGCTCTGTCCTGTTTTGGCCAGTGATTGGCTGAGCGGCCTGTCACTACAGAAGTGCTAGTGGTGGCTGTGGGGAACAGGCAGGAGGACACCGGTGGAGCCTGGACAGGTAAGTATATATACAGCAGGGGCTACACCATCAAGCTGTGTAATAGATTCGTAAGAGAACACCAATCTAGAAGATCCGTCCTCCTTACAGCAATATGGCCCCGGGCTGTTCACCAAGCTTAGGCCCCCCAACCCACTGTAACTATAGCAGCACTAGCTTTAGTCTTTTTCCTCCATAACGCAGCCTGTAAAGGACCTGTGGTAACATCATTGTCACATGATAAGGTCCTTTAGTATGTTCTCTAATGTTACTGCATTGTCTCCTGGCTGCAGCTTTGCCCTGATTTGTGCGAAATTGCGTTAAAAAGCAGCGATTTTTATGCAAATTATATCAGAACTGTAGCCAGGAGACAATACACCACGGAGAGTATAAGTCTGTTTGGATGGCCATGGGCCCCCCAGGCATACCTCCCAACCGTCACGGATTTCGCGGGACAGTCCCGTTTTCGGGGTTCTGTCCCGCGGTCCCGGAACGGCCCCCCGTGTCCCGCATTATATGTGGCCCCAGCGAAAAAAACAATAAACCAGTAACTCACCTGTCCCAGCAGCTCCTCTCCCGGCAGAGTGCGCGCGGGCAGCGGGGTAGAGACACTGACTGTACCGGAAGTGACCTGCAGCCTCCATCATGAATCACTTCCGGTACAGTCAGTGTCTGTATACTCTGCTGCCCGCCCCGGAGGGTGACGGGAGTGCGCGCTCTGCCGGGAGAGGAGCTGCTGGGGCCGGCGGACAGGTGAGTTACTGGTTTATTGTTTTTTCCGCTGGGGCCACACTAATGGGAGGATTGGCTACTATATGGGGGGATTGGCTACTATGTGGGGCATATTTGGGGGCATTGGCTACTATGTGGGGCATATATGGGGGATTGGCTACTATGTGGGGCATATTTGGGGGCATTGGCTACTATGTGGGGCATATATGGGAGATTGGATACTATGTGGGGCACTATATGGGGGATTGGCTACTATGTGGGGCACTATATGGGGGCATTGGCTACTATGTGGGGCATATTTGGGGGCATTGGCTACTATGTGGGGCATATTTGGGGGCATTGGCTACTATGTGGGGCATATATGGGGCATTGGCTACTATGTGGGGCATATATGGGGGATTGGCTACTATGTGGGGCATATATGGGGGCATTGGCTACTATGTGGGCACTCCATGGGGGTTTGGCTACTATGTGGGGCACTCTATGGGGGATTGGCTACTATGTGGGGCACTATATGGAGGGATTGGCTACTATGTTGGGCACTATATGGGGATTGGCTACTATGTGGGGCACTATATGGGGATTGGCTACTATGTGGGGCACTATATGGGGGCATTGGCTACTATGTGGGGCACTATATGGGGGATTGGATAATATGTGGGGCACTATATGGGGGCATTGGCTACTATGTGGGGCACTATATGGGGATTGGATACTATGTGGGGCACTATATGAGGGGATTGGATACTATGTGGGGCACTATATGGGGGATTGGCTACTATGTGGGGCACTATATGGGGATTGGCTACTATGTGGGCATTATATGGGGGGATTGGCTACTATGTGGGGCACTATATGGGGGGATTGTCTACTATGTGGGGTACTATATGGGGATTGGCTACTATGTGGGGCACTATATGGGGCATTGGCTACTATGTGGGGCACTATATGGGGGATTGGCTATGTGGGGTGCTATATGGGGATTGGCTACTATGTGGGCATTATATGGGGGGATTGGCTACTATGTGGGGCACTATATGGGGGGATTGTCTACTATGTGGGGTACTATATGGGGATTGGCTACTATGTGGGGCACTATATGGGGCATTGGCTACTATGTGGGGCACTATATGGGGGATTGGCTATGTGGGGTGCTATATGGGGATTGGCTACTATGTGGGGCACTATATGGGGGGGATTGGCTACTATGTGGGGCACTATATGGGGATTGGCTACTATGTGGGGCACTATATGGAGATTGGCTACTATGTGGGGCACTATATGGGGGCATAGGCTACTATGTGGGACACTATATGGGGGATTGGATTCTATGTGGGGCACTATGTGGGGGATTGGACACTATGTGGGGGATTGGATTCTATGTAGGGCACTATGTGGGGGATTGAACACTATGTGGGGGATTGGATTCTATGTGGGGCACTATGTGGGGGATTGGATTCTATGTGGGGCACTATGTGGGGGATTGGACACTATGTTGGTCACTATATGGGGGCATTGGATACTATGTGGGGCACTATAATGGGGGATTGGATACTATATAGGGCATTTTTGGTGGGATTGGATACTGTATAGGGCACTATTCAGTCAGCAGCATGTGGTGACTGTAGGGGAGTGGCTATGGAGGGTTGCTATGGGGGCGTGGCTATGGAGGGTTGCTATGGGGGCGTGGCTATGGAGGGTCGCTATGTGGGCGTGGCTATGGAGGGTCGCTATGGGGGCGTGGCTATGGGGACCGCGGCGCACATGTCCCTCTTTGCTCTTTGCAAAAGTTGGGAGGTATGCCCCCAGGAGCTCAGGGCCCCGGGCTAACACCAGAAACGAACCTATTATAATCCCCTACTGGCCCTAAATGTTCAATTTCCCTGCAGCACCACCACAGGAGAAATGAAGTATTACACAGCGTCCATGTGTAATGTAGTGTAACGTAATCTCAGAATTCACTAATATAGTGTATGCAAATGGGGCCAGAAGATTTGAGTTACACAGTTACACAGGCCCTTCTGTAATTCTTGCTGGCCTATTGTTGAAATTTAGCCGGAGAACTTCCTTAATCTTTTATCAGTTTCTGGCATTCATGGCAGAGGGTCCTTTATGTAGCGGCATCCAGGTATCCCGCCTGTCATTGAGCCTGGCATGTCTTAGTTTACTCAGAATTTCAATGACTCCTTTGTGCAGATGCAGGGTGACTGGAGAAAGAAGTTGTGTATGATTTATATTGATTTATATCTCCCGATTCCAGGAAGATCTGCGTTGGCTCCTCCGTAATAGTAGAGACACCATATAGGAGACATCCGTCATGCAAACAGATTGACAGTAGCTTCACCCTAATGACTGAAACACTTTACCAATGCGGTCTGGGAAGTCTGTGGAGACGCGAGAACAATCTTCCTACTGGGGATTAAACAAGTATATCATGCCTTATGTCAAATATTCCAAGGCTATCTATATGGAGACGATGGAACATTTGTAATAATTTCATAGGGTTGAGATTTTATGCTGAAAATATTATTTATTCTCCGGGATGTAATGGGCATGTTTCATAGAGAGGAGAATATCCTCCGGGAAAAGAAGCTTCTCATTTGTGTCGACACTAAAAAAGAAAGAGGCAGCATGGCAAAACTGTAAGTAAGGGTCCAGTCAGTCCACCACTGAGCTCCACCATCACACACATGTAGCTACAGCCATGATCAAGGCAGCTCCGAGCTGGTACAAAATTCCCACCTCCATTAGGTAGATGCCTCAAGTAAGTAGATAGTGCCACCCACTAGGTAACTGCTCTCAGTAGGTAGGTAACCGCCCATTGGGTAGAAGCCCCTGTTAGTTAGATAACACCCCTATTAGGTAGATGCCCCCAGTAGGTAGACAATCTCACACCATTCGGTATATGCTACTGTCCTGTATAGGAGCGGGAGGTCCAGAAAGTCTGGAGTCCCTTCTCTTCTATATACATTCTGTAGGACATTACCAGTGTTGACATACAGCAGTAGGTACACTGATATTTGCACAAAGAAACAGCTCAACAGAGACTAATGGGTGGTGGACATAATAGGGAATCTGTGATTTACCTTTGAGGAACAGTGTGGATCATCTCTAGCTCCTACACAGAGCACATGGTATCCCCCCTTCCCTGAACTATATGTAAGGTGGTCAGTGTAGCCCCTGGAGTTCTTAGTTGTTTCCAAACCTCTAGTTTTTTTTTTTTTTTTTTGCTGTAACCCTGAAAAGCTGTATCCAGAGCCAGAGAGTTGTCTTCCAGGGGCCTGGTCACTGGCCAGTGCCTGTTCCTGAGCTGCTGTACTGTTGTGTCCTGAATGCATAACCATGCAGTGCTAACTCACCAGAGGTGCAACTACAGGAGAATCTACCTGTCCACGCTGGGTGAGTCATCAAGTCTACAATTCTCAAGTCCAAAAGTCAAGTCCTGCATTTCGCGATAAGTAAAATCTGGTAAGTGGTTGGAGAAGTTGGATTTTCTTGCCAAAGTGTCCGCCTGCTTTCGCAAGTGTTGGAGGTAAGCTCCTACCAGTGACACACTGGTGCCAAATAGTATTGGATGTGCTGCACTACGTACTAGTCACAGCAAGATGGATTATGGTTATCTTTCTTTATAAGTCTGTCAAATCATTGCAACCAATCCAAAGTTGTCGGCACCCTCTCCAGCAGAGTAAAGTACTGTATGGACAGTCCACTTCTTTGTAGTCCACCCTGTCACTCCTGTGCAACTCGAGCCTCCTAAAGCTTTTCCCCTGCAGAAAGCAGTATTCCCAAGTCTCTTAAAGGGGAATTAACCAACAGACCTGCTCCCAAGCTACGTTATCTTGTGATATTATGTTCAACTCAGACTCTTCCTGTATTCTGTACCAGCCCCTTTCAGAAAAGTTTACCGTTCTGCAGCTACCCCTGAACTCCTTGTCATTGTGTCCTGCACCAACACCTGCTAGAAAGGGCTAATAGGAACATTTTACAAAGTGTGTTATTTGGACCCTAGAAAGAGCAAGCTACCACTCACAACACCATCTTGTCACCCCAATACTAAGTAAGGGAGCTGACCAAGTTGGGGCAGATGATTCAGACAAAGTTATATAAAAAAAAGCATGGATGAAGTTAAGTGCTCTCTGAGCCTGCGATCCAGTATACTAGGATAGGTTCCTTCATATTCCTACCTCCCCATTACTGGACCCATGCTGCCTTCCCATTCCCCCCAGCTGCACCCTGTAACTCCATTCACAGTCAGTGGCACTAACAGAAGTAAAGAAGTATCCCGGCCCTCACCAATGTTCGTATATGCTTATTTATTCAGTGTTACATTGAGCAGGTACATGGAGGTTGTGTTTCGGCTAACAAGGCTTGGAGCTGATGAAGGCTATGTTAGCTAAAACGCGTCCTCCATGTATCTGCTTGATGTAACACTGAAAAAATAAGCATATACCAATGTTTGTGAGTGCCGGGATACTTCTTTGCTATTGCTTGGACCTGATGAAGGATATGTTAGCCGAAACGCGTCCTCCATGTATCTGCTTGATATAGCACTAATGAGAATTGGTGAGTGCCGGGATACTTCTTTGGGATATGTAAGCCGAAACGCATCTTCCATGTATCTGCTTGATATAGCATTTATGAGCATTGGTGAGTGCTGGGATACTTCTTTACTATTGCTTGGACCTGATGAAGGATATGTTAGCCGAAACGCGTCCTCCATGTATCTGCTTGATATAGCACTTATGAGCATTGGTTAGTGCTGGGATACTTCTTTACTATTGCTTGGACCTGCTGAAGGATATGTTAGCCGAAACGCGTCCTCCATGTATCTGCTTGATATAGCACTTATGAGCATTGGTTAGTGCTGGGATACTTCTTTACTATTGCTTGGACCTGCTGAAGGATATGTTAGCCGAAACGCGTCCTCCATGTATCTGCTTGATATAGCACTTATGAGCATTGGTTAGTGCTGGGATACTTCTTTACCATTGCTTGGACCTGCTGAAGGATATGTTAGCCGAAACGCGTCCTCCATGTATCTGCTTGATATAGCACTTATGAGCATTAGTGAGTGCCGGGATATTTCTTTACAATTGCTTGGATAATGTCCTACCACAAACACCACCACACAGTGTACCCTCCTGCTCCTGCATCCCGGTAGCACTGACAGATGCAGCCAAGTCCTCTTCTAACACTCAGTGCAGGTCTATGCAGTCCTGTCCCCACCGCTCGAGCATTTATCTAGTGGATAGATTATAAATGCTTCAGGTTGAAAACCCCCTTTAAATCTGATTATCTAGATTATTGGATAATCTGACACCTCTAGACAATTAAAGATGGTAGAATATTTATTGGTTCCCACAGAGATGTCTTTACCCTCAGGCGTACTCTATATTTTCTACATTCTTTATTCCTGACAGTTCCAGGTTGGGGCCCCTTTAAATAAACGATAGATTTATGAAAAATATTCGACAGTGATATTTCTCTTCGCATTTCCATATTCTTTCCTCAGATGAGAATGTACGTTGAATACATTTGCATGAATTAGAAGTTTGGTAGTACTGACCGCTCTTAGGGGGTACTCAGTAAACCTTTATCATCTCTTTGGGATATGTATTCAAATAAGGTTCAGGAAAGTAAGTCTACACGGATCCCGATGCAATACACCCGCCCTGAGGTGGGCTTACCAAATACGCTTAACAATTCATATCACCACCATAATTAATCCCGTACAACTCAAGACAAGAAGAATAATCCAAAGACTCTCAGTAGATTGACGCTGTTAAAGAATACTGATATGTTATAGTGATTCAAGTAGGGAACAAAAAAAGGCAAAATATATAAGTAATAAAATCCTTTCTTCTATAGTCAACTTTATACCTGGTTACTGCTGGTTATATCTACCAATAGCTCTCTTCCAGGTTGAGCATGCCCACAAGACTCTCTAAAGCTGCCTTGTCTCTCCCATGGGCATTTGTAGTGAAGGTTACTGTGCTTGTAAGCTAATTTGATCCTTGGCATACAGAAGACACCACTCTAAAGACAAGTCACTTGAAACACCAATGCTTCAGTCTTGATGGCCAATTTAGTTTCATACAAGAACAGGGACTCCTGTCAAACGAAAGAAGTCCCTGTTCCTGTACATTAAGCAGCAAGGCAACCAGTTAACATTGACTGGGAGAATGTAGTGAGTGTAAGCGGAGATGCATACAGTGTATGACTTACCACTCAGTGAACAGCAGCAGGGACTCCTATCTTTGACAGTAGTCCCTGCTCCTGTACATTGTGTTTCGACTAAAGATGAACGCAATGCTTGCAATGCGGAAGTAAAGGTAACTCCCCCCACCCACCTGACATCCCCCAATAAAAGTCGTCTGTACCTGCCCCAAGTTTGGAAATCAGCACTTTGCTTTACTTACTGTGAAAAAAAAATAATAATGCCTCATCGATAATGTAAAATATACTGTTACTACTTTATACACTGCAAAAAAACTAAGAAAAAAATCTTAGAAAAGCTTTCAGACAGAATACTAAAGATGCACATGGTGCAAGTTTTCTTTGCAGGGATTGTCATAGCCTACAACGTCTACATGGGCAACAAACTCTGCAACCCTAAAGGCAAAAACAATCCATATATTATTAACAGAAGATGGAATTACCCCTGGGGGGCGCTACATGCCTCTGAGACAGATTAGAAATTTTTCTAAACTCATATAAGACCCACCCAAGACTGCACTAGGGTAGATAACTCCAGTACTGAGACGATAACATGGTCAGACCGTGCCTTCTCTCTATCCACCCAAGACCCCCCCCCCCCCCATCACCTTGAGGCGATAGAACTCGCTGAGAATGGTTTTTCCCATTCTGAAGAATTTCTACAGAACACTTTACCATATTTTCAGTACGCAGCGTAGCCATAAAGCCGTCCTGAGAGGTCATTTTATCAAGCTAGCAGCTAGAGATACAGAACAAAAAGGCTAAAATGCAAGAACCTAGTAAAATGTATCTATTCGAAAACTCCGACAAATCAAACTTTTCTACATCCACGCTTCAGGAATCGTGAAAACTTTGGCATCGGCTTTACATAGAATAAAATCGCAGATACAGAATTTTCTTTTACAATGGTAAAGTAGGGGGAAAACTCCTTACTAATACAAGCCAGCTAATAATACAGTAATACAATTACAAATAAAATTCCTGATCTCGCACGGTGAACGGCGTAAGAGCAAAAAGCCACCAAAGTGCAAAATTGTGCATTTTTTGTCACATCAAATCCAGAAAAATTGTAATAAAAAGTGATCAAAAAGTTTCATATACGCAATCAAGGTACCGATAGAGAGAAACAATTATGGCGCAAAAAATGACACCTCACGGAGCCCCATACAACAAAGGATAGAAGCGTTTTAAGGAGGGGAATAGAGACATTTTAAACACATTTAGTTTTAGTTTTAATTTTTTAAAAGCTGTCAGATAAAATTAAAAATCTTTCAAGTAACATATCATTGTAATCGTACCGAAAACATTGTGGCAAAAACACGAAACCCCCCAAGATGAAAACAAATTCCTTTTTTTTTTTTACAATTTAACCGCGCATATAATTTTTTGCTGGTTTCGCAGTGTACTTTATGGAAAAATTAAGTCTGTCATTGCAAAGTACAATTAGTGGCACAAAAAATAAGGGCTCATGTGGGTCTGTAGGGGAAAAAAATACAAGCCTTTTAAACACGAGGAGGAAAAAACGAAAACACAAAAATGAAAATTCGCCCAGTCCTGAAGGGGTTAAAGGGTCATTCATGGATGAAAGACCAATCCCAAAAATGACTTTTTAACCAATTATACACAACCAACTTGTTTCCAGATGAGGGCAATCTTTTAATTGTTAACTGCTGATTAATTGTTCAGTTTAAAATTTTACCCGACAAAATTTTTTTTAGTTTGAAACTCAATTAATTCAATGTCTTTAACCTAATGTGAATGGGCATTATTACTGTCATCTAGCAGCAGGGCCGGTGTCAGCACAGGGCTTACTGGGGCAAGTGTTGGGGCCCACAATTGTGTGTGTCAGTAATGGTCTGTGTCAGTAATTGTGTGTCGGCAAGGGCCCTATTCCACCGGACGATTATCGTTCGCATAATCGTTAACGATTAACGATCTCAAACGACCACTATTGCGAAAGACCTGAAAACGTTCACTCATTTCCATGGAATGATAATTGTTACTTATGATGGTATTTTCGATCGTTTTTTCTTCGCTATTGCGTTCGTATCTACTGCGAACGACCGAACAACGTCTTATTCAATGCGAACGTTTTGCGAACGAGCATTGATAAAAATAGGTCCAGGTCTTATAAAACGATCAACGATTTCTTGTTCGGTCGTTAATCGTTAACTGCTATTCAAACGAACGATTATTGTTGAGATTCGAACGATTTAACGATAATCTGAACGATAATCGTCCGGGGGAATAGGGCCCTAAGTGTGTATGTGTGTCAGTGTCTGTGTTAGTAACGGTAGTGTCAGTAATGTGTGTGTAAAGGCCCTATTCCATGGGCCGACTCTGAGGAGCAAACGAGTGCTGTAATACTTTAAGCTGTAATAAGACTTCATTATAAAACCACATGGACATAGATGAGGAAAATATAAGAATGCAGGCGGACATTGATTGTGATGCGGACAGCGGAGTCTTCAGGTGGAAGTTAATTCACAATCGATACTGGGAACCAACTCAACAATGGCTGCCAAATACTAAAGCAATCAAATTTATTTCTTCTATCAGAAACGTCATTGAACAGCTTGTTAAGATTAAAAAAATAAAGAAATCTGATTTTACTTACAGATGTAGCAGAGTGGGATTTAACTCTTCACCACTGTTCTGTACAGGCAGCCCTATGCAAAAACCGTAGTGAGAAGCAGAAACGCTATCATGAGTTGGGCTGTGCTACATAACGAATTCAGCTCTGCTACATTGGCCATAGTGCTATGCTGTGTTCCCTGGCGGCAAATTGGCAGGTGGGTCCTACCTTAAAGGGATACTCCAGAAAATATTATTCTTTTAAAACAACTGGTGTCAGAAAGTTTAACAGATTTGTAATTTACCTCTGTTTTAATAATCAGGCCTTCCAGTACTTATCAGCTACTGTGTGTCCTGCAGGAAGTAGTGTATTCTTTTCAGTCTGACAAAGTGCTCTCTGCTGCCACCTCTGTCCATGTCAGGAAATGTCCAGAGCAGCAGCAAATCCCCATAGAAAACCTCTCCTGCTCTGGACAGTTCCTGACATGGACAGAGGTGGCAGCAGAGAGCACTGTGTCACACTGGAGAGAATACACCACTTCCTGCAGGACATACAGCTGCTGATAAGTACTGGAAGACTAGAGATTTTTAAATAGAAGTAATTTACAAATCTGTATAACTTTCTGAAACCAAAGTTATCTAAGCTTCCATAGTGCGTCTGCTGAGACCAGGAAGAGTCACACATATACATGAACATTGATTGGCCGGTGTCAGAGATTGTAGGGACATTAACAAGGGGACTGATCATTTGTACTTGATAAATTTGTACTTTTTCAGCACATTTCTAAAATTATTTAGAAAATCTTTAAGTTCAGCATTTTTCAAGAAACAGAAATGTCCTACTTAATAACATATGACTAATACCGCTGCTTTACATATGTAGATCAGCCACTTTCTTCTATAATTAATATCAACATATAGGACACTGGTTCCCTGATGTCCTATATGACAGTATAGCAGAAATCAGGGCTGATCACCCAAAGGGACTGTTCTACAGCAGCCACCTATTTCATGTTCATAATCCATAGATAATCCATAGATAGATAGATAGATAGATAGATAGATAGATAGATAGATAGATAGGAGATAGATAGATAGATAGATAGATAGATAGATAGATAGATAGATAGGAGATAGATATATGGATGATAGATAATAGATAGATAGATAGATAGATAGATAGATAGATAGATAGGAGATAGATAGATAGATAGATAGATAGATAGATAGATAGATAGATGATAGATAATAGATAGATAGATAGATAGATAGGAGATAGATAGATAGATAGATAGATAGATAGATAGATAGATAGGAGATAGATAGATAGATAGATAGATAGATAGATAGGAGATAGATAGATAGATAGATAGGAGATAGATAGATAGATAGATAGATAGATAGATAGATAGATAGATAGATAGATAGGAGCTAGATAGATGATAGATAGATAGATAGATAGATAGATAGATAGATAGATAGGAGATAGATAGATAGATAGATAGATAGATAGATAGATAGATAGATAGGAGATAGATATATGGATGATAGATAATAGATAGATAGATAGATAATAGATAGATAGATAGATAGATAGATAGATAGATAGATAGATAGATAGATAGGAGATAGATAGGAGATAGATAGATAGATAGATAGATAGATAGATAGATAGATAATAGATAGGTAGATAGGAGATAGATAGATACAGTAGATAGATAGGAGATAGATGATCCTGGAGTGGCATGCCCTTTGACACAACACAATATACACAGTGTATACATGTCCCCTCTGTGTGACCCTTGTCTGTACAGAACAGGCCTTTTAGTATGTAACACAGTGTGAACAGGTAACGTGCGCGGCCGTGTCCTCTCCATTATATGATTACTAATCCTCCTTCCTGCGGGATCGATGCTCCTCTTCCTCCATGTCTCCCGTCATCTCACACATTACATATCTGCTTGGTCCCATTCATCCTCCGCCAGCTGACAGCTCTTCACACTAACTAGACATCATGGAGTGACACAGCCGGCAGATCCCTGGTGCAGAAGCTGTAATGGCGCTAAGGTTAGGTGTCTTATTTGGGTACAAATAATGTGTACTGCAGAGTTATAGGAAAAACCCGTCATTTCCCGAGATTCTGTCACAAGGCTGGGACTTACAGTAAATCATTAAACCTCAGCATGGCGGTGACAGTCAGCGCCAAACATGAAGGATGATTAAAAATTGTGCCGTGTTCTTGTCCGTCAATAATTGAGCATCAGGTTGATGCTGTAAGCACATATAGAAAGACATTTTCCATTATAATGGCTCTTAAAAAGTCATTTAACCCCTTCTGCTGTGGCTATTTGCAGTGTCTCAGAACTCAATGGGCCACTGCTGTATATGTATACTGTATATGTAGGTCGGCACTGATATTATGTGTATGTGCGGTATCCCGGTGTAACTGTGAGGGGTTGCTGGGTGTTATGGTGCAACTGGGGCCTAACTGGAACCTACTTGTCACGGTGGTGTCCGAGGGTGTTATGGTGGCCCGGCCTCTCAGCACACTCACATGAGATGCAAAGTAATATGTACCTTGAAGTAAGCAATGTCCACACACTTGTAGGATGGGAGCAATAAGGCACTTTACTTAAGGTAAAACTTTGGTACAGTTCATACAGTGGCAATATGCAGTCAGGATGATCCAACACCAGGAGGTAATGGTGAGATCTGTGGGAGCTTTCAGCTTAGTGATGAAATGGGGTTCTGAGGCAGCTAATAACTCTGATCCTCTCAGTTCTTCTATCTTTATGAGCAGCTTACTGAGGAATAGGTTAGGCAGAGCTGAGGGTCTCACATACACTGAGGAATAGGTTAGGCAGAGCTGAGGGTCTCACATACACTCGGGCCTGTGCAGAAGGTCTCTGGAGCAGGGTGGACCTAATGACTGAAGGTTTCTGAATTGCAGAAATTAGAGGAAGATATCTCAGTAGCTTGAACTGGAGTGGGAGACTTTGGTATACTCTACCAAAGGGATCTAGTAGTTCTGGGAGTAAAGATGCTGCTTTGCTTCTCTTCTAATTCCCAGACCTGAAGGTGGACTGAGAATAGTGGTCACTTCACCTGGCAAAGCCAGACACTACACACTACACACTACACACTACAGACTACACTGGTCCTAACCAGGGAATCTCACTCCTTCCAGAAGAAGGGCGGAGTTGGGGCAAAAGATATCTCTTGGCCCAATCAGAGGGGTTCTGTCTTGGTACCAATGATACAAGGCTTACCTCACAGATCTCTTGTTAACTCTTGGTATACAGACAAGAAATACACAAGCACATGTTAGAACATGGATGTAGCTGAGCTGAGATAGCTAACAAACAAAATGGAGGGCTCTACAGAGGCTTCTGCAGTTAAATACACCACACCACAGAGTCAAACCTAGGGAGACCTCATTCTACCTTACTTTGTGCAGAAATTAGTTGCTCTGGGTTACCACATATGTCACAGAAATCTGTGGATGGAGGTGTTTACTGTATTTTGGCCACTAGATGGCACTATTTTCTTCCAATAGCGAGCACAGGCTGAAGCCACCTCCAACAATTTCCCTCCAGTTTTGCCCTATCAGGTGTGAAGGTACCTCAGAGCCTGCTCCTATAGAAAACAAGTCCCGGCCTATGCTTATAAGTTTAGTGGTGAGAGCCATGTACTCAGTTTTAGCTATGTATCAGGGGAGTGAATGAGTGTATGCTGCTTAGCTGTTCTTACTTTAGAAAAGCTTCTGAAAACTAGGCTATGTCCTGCTAAAGCCAGAAAGGGGTTAAATACCACAGGCGAAGGGATTCCACCTGTCCATGCTGAGGGGGAGTGTCGCACTTGAGTTTGTCTTATGTCCTACCAGTCTGAACAGAGACTTATTTAAAGCGGCTGGAGACATTGCCATTTGCTAATTACTGCTCAGTTACCTTGGCTAATGTTGAGGGACTAGTTCTGTCCAGTCATGCAAACCTTGGCCCCATATTACCACTTATAGAGGTTTTCTATGGGCATTTGCTGCTGCTCTGCTGCTCATGGACAGAGGTGGCAGCAGAGAGCACTGTATCAGACTGGAAAGAATACTGCAGGACATAAAGCAGCTGATAAGTACTGGAAGACTGGACATTTTTAAATAGAAGTTTTTCTGTGGGGATTTGCTACTTGTTTCTGAAACCAGTTGATTTGATAAAAAAAAAAAAAAGATTTTTGCTGGATAACCCATTTAACGGGCATGTGCTGGTATCGAGAGAAAGCCACTACCACATTACCGCTGCAGTACCGCATAATCAGCCCTTGCATGTCCCATCTTGCACTCCTGGGTCACCACATACTTCTATGGCTGTTCCCAGTGCTGCCCCCAGTATGGCCCAGTATGGCCTCCATGCTGTCATAGTCAGTGTATGGACACATTCTATACTCTCTGTTCTGTGAAGGGAAATGAGTGACATTCTGAGGGGACAAAGCCTTTCCTTACACCATAATAATCTCACTATTACATATGGTTCCTCTTAAAACTATTACAGATCACACAACACATACAGACCAACTACCAGAGCCACAATGGGCCGACTTATAAAGTGGTCTAAGAGAAAGACAGGCCCTGTTGCCCATAGCAACCAATCACAGGGCAGCTTTCATTTTTTAAGATCAGAACATGAAATGAAAGCTGAGATCTGATTGGTTGCTACGGGCAACTGCTCCTCTATACATGGTTTGATGAATCCTTCCCATAGACCCAGGCCTGACCCCTCTCCTGTATAGATCTTGGACCATGTAGATTATGTCAGTCCAACTTTATCCCCTAGGCAAGACCTCGTATACCCACTGCAGGCAATCTCCCCCCCCCCCCCCCCTTACATACATACACCAGACCAGGCCCCCAGACCAAACTGTAAAATATTCAGACCCCAGATCAATGAGTTTGTGTAGTCTAAGGGTCCTTGTACATGTCAAGATCTTTGGCGATTCGCGGCAGCAAACAAGTGACAATCAGCAAGATCGGTGCTCGTCTGCAGTGCCTTTAGAAGGCAAGATAAATAGAGAGGCTGGGCCGCACGAACAATCACTGTATCATTCATGAGGCCATTCAAATGTATTGCTATGGGTCGCACATTCGCTTTTTACACAAAAGATGTGATCAGCTGAGGATCGGGTGGTTTCCCACTCCTCAACTGATCCCTGTCACTTTTACACAGGCCAGAGTCTGTATAACTTTCTGCAACCAGTTCATTTGAAAGGAAAAGATTTTTGCCGGAGTACCCTGTGACTGACCTCCATTGTAAACTATAGGAGATCTAATGCCCTTAAAAGCATGCCCCAAGGTTATAAGTCTTTCCCTAGCACCTACAATAACGTAATGATTCTAGTATGGCTTCTCCGACATGTTTCTCTCCTTGAGACCAACAAAACACAGTAATCACTGAACTCAAGGAGAACAGCGAAAAAAATTCCAATGAAGTACTCAATCAAGAGTCTCCACTGATGCCCCCAAAAATTTTAATATGCAAAACAAGAGTCCGTGGAGCTTCAGTTACGAGTCTCAAAACACGGGATAGCCAGATATCTCTAGCCTGTTGCCAACGGGGTGCCTCCATGATAGGGAGAGCACCACACCACCCTGATAAAGAACCCCTTAAGTCCCACTCGGTTGCGAGTATTGGAACATAGACAGGGAAACAACAGGGTGGCCCCTTTTGTCAATGTCTAACTCAAGGTGCGAGTATTGCGATCATGACAAGGGCTTGCAAAGGCAGGCTTCCACCCACAGACAGCCGTTTCGGGGTTTTTGCCCCTCGTCAGTGTGGGGTAGGATTCTGGCTGGTTGGGGCAATGAAAAATCAACCAACAAAACACAGTAATCACTGAACTCAAGGAGAACAGCGAAAAAAATTCCAATGAAGTGCTCAATCAAGAGTCTCCACTGATGCCCCCCAAAATTTCTCTCCTTGAGACATCAGCGAGCAGAGATGCAGGGTAAACCCTATGAAGAGTCCTGGTGGGACCTGAGATGGAAGAGCCCCCACCCCCGCACCCGCAGCTGACATCATAAGTGTCTAGACATAATCTACTCCACGCACGGTCCACAATGTACAAGACAGAAAACGCGTCCTGCAATAGAATGAGAATGTTCTTCTCTCTTCTGTACGAAACAAAACTAAGTGACATTTAATGTGGATGGGATTTGGTCCTGGCGGACGTTCCGCTATGGTATAACGCAGAGTCAGTGTTTGCTTTTAGTATAACATTTCTCTAATGGCGTTGGTCCTCACCACTGCATGGTCTATACCGGGATTCTTTATATATTCCTCAGCCAATGTCATGGACGGACGCCAAGTATTTTAGCGAGTGACTCGAATATTATTTATTTGTAGAGTTGCTCATAAAGTCACAAGAAGAAGCTGTAAGTGCCAGGAATATATTCCATTAATAGCCTGCAAACTCCCATACTGGATGCAGTATTTTATCCAAGGTTATAAGAGGTGGAATACATTGCCGCTACTGATGGTAAGATATATATATATATATATATATATATATATATATATATATATATATATATATATCTGTGCTTTACTGACACCAGGGGCAAGGAGACAACAAGAATAGCTGCTCACCAATATATCACTGAAACCAGGAACTAAAACAAGGGCTGACACTAGCTAGCTGTCCCTATGCTTTCCCTAGATCTTCCCTGTGCTATAAGCTTACACCCCACAAACCCTCATTGTCCCTGCACATGTCCCTATGGAAGCCCTGGACTAACCTTCCCTAGCAGAATTTAAATCAGAAGCACTGAACAAACAACCAATACAACCAAGATTCACAATAATAAGTGCTGCACTGCACCTGCTAGCAGCCCTAACTACTGGGGGGGGGGGGGGGGGGGCACACTGTAACTACTAGGGGGCAGCCCTATCTACTGGGGGGGCACTGTAACTACAAGGGGGAAGCCCTATCTACTGGGGGGGGGGGGTACTGTAACTACTAGGGGGCGGCCCTATCTACTGGGGGGGCACTGTAACTACTAGGGGGCAGCCCTATCTACTGGGGGGGGGGGCACTGTAACTACTAGGGGGCAGCCCTATCTGCTGGGGGCACTGTACCTACTAGGGGGCAGCCCTATCTGCTGGGGGCACTGTACCTACTAGGGGGAAGCCTTATCTACTGGGGGGGCACTGTAACTACTAGGGGGCAGCCCTATCTACTGGGGGGGCACTGTAACTACTAGGGGGCAGCCCTATCTGCTGGGGGCACTGTACCTACTAGAGGGCAGTCCTATCTACTGGGGGGGCACTGTAACTACTAGGGGGCAGCCCTATCTACTGGTGGGGGGCACTGTAACAACTAGGGGCAGCCCTATCTGCTGGGGGCACTGTACCTACTAGGGGGCAGCCCTATCTACTGGGGGGGGGGGGCACTGTAACTACTAGGGGGCAGCCCTATCTACTGGGGGGGGGCACTGTAACTACTAGGGGGCAGCCCTATCTACTGGGGGGGGCCCTATCTACTGGGCGCACTGTACCTACTAGGGGCAGCTCTGTCTACTGGGGGGGGGGCACTGTAACTACTAAAGGGCAGCGGCAGCCCTACCTACTGGTGGTGGGGGAGGTGACTATACCTACTACAGGACATCCCTATCTAATAGGGGCATTGCACCTACTAAGAGCAGAACTATATACAAGGGGGGCACTGTACTTACCAGGAAGCATCCCTAGCTATTAGGGAACACTGCACCTGCTAGGGACAGCCCTATCTACAAGGGAGCACTGTACATATTAGGGGCAGCCCTATCTACAAGGGAGCACTGTACGTATTAGGGGCAGCCCTATTCTATCTACTGGGGGGTGGGGGCACTGCACCTACTAAGGGGCAGCCCTATCTACTGGGGGGCACTATACCTACTAGGGCGCAGCCCTATCTATTGGGGGGGGGGGGGGCACTGCACCTGCTAGGGACAGCCCTATCTACAAGGGAGCACTGTATGTACTAGGGACAGCCCTATCTACTGGGGGGGGGGGGGGGGCATTGCACCTACTAGGGGGTAGCCCTATCTACTGGGGATCATTACACAAAATACACAACAAACAATAAGTGCTGGACTGACAAGACTAGCTGAGAACATGGCTCTAGAAGCACAAAGAACACAGAAACAGAAGTTATGCTATAATCCACATAGAATTGCACAAGCCAGAGACTTTTTACAAGAGGTTGACCAATGGGAACTCCACTCTTAACTATTTACAGCAATGGATCAACTATGAGACATTTGCATAGTAACTACCCTAAACAGACTAATAAACAGGAGATGAAAGTTGAGCAGAGTTATCTGTAACAGAGTGGTACACTGATAGGAGGCTCGGACTGACCCAACGGGGAAATGGGAAATCCCCTAGCTAAAGTTCTTCATTGGTAGGCCCCCAGGCTCAGTTTCCCTGGTGGGACACTGCCTAATGGAACCTTATTTCACTATGGCAGGTCTCCCACTGATCACACAACAAATGTTCCACATCTCTGACTATATGAGGTGCCCATGTTCTGTTCTGACTACAAAGACCCCCAACCACAACCTATATTGCTTCTTTTATGTTGTTGCAGCAAGCACTGGATTTCGGGACCAGAAGGCAGAAGCTTCCAGCAGAGTTACGTAGTGGATTACTCCATTGTTCTTGTGTATATAGTCTTTCCACTATCTCCTGCCTCTAATTCTCCATTCTTCCCCGTGTCCTGTAATGGACTTGTTAAACTCTTTGTCTACGTCTTTCCTATTCCAACATATTGCATATAGCAACAATCTCCATTCTGCACTCGTCCTAAACAAAAATGCCCACAGTATCGGCCCAATAGACGGACGCAGAGCTCCAACAAGCGATGGAACTTTAGGCTAATGCTGCGGCACACTTCATTGTCACCATAGTGTTAAACAATACGCCATTTGCAGTAATTTGCCTCTTCGGAGCACATGAATCATTAAGTGGTCCCGCTCATTGTTCATGACGGTAGAATGCTGTGGCACATACAAAGCCCTTGCCTATCAGAGGAAGCTGATAAATGCAATTATTGTCTGTATGGAGCTAATCCCATTCTCGGCCGCTCTTTACAACTCCTGGAATGTAATTACTGTTTTTTCACAATACTCGGTGTAAGTAGCGCGCGGCCCGGCGCGGGCAGGGGGGTTAACTCTTACATTCTATCAAGGCTTGAATGGCAATATCGTAGATCCATTGAATGTTTTTGTCTTTAGATCTTTATAAAGGGGTTATATCAGGCTACATGAGGATGCAAACTAAGGTTTTTTCTTTTTCTTTTTTTTTGGGGGGGGGGGGCATTACAGACTGTAAACTGGCATCTGGTTGCAGGGCACTGTACCTACTAGGGGGCAGCCCTATCTACTGGGGGCCCAGTACCTACTGAAAGCCTCTATCTACTGGTGGGGCACTGTACATTCTAGGGCGGGCTCTATCTAATGGGGGGGCACTGTACCTACTAGGGGCAGCCATATCTAATGGGGGCCCTGTACCCACTGGGGGGCCTCTATCTCTCTATCTACTTGGGGGGCGGGCACTGTACCTACGAGCAGGGCCGCCAACAGGGCATTACTGGCAGTACAGGTGTATGGGGCCCGGCCTATGGGGGGGCCCGGGTCTCCCACACACCTCACTTTGTGAGAAGCCTGTTATACAGACAGTGCAGGGAGAGGGGACAGCTACTGCAGATGCAAGGGGCTCCTTCTATTTAACTAAAATCATTAGGCCCTCCTCCCCCCTGCACTGTCTGTGGACCAGAATCCCCCCCCCCTCCCTCCCTCCACAATGTACCGGCCCCCTCCTCAGCAGCTCCCAGGCTGGTGTGGAGCTGGTGACTTCCGGCCTGTGTGCTCTCCCAGGTGACAGGAAGATGCAGCGGGCCCCCTCTCCTCTCCCCTCCCTCCCAGCTGTGACGTCTGTTCCCTCCAGTATACAGCTCTGCAGTCGGGGCAAAGGAGGAGGGGCTGCAGGCTGCTGGCTGGGAGCAGAGACTTCACTAGTGACCCCCCTGGGGCCTCAAGGATAAAAAGTAAGTGTGTATGAGTGTGTGAGAGAGAGTGTGAGAGAGAGTGTGTGAGAGAGAGTGTGTAGTGTGTGTCACTGATAATCCGTATCTGAGCTATAGACGTGTCACTGATATCTGTATCTGAGCTATAGACGTGTCACTTAATAATCCATATCTGAGCTATAGACGTGTCACTGATATCTGTATCTGAGCTATAGACGTGTCACAGATATCTGTGTCTGATCTATAGACGTGTCACTGATATCTGTATCTGAGCTATAGATGTGTCATTGATATCCGTATCTAAGCTATAGACATGTCACTGATATCTGTATCTGAGCTATAGACGTGTCACTGATATCTGTATCTGAGCTATAGACGTGTCATTGATATCCGTATCTAAGCTATAGACATGTCACTGATATGTGTATCTGAGCTATAGACGTGTCACTGATATCCGAATCTGAGCTATAGACGTGTCACTTATAATCTGTATCTGAGCTATAGACGTGTCACTTATAATCTGTATCTGAGCTATAGACGTGTCACTGATATCTGTATCTGAGCTATAGACATGTCACTGATATCTGTGTCTGAGCTATAGATGTGTCACTGATATCCGTATCTGAGCTATAGACGTGTCACTGATATCCGTATCTGAGCTATAGACGTGTCACTGATATCTGTATCTGAGCTATAGACGTGTCACTTTGTGTGGCTTTAAATAGCCAAACGTATGTCCTGAGTTGAAGATTTTTTGGATTAATGCCTTTGGTAAGTTGGGGGCCCAGACAAGTTGGCAGTATGGGGCCCTGGAATTCCTGATGGCGGCCCTGCCTACAAGGGGGCAGCCCTATCTACTAGGGGGAATTGTACCTACTGGGGGGCAGCCCTAACTACTGGGGATCACTGTAACTATTAGGAGGCAGCCCTAACTACTGGAGGGGGTGCTGCACCTACTAGGAGGGCAGCCCTATCTACTGGGGGCACTGACCCTACTAGGGAGCTTCCCTATCTACTGGGGGCACTGTACCTACTAGGTGGGCAGCCCTATCGGCTGTCTTGCTGTTACGGATGCTGTTTCAATAATACCCATTGAAGTAGATGGTAGTTGCAGGAACTGCATAGCACCATGAGCTACTTGCTTTTCATAAATTTGGTCCCCAATCTAGAGATAGTTGCAGGTCCCTTGGGTGGGACACGCATCTGTCAGTCATTTAAGGCACTGGTATGGGTCCCCATTGGCTCTATAGTCTAGATGCATCACCTTCCCAAATCCTATTGTGTCTTCTATACTAGTGGTCTCCACCTTGAGGTTCTACAACTGTTGCAAAGCTACATCACTCAGTATACAACGACCAGAGAGCCATGGGTTGGAGACCCCTCTTATCGGTTCTTGGGCTAGGACCGGGTACAGTGTCTCCCAATCTATGGCCCTCCACATTGTGACAGTCTGTCGGCTAGTGGTGCATGATGGGGAGCTGGTTCGACAATATACGTAATGAAAGCCACTCATATTGGTCAAGCTCTCCAAATCTTTGCAATATCTGTGCCTTTAAGGCAGCCATTTGGAAGAACACCGCTTGCAAAATGAATGACAAGCGGAGAAAATTAAATTAAAGGTTTTAGTATTCCCCGCGGGCTGATGGCTTGGGATAAAATTGAAAGATTTTCTATGCTGCGCCATACACATGTATCATTTAAAGCAATGCTTTTAGCAGCAGGGAGTCATCCCCCAAATGAAATGTCACATGCTATTTATGAGGAATATGGCAGCCCAGGGAGAAGATCTGCTTGAAATTGACCTGAAGAATCATGAATCATTTAAGCGTTATAATCCCTACATAATATCAGCCCAGTTCACCACCACCCCCGGTAATGGTCGTAAAGTGCCGGGCCAGGAATGATTATTAATATTAATCTGCATAATACTATGTGTGATCTCTCCTCCTTTATGTGTATCCTATGGGAGCTATACAATAATGATGAAAAAAGTGCATTCCATATTATTACACAACGGCCTGTAATACATGGACGAAGGGCTGGACTGGGATAAAAAAGCAGCCATGGTCCTGTAGGCTATACCCCTGTGGGTAATTCCTACCTCCTTCCACCCTGTTGGTGTTCTCCCCACCCTGTAGAAAAACCATTTGTAGGTAATACCCTCCTGCTCGGTTATCCCCCCCCCCCGTAGGTAGTCCCCCTTGTACTATAACGCCACCCCTTCATGTACACATGCACCTGTAGGTAATCCATCCTGGTCATGGTATTCTACCCCCAATCTAACTTGATCCTGGTGATGTGCAAAAAGATAGCACATCACCAAGAGACAGACAATACCAGCCTAAAAAGGGGACCGGCCCATCTGACATTTGCCAGAAATGCCAGATGGCCAGTCTGGCCCTGCATGGACAGCTGGGTCCACCATGTACAGCCATCTATGAAGGTAATATCTCTAAGGGCATGTCCACTCTACAGAATCCCGGCGGATAACCCGTCACAGATTCCGTTGCTCACCCCCGCTTGCGGCTGAGCGCATTTCTGCTGGTCCCATAGGCTTCATTCTATGGTTTGGTATATTCCGCTATCTGCCCGAAGAATGAGCGAAATCTGCCAAATCATAGAAAGAAGCCTATGGGACCAGCTGAGATGCGCTCAGCCGCAGGGGCAAGCTGTGGTATCCGCGTCAGGTGATCCGCCAGGATTCTGTAGTGTGGACATACCCTTATAGGATATAAAGAAACAGGTCGTTCTGATAAGGCCCCCCATTCTAAAGCGCTATGATCATCATTTTATCTTTTGTCCTACATATGAAGTGACGGCAGGCGATCCATGCTGGCATATTAGATGGTAGCAAAGGAGGCAACTTAACCCAAGGTTCCCTATCCCTGCTTTATAAAGAGAGTGTTTTTCAACACCAGTCCTCATGGCCACCAACAGGTCATCGTTTTAGGATATCCCATAAAAAGAACAGGATGCACTGACTATAGTTATATCACCTGTGAAATACTAAGGGAATCCTCAAATCATGACCCATTGATGGCCATGAGGACTATTGAGTTAGAAGGTCAGTTGGACAAACCATTGTAAGGGTCATGTAATCTGACGTACATCGTCCTTTGTTAAGAAGCTTCTACAATTCATAGTAAGCTACAGCTTATAATCTCTGTCACATGATCGATATATTATAAATTGGAGAAGAGAAGCCATGAATCACAAGACAATGGAGGTCTCTGTCTAATCTCACTTACACGTGATGTTTTAGTAATGTTTGTAGACGCCTCGTTTTTCAATTTGCGAAGCATTGGCCGAAATGCAAATCAAAGAGCCAACGTTCGAGAAGGAGATGATGAGAAAATGAAAATGTGAAGGTGTGAAAATTATAAAGAGATGGGAGCGACCACATCACAGAGCCGAAGGAGCGTGACCGTCCTGAGCCGATGTGCATGTGACGCCGCATATATATGAGATTACAGAGGGGCGACCACTGAGTGTAAGGGAAGGAAGAGCTGGCATCTTATATAGGGCGAGAGATTTATGCCAAAGGCTCGTAAACTGTATGAGGTCATCAGGTGAAAGATGAGCGCGAGAAAGGGGGGATGAGGAAAGAAGGGGGGGGGGGGGTAAATAAAAAAAGGAGAAAAAGAGAGAAAGAAGGAAGGGAGCAAGAAAAGATGAAAGGAAGGAAATAAAAGGGAGAAAGCAAGGTATAAAAAGGGAAGGGATGAAGGAAGAAAGGAAATGAAGAAAAAAGAAGTGTAGTGTCCCAGTACAGGGGTCACTAAGCCACTAAGCTTACCGCTTAGAAAGTAACTTGGTGTCACACGAAGAGCTGGGTTGTGTTTAGCCAATCATACGAGCAAGGCACTCCCTGTCCTTTTTCTATTCTCCTTCTTCCTCAGTTGGAGTCTAGATTCTGACCTAGTTGGAGTTTAGTTTAGTTCCAGAGAGAACCTGTTTCCTTCACTAGAGACTGATAGTATACAGTGCTAAGCCCTAGGAGTGGAGTAGCTGTTGGGTTGGGACACCCGTGTATACGCTTGGATATTCTTAAACAACAGGACAGTCACCCCCTAGAAGAGAGGAAGAGGGACTGATCCCCAGTAGGACAAAGCTGCTAAGTGCCGACGTATCTTACCGACAACACTCGTCCACTTGGGGGAATCTTCAGTGGGAGCTCGACCTAGAGACAAAGACCTAGGACTCGTACTACTCTACCTGGAGGTGTTCGAGCTGGTGGGGCAGAGGGCGGTCATATATGGCCAGTATATATATATATATATATATATATATATATATATATGTAAATATGAGAAGTTCTCCTTGCAAGTATCTACACCACAATCCCAGCAGAGTACTGTATTACCCCTACATGGCCCCTACACTACCCTCCCTACTAAGTCTTTCTCTATTCTTCCCCTCTATTTACAGTCTACCTCAGGAGTAGTATTACTTCTGCACTAAGCACCTGTGAGCAGTTACCTACTGTGTGTCTTTTGTACTGTACCGAAGTTTTCTAAGTAAAGTATCAACTGTTGGTTAGGTGCTGGGCTCTGTCACCTCCTTTGTGGCCCATCTGCACCCTCACACCTCACTTCTGTTCTACCAAAGAATTGGTGCCCGCGTGTCCGGGGGTGGGTACTGCCAATCCTGGCCACTGTGACAAGGTTACGCCCCAAACACCAGAAGCCTACTTGCAACTGGAGGAAGAGAGGAAGGGATAGAGGAAAGAGGAAAGAAGGAAGAAGACAAGTGATTAAAGAGAGATAAAAAGAGAGAAGAAATACAGAGAAAACATGGCATCACTTTCCCATCATTACTATCACAAAACTTTCTTAATAATGTGGATTTCAGATTTGTTTTGTTTCTAAGACAAATCGCCCTTTCAGAATTAATCTTGTAGATATTAGCGGAGTTATATCCCACGTTACACCCAGCAGCGATCAGTCTGTGTCAGGCCACAACATTTACTGAGGCTCAGCTTCCAATAACGCGGCTAAAACTAACGAAATAAAGGAACCCGCCGTCATAGGGAATAATCTTCTCGTCTAAGAGAATCAAGATTTAATTTGTCTTTTTCGCCAGATTTTGGAGGCCACAATTTTTAGATTCTGTTCCTGACAATATATTATTTCTGGAATATTATCGCCTTATTGTACAGTATGGGAGTATTTCTCGGAAAACTTTCTTCCTCTTACTGGAGTTCTGGCATCAGGAGAAATAATGGTAAAATCCCTGATCTAAAGGGAACCACGGCCCTAATACGTCCCAATTCTGTAGTGTCATCCAGACTGCCTGACCCAGTAACCTCCATTTAAAGGGATTCTCTCATGACTTGTTTCATCTAAGTATGACACGGTTGACCTCTCTAAGGGAAATCCAATACTGGATACAGCCCATAGGCAAGAGTGGCAGATTCTACAATATATCCCTTTTAGTGCTGAGGAGACTTGCCAGATTGCTCAGGTTCAGCAACGTTGTCCAAAACAGACGCTCGGCATTTGACTCCCGATATCTGGAGAAGTTGACATCCAACTCCTCAGTCACCTGTCAATCAGCTGTTGGAAGGCGGAGGGACGGGTGCGGCAAGCATCCTATTCTCCTGCATATTAGGAGAACGGCTGAACAGAATTATGTAAGTAATACACCGATCTGTTCAGCATTTATATCACTGTGCTGCCCTCATTTAAGGCAGCATAAACTTAGTGACAGATTCCCTTTAACTACCTTGCTGACAGTTTCCAACCTACTCTCCTCTATAACACGCATAGCAAAGAAAAAGAGAAAAGTATCAGAAAATAGCAGGAAGGCAATGAGGACGCATTATAAAGTTCCTTTCTATAGAGTCAGTGTCGGTCTCGGGAAGACTTACATCTACAATCTGGCATTTCTATTACTTGTGACAGCCACTTACGGTTTTCTTAGAATGACGTGTTTTATCTTTCCACAAAGTAACTCTTAGTTTCAGAAGTTTTCTCCAACGCAGCAGATTGGCAGATGTTACGTCGGATAGTCTTAGTCTTTGTCATAACCTTATTAGTCATGTATCCCTGTCGCCGTATGTTACCAGATTCCTGTGTTTCCCCTGAAGACTTGTCAGCAAATCAAACCCCTCTACTGAATGAGTTAAACTCACAAAGCATGAAAAGCCCCCCGATGAGGGTCCGTGGAGTGTGTCTGCTCCGATGACAGACTCCTGCCTCCATCTTCTTCCACTGACAGTTTCCAGGGGTGGTTGCTCTTTGCGGTGACATGATTGTCAAGTTTGTCATTGAAATCTTTTTAATGCAATGATCCATTTATCATGTTACTTCTTCCCTCTCAGAGATGTCCTGGCAGCAACGCACTTCGTCGCGTTACATGGAAATATCACTGCAATAATGTGCTGTAGTCTAAGGTATCCTGTTCCGTAGACGTGTGATGGTATATGTACAAAAGTGGTGGGGTAAGCAGCAGCCTCTAGGGGGAGCTAACTGTATACAGGTTCTTGCAGCTCCTACGGAGTTCAATATTAGATAAGCATCAATATTAAAAAAAAAACAATCACTCACATAATAAAATAAAAGAGCTATGGCTCTTAGAAGGTGATGAGGAAAACACTAAATTTGTGAAGGGGTTAAATAGGAAGACATATTCTCTTTGCCCAAAACATGTTCAAACATGTGTAAATGGGGCAGATTGCTCTATTTCTTATTTAGTAGCTCATATCCCCCAATAGATATATGTCCCCAGTAGATCATATCCCCATTAGGTAGATGTCCCCGGTAGATCATATCCTCCATTAGGTAGATGTCCCAAGTAGATCATATCCTCCATTAGGTAGATGTCCCAAGTAGATCATATCCTCCATTAGGTAGATGTCCCCGGTAGATCATATCCCGCATTAGGTAGATTTCCCCTGTAGATCATATCCCGAATTAGGTAGATGTCCCCAGTAGATCATATCCCGCATTAGGTAGATTTCCCCTGTAGATCATATCCCGAATTAGGTAGATGTCCCCAGTAGATCATATCCCGCATTAGGTAGATTTCCCCTGTAGATCATATCCCGAATTAGGTAGATGTCCCCGGTAGATCATATCCCCCATTAGGTAGATGTCCCCAATAGATCATATCCCCCATTAGGTAGATGTCCTCCGTAGATCATATCCCGAATTAGGTAGATGTCCCCGGTAGATCATATCCCCCATTAGGTAGATGTCCCCGGTAGATCATATCCCCCATTAGATAGATGTCCCCAATAGATCATATCCCCCATTAGATAGATGTCCCCAGTAGATCATATTCCGCATTAGGTACATGTACCCCGTAGATCATATCCTCCATTAGGTAGATGTCCCCGGTAGATCATATCCCCCATTAGGTAGATGTCCCTAGTAGATCATATCTGCCATTAGGTGGATGTCCCCCATAGATCATATCCCCCATTAGGTTAATGTCCCCAGTAGATCATATCCCCCATTAGGTGGGTGTCCCCAGTAGATCATATTCTTCATTAGGTAGATGTCTCCAATAGATCATATCCCCATTAGGTATGTGTCCCCAGTAGATCATATCCCCATTAGGTAGATGTCCCCGGTATATCATATCCCCATTAGGTATGTGTCCCCAGTAGATCATATCCCCATTAGGTAGGTGTCCCCCGTAGATCATATCCCCCATTAGGTAGATGTCCCCAGTAGATCATATCCCCCATTAGGTAGGTCTCCCCAGTAGATCATATCCTCCATTAGGTAGATGTCCCCGGTACATTATATCCCCCATTAGGTAGATGTCCCCGGTAGATCATATCCCCTATTAGGTAGGTCTTCCCAGTAGATCATACTCTTCATTAGATAGATGTCCCCAGTACATCATATCCCCCATTAGGTAGATGTCCCCAGTAGATCATATCCCCCATTAGGTAGATGTCCCCAGTAGATCATATCCCCCATTAGGTAAATATCCCCAGTTGATTGTATTCCCCATAAAGTGGATGGCAGCAGAAGATAATACCCTCAATCAGGTGGGTGTCCTCTATAGATAATATCCCCCAACAGGTAGGTGTCCAAATATAATATTCCCCATTAGGTCCTTGTAGACAATGTCTCCATTTGGTAGCATCACCAGTAGATAATGTCCACTATTACGTAGGTGTCCCCAATAAATAGTTTCCCCTAATAGGTAGGTCGTCCCTGTAGATGCTATCCCCTAATTAGGTAGATGTCCCCAGTGGATAATATTCCCCATTAGGTAGATGGTCCTTGTGGATAATGTCTCCCATTAGTTAGCAAGCCCTGCACATATTTTCTCCTATTAGGTAGGTCCTCCCAACAGGTAGATCCCCCATTATAAAGCTCCTTTAAAAAAAAAAAAAAAAAAGTACTCACCTTCTCCAAGTTCCCTTACAGCCACCAGCACTTTCTCCCTCCACTATTCTGTGGTGCTGTCGGCCTCTAGTGGCCGCAGGAAGGAAGCTGCCTTTGAGTCCGGCCTCAAAGAAATGTTAACTCTTTAATAATTTTTTTTTAAATGATGCTTGGAAATGATTGGCATTCAGTCTGTTGAGCTGAATGGAGCAGCCTGAGCGCCCAGCGGTATAACATCATGTATCAGATGGGAGCAGCAGAGTTCAGTCTTACAATAGCGGAGCCCGTATGTCGGGTGCGATGAATGACAGGCTGGAGCCATTGCAGACAAATCCGTCCCCGTGTGGAATCAGTATTCTAATAACGCCGTGTCCTTGAGAAATTATCATCGTAGGAGATTGGAAATGAACATGTCTCCGGCTATGATTGACTTGTCTGAGATGTGGAACTGTATCACATCATAGCAATCATGTAGTGGGCCGCGGCTGATAGACGTTACTTACACTGCAGAAAACAGACGTCCCCCGACCCAAGACGATGACTGTGTTCTTCCTATATTACTCAAGTCGTAATCACCGCTTCTACTGTAACGTAATAGAATGTTTTCCTCAGTTCCAGCCTACACTTAGTATCAAGCTTTTAGCCTTCTTTAAAGGGCAACTCCAGTAAAAATATCCTTTAAATCAGCTGGTGTCAGAGGTTTGTAAATAACTTCTTTAAAAAAAAAAAAAAAAATCTTCAGTCTTCCAGTACTTATCAGCTGCTGTTTGTCCTGCAGGAAGCGGTGTATTCTTTCCAGTTTGACACAGTGCTCTCTGCTGCCACCTCTGTCCATGTCAGGAACTGTCCAGAGTAGTAGCAAATCCCCATAGAAATCCTCTCCTGCTCTGGACAGTTCCTGACATGGACAGAGGTGGCAGCACTGTGTCAGACTGGAAAGAATACACCACTTCCTGCAGGATATACAGCAGCGGATAAGTACTGGAAGATTGGGGATTTGTAACTAGAAATCATTTACAAATCTGTATATCTTTTGAAAGAAACTTTTTTTTTCCGCTGGAGTACTCCTTAAATGGTTGTTTAACTGTTGTTTAATGTTACTCCACAATGGTTGTTACCTGTGGCTGTTATGACAGCTATACTTACCTTTTTTTTTTTTTTTTTTTTTTGACCGGGTGTGGTGAGACCAAAGTACCATTGCGGTGTGACTGGCAAGGCCCCGATTCAGGTAAGCATACTTTATATAATTAATTTTTATTTTTTTTTGTGAACAACCCCTTTAAACCTAGTAGACTCCTCCCTCAGAGCACACTTCAGGAAGAAGCTGCCCGAGAGAAGGTCATGTGACCAAACTCCTTAACATGTCACCCACTAGGAGTGGCAATACAATGCAGTGTTAACCCTTGCACATTCATAATACTTCACCGTTCGTTCGGCATTTGACTCCCAGCATCTGGAGAAGTTGGATGTTATTCGGGCAGCTTCCAAATTCTGCAGCTGTGGGGAGTCAGACGCTGAACGCTCAGGTTTGGAGAAAGTTGCAGAACCCAAACTGTTTGGCATCTTCTCTCAACACCTCCAACACTATTTGCCCAGGAGCCTCCCATGGTGCATTACTGTGTGCATTGTTTGGCGGTGTTATTTGCCCAGGAGCCTCCCATGGTGCATTACTGTGTGCATTGTTTGGCGGTGTTATTTGCCCAGGAGCCTCCCATGGTGCGGTACTGTGTGCATTGTTTGGCGGTGTTATTTGCCCAGGAGCCTCCCATGGTGCGGTACTGTGTGCATTGTTTGGCGGTGTTATTTGCCCAGGAACCTCCCATGGTGCGGTACTGTGTGCATTGTTTGGCGGTGTTATTTGCCCAGGAGCCTCCCATGGTGCGGTACTGTGTGCATTGTTTGGCGGTGTTATTTGCCCAGGAGCCTCCCATGGTGCGGTACTGTGTGCATTGTTTGGCGGTGTTATTTGCCCAGTAGCCTCCCATGGTGCATTACTGTGTGCATTGTTTGCCGGTGTTATTTGCCCAGGAGCCTCCCATGGTGCGGTACTGTGTGCATTGTTTGGCGTGTTATTTGCCCAGGAGCCTCCGCATATGTTAAGTTCAGACCTGACCTTTCCAGTAGACAAGAGATCCCACATAAGCGATCCTCATCAGTGTTCCTATGCAGATTGCTCATTGTGCCTCGAAGGTCGCGGCCTTGTCTAATTCTCGATCTGATCCACGCACAAGGTCCTCGGTGTTTGTTTACCGCCATTCATCATGGCTGCAGTACGTATTCTGCTATCTTGTAAACTAGACCTTGAACATCTCTTGGAGGGGCCCCCGAGGGGATCGGAGCCGCTCGGTGTATTCATGAATCACCTGGAGATTAAAAAATACAAGATAAACGGCTTAATCCTCAATAGTGACAAAACCGTCACAAAGCCGGTGTATACAGCATAAGACCGGGGATTAATCATACCCCCCCTCCTCCGGTATGGGAATATAAGGGGGGGGGGGCTACTGTGAACTTAACGCAATGATATCAATGTTTAATATAATGAACAACAGGACTGGGGGGGGGGACGAGTACAACAACCAAAGCACAAAAAGCATTGTAAAAAGTGTGAGGAGTAGGGCTTTCTGTGGCCTGTCTAGTCTAACTTTATATGGTTTTATATGGGCTTTCTGTGGCCTGTCTAGTCTAACTTTATATGGTTTTATATGGGCTTTCTGCGGCCGGTCTAGTCTAACTTTATATGGTTTTATATGGACTTACTGTGGCCGGTCTAGTCTAACTTTATATGGTTTTATATGGATTTATTGTGGCCAGTCTAATGGTATATGTTTTTATGTGGGCTTTATATGGAGTCTAGACTAACTTTTATATGGTTTTGTATAAATCCCCCAGGAACCTCACTTAGGAGGAAGGTAGCTGCTGCAAGAGTGTCTCCAGCTCTGGAGGAACCAAAATGTCCATCAAAAAAACTGTATTTACAGGGATGCTACCACCAAGAGGGGGCACCAGAGAGCAAGCTCTCTTCCTTCTGGAGCAGGGCTACATTGAATTTTTTCCCATTGGAGTATTACATAGACTTTTGGGTCTCACTACCCCTTCATTTCCACACATTACATAGACATCCAATTCATTTCAATGGGAGCTGTAATTCCTCCTTCTTCCTGTGGTGGCGCTGCAGGGTAACTAAATACTTGTTCCTAATTCCCTCCTCAGATTACAGCTGATTGTAGGGGGTCCCGGCAGTAGAGGGGGACCCTTCTAGTACACGCTGATAGAACATTAGCAGACCTCTCCATACGCATAAGTGTTATTTCACTCCATGATAATACTGTATTTAATATGCAGAACTGGAAAGTGAGAGCCGCTGTTGTTTTCTCTCAGCCTAATTGAAACGCCTAATGTACTCATGTTAATTGCATGGGAAACACAAAATGTGACTGCGCTGATAGGAATCAATAACAATTTTCTCATCACTTTCTTTCAAACATCCACTTTCCACTCCAATCCCCTAAGCCATTGGTAGGTAGCTTTTATATCATCCTATTATACTCGATTTACTGTTCTTTCTTTGTTTGGAAAGTTTCTTTCAGATGTTTGAAAAGTGATAATAATGAATGTATGAGACAGTGATGGAAGTGGGGGGAGTATGAGGGGGGGATATGAGAGCTTATGTACATGGTATGGACCCTGGATCAGTGGCGTAGCTACCATGGTGGCAGACCACGCAACTGCTATGGGGCTCATGCGGCAGGGGGGATATGAGAGCTCATGCACATGGTATGGACCTTGTATCAGTGGCGTAGCTACCATGGAGGCAGACCATGCAACTGCTATGGGGCCCATACAGCAGGGGGGTATGAGAGCTAATGCTCATGGTATGAACCCTGTATCAGTGGCATAGCTATCATGGAGGCGGACCACACAACTGCTATGGGGCCCATGCGGCAGGGGGTATGAGAGCTAACGCACATGGTATGGACCCTGTTACACTGGTGTAGCTACCATGGAGGCAGACCATGCAACTGCTATGGGGCCCATGCACAGCCGGCAGGGGGATATGAGAGGTCATGCACATGGTATGAACCCTGTATTGTTCTGTATTATAGATCTATGTGCAGTCCCATATAGCAATACATACAGCCCCTCCACTCCATATTATAGCATATTCTAAGGAAATACAATATACATACATGGGAGGGGGAAGGGGGGTCTGTGTCAGTAGCGCTGTGCCCACAGCAGAGTGGCATAAACAGCCCTGCAGTTCCTGACCCAATTCTTGGTGGCAGCAGAGAGCACCATGTCGGATCTTACTGTTGCCATTCAACATATAAAATAACACAAACTTCAAACATTTTTTCAGCAAAAGATATCACAACAATATAACTTTTTGTTAACTCAATAACACCCACACAAAAAGGATACATTCTGGAAATAGTCTGAACACTGTCACTAGTAGGTTGATCTTTTTGTCAGTATCTTGGCATATACTCACACTGCACAGTACTTCCCGTTCCAATTTTACATTCTAGCCGGGGATTCAGCTAATCCTGGCTTCCTCCCACTATACCTGCCTAACTATCCATCAGAAAATTACACCTACAGGAGCCTTCCACATAATGAAAAAGGAGACAGAGTTGGCTGAATTTCTATCTAGTGTGTATAGCAGGAACAGGAAGTCTTTAAGACAGGCCATCAGTCATTAATCCTGTAAGGGCAAAATACTTACACTGTACAGTAATTCTTGTTCCAGTTTTACACTCTAGCTGGGGATTCAGCCAATCCTAGATCCCTCCCACTCTTCCTGCTTAACTATCAATTAGTCCACTACTCCTACAGGAGCCTGCTACAGAGTGAAATGGAGACAGAGTTGGCTGAATTTCCAGTTAGTGTGTATAGCAGGATCAGGAAGTCCCTAGGATAGGCCATCAATGTTCAATCATGGAGGATCAACCTCAGTTGAAACAACCACTTCATCCAACAAAAGTTTCCAGAACTCTCTGATATCCATAAACTCTCTTTTTCACATGTCCATACACAGCTATCACTCCCCATCCTTATGTGTACATGAACGTTCAGCTTTGCTGAATACAGATCGGAGGGGTAAGCCAATTCCAGACTCCTCTGATGGCGGCTTATCTCTCCAAGACCAAAAGGTAGCTAAAATCCAATATGTCTGTCCCTTCTCTTCCCTGATCTGTTAGGGCCCTGTTCCACTGGACGATTATCGTTTGCATAATCGTTAATGGTTAACAATCTCAAACGACCGCTATTGCGAAAGACCTGAAAACGTTCACTCATTTCCATGGAACAATAATTGTTATTTATGATCGTATTTGCGATCGTTTTTTCTTCGTTATTGCGTTCGTATCTATTGCGTACGACCAAACAACGTCTTATTCAATGCGAACGATTTGCGAACGTTTTGCGAACCAGCAACGATAAAAATAGGTCCAGGTCTTATAAAGCGATCAACGATATCTCATTCGGTCGTTAATCGTTAACTGCATTTCAACCGAACGATTATCGTTTAGATTCGAACAATTTAACGATAATCTGAACGATAATCGTCCGGTGGAATAGGGCCCTTAGGGGAGAGTCAGGAGACCCCTGACCATTCACACCGTTCTAAAGGGTTTAGGGTCTTTTAGTTATAAAATAATCAAGAATTTAAAGGGGAACTCCAGCTATTTATTTTTCTTTCAAATCAACTGGTTTTAGAAAGTTATATTGATTTGTAAATTACTTCTATTTAAAAATCTCCAGTTCTCCAGTACTTATCAGCTGCTGTATGTCCTGCAGGAAGTGGTGTATTCTCTCCAGTCTGACACAGTGCTCTCTGCTGCCACCTCTGTCCATGTCAGGAACTGTCCAGAGCAGAAAAAGTGTTCTATGGGGATTTTCTACTGCTCTGGACAGTTCCTGACATGAACAGAGGTGGCAGCAGAGAGCACTGTGTAAGACTGAAGAGAATATACCACTTCCTGCAGGACATACAGCAGCTGATAATTACTGGACATTTTTAAATAGAAGTAAATGACAAATCTATATAACTTTCTGAAACCAGTTTTTTTTTTAAAGAAGAATAATAATAAAAATCCATCTAGTGTAAAACAATAGAAGTCAGGGAGGAGGGGGATGCGGCTGCAGATTGCAGGGAGAGAGCTGGGAAAAAATAAGAAAGGAAAAATACTGAAACCAAGTCCCTTACAATATTCCTGGCTCCCCGACCTCTGCAGCCACTCCTGTATATTGTACAGAGCGGAGGAGCGCTTTATGTTCTAGGTCGGCGTGGAATGTGACAGGTATAATGCTATACAGCAAAGCTATAATAAATAATATACTTAGTACAATTGGATAATAAAGTAGGTTTTTGTATAAATTTGGCTTTTGTCCGTGTTTTACTGTTTGACTAGAATTGCCCTTTCATCCCTTTAATTCACGGCCGTTTCCTCCGTCGGACACATTATGGGAAATATTAACAAATAGAAGTTTTACATTTACATATTTTTCAATAAAACAAACTGCGATGTAATAAAAGTGTGAATGGTATCTCCAGTAACCGCATCCAGGATGTAGTGAAAGGCCGGCAAATGGCCGTGTAAATCAGATTGAGGCCGGCGCGGGGAGTGTGATGCCGCAGAGGGAAGGCGGCTGAATTAATGTCATCCTGAAAGTCTCTTATTCATCTTCTATATGGAAAAATTATACAATGTCAGCGCTAATAGCCGGCAAGAAATCAGCGAAAAGACGCTGACGATGTAGCTACACACGGACATACAGTATATAGTCAGTACACACGGACATACAGTATATAGTCAGTACACACGGACATACAGTATATAGTCAGTACATACGGACATACAGTATATAGTCAGTACACACGGACATACAGTATATAGTCAGTACATACGGACATACAGTATATAGTCAGTACATACGGACATACAGTATATAGTCAGTACACACGGACCGTATATAGTCAGTACATACGGACATACAGTATATAGTCAGTACACACGGACATACAGTATATAGTCAGTACATACGGACATACAGTATATAGTCAGTACACACGGACCGTATATAGTCAGTACATACGGACATACAGTATATAGTCAGTACACACGGACATACAGTATATAGTCAGTACATACGGACATACAGTATATAGTCAGTACACACGGACATACAGTATATAGTCAGTACATACGGACATACAGTATACAGTCAGTACATACGGACATACAGTATATAGTCAGTACACACGGACATACAGTATACAGTCAGTACACACGGACATACAGTATATAGTCAGTACATACGGACATACAGTATACAGTCAGTACACACGGACATACAGTATATAGTCAGTACATACGGACATACAGTATATAGTCAGTACATACAAACATACAGTATATAGTCAGTACATACGGACATACAGTATATAGTCAGTACATACAGTATATAGTCAGTACACACGGACATACAATATACAGTCAGTACACACGGACATACAGTATATAGTCAGTACACACGGACATACAGTATACAGTCAGTACACACGGACATACAGTATATAGTCAGTACATACGGACATACAGTATATAGTCAGTACATACGGACATACAGTATATAGTCAGTACATACAGTATATAGTCAGTACACACGGACATACAATATACAGTCAGTACACACGGACATACAGTATATAGTCAGTACATACGGACATACAGTATACAGTCAGTACACACGGACATACAGTATACAGTCAGTACACACGGACATACAGTATATAGTCAGTACATACGAACATACAGTATATAGTCAGTACATACAGTATATAGTCAGTACACACGGACATACAATATACAGTCAGTACACACGGACATACAGTATATAGTCAGTACATACGGACATACAGTATATAGTCAGTACATACAGTATACAGTCAGTACACACGGACATACAGTATATAGTCAGTACATACGGACATACAGTATATAGTCAGTACATACAGTATATAGTCAGTACACACGGACATACAATATACAGTCAGTACACACGGACATACAGTATATAGTCAGTACATACGGACATACTGTATATAGTCAGTGCAATGTGCCAAATGGCAAAAAATGTGAATCCAGCTCCATCCAGTGCGAATAAAAAATCCAAATTTATTGTAAATACATATTAAAAATTACATGGACGTCCATACAAAAGAAAGAACCGACGCGTTTCAGAGCCTAAGCTCCTTAGTCATGGCTGACTTCCACATGCTATGTAGCCATATTTATGTCCATTGTTAATACAAGCACCTGGGGTTTGGTACCCCCCACAAAGGGGGTTGTAACCATAGCCCCATCACAAAACAATCCACAGAAGGAAAACATGTAAGTGGAATACGCACAAACCAAAAAAAAAAAAAAAAAAAATTTTAAGCATAATACAGTAGGTGAACATATACGGTGCAATGTAGATGATTAGTAGATATAAGCTAGATCATTTTTCATATTCAAGCCTCTCGGATTACGGGTATCCAGTTCAAGTATCCAAAACGCCTCCCTCAGATGAAGCTGCCTGATCCAGTCTCCACCTCTTTTGTTGGTCTGGACTTTCTCTATGCCACGTACCGATAGAGAAGACATATCTCCTGAGTGACAGTTCACAAAATGTTTAGTAAGACCAGAGAAGGACCTGTTGGAGAGGAGTCTGGAGGCCGCAGAGACATCCGAGATATGTTCAGCGAGGCGCTTTTTCAACTTCCTGGAGGTACATCCGACATATTGTAGTAAACATTTCTTACACTCTGCGATAAATTACATATTCAGTGTCACAATTAATAAACGTTTTTATGTCAAACTTTTTGTTATTAGCAGTGGATGTGAATGTTTTTGCTTTTGGAACAAATTTGCACACTGAACACCTACTAGAAGCACATGGAAAACACCCCCTCACAGATAACCACGTGTCATGATGGGTCTCAGTGAGGACACTAGGGGACAGGACATTTGCCAGTGACTTACCACGTTTGGCTACACATTTAATCCCACCAGACAGAATAGATGCACAATCTAAATCACCCATAAGTACTGGTAAATGTTTGTGTATAATGTTACGTATGTTAGAAAACTGGGCACTAAAAGAAGTAGAGAAAACAGGAGGTGTTATTATATCAGACTGGAGGATTCTTGTGGATCTATCCTGAAGATGATAACTACGGTTATGGGATTCCGCAATTGCTCGAGCCCTCCGTATGACACCATTTTTGTATCCACGTTTAGTTTTTTTTTGGTTTGTGCGTATTCCACTTACATGTTTTCCTTCTGTGGATTGTTTTGTGATGGGGCTATGGTCACAACCCCCTTTGTGGGTGGTACCAAACCCCAGGTGCTTGTATTAACAATGGACATAAATATGGCTACATAGCATGTGGAAGTCAGCCATGACTAAGGAGCTTAGGCTCTGAAACGCGTCGGTTCTTTCTTTTGTATGGACGTCCATGTAATTTTTAATATGTATTTACAATAAATTTGGATTTTTTATTCGCACTGGCTGGAGCTGGATTCACATTTTTTGCCATTTGGCACATTGCATTGGTATCTGTGGATGGGAGTCGGCCCATTACCATCCGTGCTCCACCGAGGATTGACATTTACAGGTCTGAGGATTTGGGTGAGCTGAATTTTTCTTTGCTTTGCTGTATATAGTCAGTACATACGGACATACAGTATATAGTCAGTACATAAGGACATACAGTATATAGTCAGTACATACGGACATACAGTATATAGTCAGTACATAAGGACATACAGTATATAGTCAGTACATACGGACATACAGTATATAGTCAGTACATAAGGACATACAGTATATAGTCAGTACATACGGACATACAGTATACAGTCAGTACATACAGTATACAGTCAGTACATACAGACAAACAGTATACCTTGTATACAGGGATAATCTATGGGAAAGTTCTAAAAATGATTGCATTACTTTCATAATTTTATTACCAGTTATTATCAGTTAGTTTAATAAACCCAGTGGAGTTCTGCTGGTCGCTACTGGAAGCCGTTAAGAGTTTGTTGATAGACACGCCTCTAACAAGACACACCCCTAACAGGACACGCCTCTAACAGGACACGCCTCTAACAGGACACGCCCCTAACAGGACATGCCTCTAACAGGACATGCTTTTAACAGGACACGCCCCTAACAGGACACACCTCTAATAGGACACGCCCATAACAGGACATGTCCCTAACAGGATACGTCTCAAACAGGACACACCCCTAACAGGACACACCTCTAACAGGACACACCTCTAACAGGACACGCCTCTAACAAGACATGCCTCTAACAGGATCTGCGCTCCCATTGGTGCACAGATCACAAACGAACAGTTCAGTACAGCTGTGCAATATACATACATGAATACACATAACACTGACATCTAGTGGCAAGACTGATACATGACTTCATTACAACTTTACTTTGAGTACAGGCTTTTGCGAGGGGTGTCTAAAGTAGCAACACCCATGTTGGGACACCACACACATACCACAGGCATAGTAAGAATGGATTGAGACAGCTATATTATGGTCTCACTAAGAGGTATATGGTCCCATTAGGAGGTGTACCACGCTTAGGTCACACATCAATTTTTAGTCATGTGATCAGGATTCACCATGTATCTCAGCCTCTCATTCAAGTGAATGGGATGTAACCCACAAGTGGCTGCCATCCCGCAGATGCCAAAATCAGTCCATATGGATTAGCTGCAATTGTAATGTACAGTCTATGTCCAGGAGGGGCGCTGTTCTCAGAATAAAGCAGCCATGTTTATATAGTGATTAGACGTATGCTCGGCCTGTAGTAATGGAAGGGACCAGACATTCATCCACCACTGGGAAGAGTATTTTTATGCTTTTTGGCTCGGTGTTACCTATGAGTATAGATGTAACAGAAACCTAACTCTACTCATCCTCCTTTTAGAGTGTGAGCTCTTAGGGACACAGACCTGCCCACATACAGCGTTATCCTAATATTCATCTGTTTTTTGTTGTTTTACAGCAATTTTATGTTGTTGCTGTTATTTCCTTTATTCTGGTAATTGTTGTAATTTTATGTCAGAGTAAAAGGAAATGTAGATATTATAGACGGCATCAAAGCAACGTAATGTGAGTAACCAGGCGGATTATAGGTAACTGATAGATGAGGGGGAGTGATGATAGGACTGTCACAGTGTCTGATGCCTAATGACCGGATGACTGAAAAAAGTTTCCTGCACGATGTCTGGGATGTCTGAGATGTCTGTAGAAAACGTGTCTATCTTTATCTTAGAAACAGCGCCACTCTTACTCAATGGCCGAGTCTGGTATTGCAGCCAGGTTCTAGCAGGGGATTTATTTACATTCACATTTCTCAAGACAAAAACCAAAAGTATTTTTGCTTGTATTGCCCCCCAAGACTATCTCTGACTACTTGCCAGCCTGACCCTAGGCGGTCGGCGACATCTTGGCAATAGTCCCTACACCGAGTAAGTGAAACAAAGAATGAGATAAGAACCCAGCGCCACAGGAGACTATCGCAGGTAAGGTCCTAGAGCACAAGTGGACTTCTTGTGAGATGCCAAAGTCCCAGTCCAGGGTGTGATTGGACCAGCTCTCTGACATACAGACCATACAGAACCCAGACTGGTGGGAAGAGGGATAAGTGGAGAAGGGAAATGTCCATCACTACTCAGTCTAAACCATCTGCAGCCTGGCTAGGACTGGCAGAGGAAACTAGACAGGTGTGGTAAAACCCGTCAATCACCACACAGCAAGTGCTGGAATCTGAGTTCAGACTGAAAACATGCACACCGAATCATGGCCAAAAGTGCAGTTATGGCCTTACTTCATGAACAGAGGACAGAACTGACCCCTTTTCCCACTGACATTACCTGTGGAAAGCTGGGAAGCCCCAATTCACAGTACCACACTTCAGATGGCCACAATATATATATATATATATATATATACAGCGGTAGTTTGCTTTATGGTGTCCTTCCATGGCAACTTTTCTTACAGACACATGACCAGAAGTTTTTGCTGTTTGTAGAATCTTCTGCTTGTCTTTTACTGTTACCTCATTGAATCACTGTGGCTTCTCCATTCTGCCTATCAGTGTCCTGGTGATCAACCATTTAAGACAGGCCACCAATGTGTTAGGCCTCATTCACACGTTCAGTGATTTTTCTTGGCCGCACAACCTCCGCTATTTTTTCTATGCAATCCGTGGAAAATTATGTGTACCACATCACCCCAATGTATTCCTTGAGTTCCCCTTCCCCCCGACCTGGCAGTACATCCCCAAAGATGAACACTGGCCCCATCCCAGACCTGGCAGCCCATCACCACCCAAAGAAGACCCCCCTGCCCGGACCTGGCAGCCCATCACCACCCAAAGAAGACCCCCCACACACACACACACACACACACACAGACCTGGCAGGGCATCACCACCCACGAAATACATGCCCCCCCCCCCCCACGCCCAGACCTGGCAGCAGATCACCACATAAAGAAGACCCCTCCCCGACCTGGCAGCGCATCACCACCCAAAGAAGACCCCCCTGCTGGACCTGGCAGCGCTTCACCTCCCAAAAAAGACACGCCCCCCCCCCCCCCCCACGCCCAGACCTGGCAGCAGATCACTACATAAAGTAGACCCCTCCCCGACCTGGTAGCGCATAACAACCCAAAGAAGACCCCTTCTTCCAGAACTGGCAGCACATCACCACCCAAAGAAGACCCCTGCCCGGACCTGGCAGCACATCACCACCCAAAGAAGACCCCTGCCCGGACCTGGCAGCACATCACCACCCAAAGAAGACCCCTTCTTCCAGACCTGGCAGCGCATTACCACACAGACGAACTCAAGCCTCAGGTCAACTCAACCAGCGTAGTCCCCCTTCTCTCGGCTTCCCAGGGCACAAGTGACATGGGATTTCTGTTTTTCACAGATTCCACGGATGTGGCTTCCATGAAGTCAGTGAAAAACATGGATCCCATTTAGTTCTTTTGAGCAGTATGTGCCGTGATCTGCCTCCGCGGTACGGGTGACAGCACAGAACGTCTTAATTGACCCATTGATCTCAACGGACCCTCATGTTGGGCGTGAGAGCGGATCTGCGACCATGGACAACTTTACGGGACATGTGAAGAAGACCTTATCCCTGAGAACCAAGACCCTTCTGAAATATCTTTTAAAGCTCTAGAAGAACAATGAATCCTCAGTAGAGCACCAGTCTCTTTATAAGGGTTAAATATAAACAGGGAGGATTTTATGATGTTATTCATGTAGGTTACTTTTTATTCTTTGTATCTATCAGCGATGAGTTATCGGGAAGAGACAACATCAGCCGCCATCTGTACTCACCCATCAGGACACCATTCACCTGACACATGAGGTCAGCAGCTTAATGATCAACCCCGCTGCTCATCATGACGCAGACACGATATTATTAGCAGATGTGTTTATAATGATTCTGTTACTTTTAGCCTTTGTGCACATGTAGCAGATGCCGACTGACAGGACCACAGAGTCTCTGATACGGAGGAGGAGCGGAGGCTGTGGCTTCAGTGTCGCCTAAATTTCTTTTTACTGATAAGATCCAGATGATTTTATTTTACTAATGTTTCTATTTTCCGGTTATAATTTAAAATTTTTTCTTTTTACTATATTAAAGGGGTATTCCACTCAAACATAACTTTTGATATGTTGCTGCCTATGGTGAGACAAACAATTCCTACCATACTTGTTATTATCTATTCTGTCTCCTTCCCCCAGTTCTCAGCTGCTGCTTTAATTTAAACACAGAATATCCCTTTAAGTAGTCGCCCTCAAGTCTCATAAGTAGCACCACATCACAGAGACTGTCTCTATCTATCTATCTCCTATCTATCTATCTATTTGTCTCCTATCTATCTATCTATCTATCTATCTATCTATCTATCTCCTATCTATCTATCTATCTATCTATCTATCTATCTATCTATCTATCTATCTTTCTCCTATCTATCTATCTATCTCCTATCTATCTATCTATCTATCTATCTCTATCTATCTCTATCTATCTATCTCCTATCTATCTATCTATCTATCTATCTATCTATCTATCTGTCTATCTATCTATCTATCTATCTATCTCTATCTATCTCTATCTATCTATCTCCTATCTATCTATCTATCTATCTATCTATCTATCTATCTATCTCTATCTATCTATCTATCTATCTATCTATCTATCTGTCTATCTATCTATCTATCTATCTATCTATCTATCTATCTATCTATCTCCTATCTATCTATCTATCTATCTCTATCTATCTATCTATCTATCTCTATCTATCTCTATCTATCTATCTCCTATCTATCTATCTATCTATCTATCTCTATCTATCTATCTATCTATCTATCTATCTATCTATCTATCTATCTATCTATCTATCTATCTGTCTGTCTATCTATCTATCTATCTATCTCCTATCTATCTATCTATCTCTATCTATCTATCTATCTATCTATCTATCTTCTATCTCCTATCTATCTATCTCCTATCTATCTATCTATCTATCTATCTATCTATCTATCTAGGTGTCCATCTGTCTGTCTATCTATCTATCTATCTTCTATCTATCTATCTGTCCATCTGTCTGTCTGTCTATCTATCTATTGATTTATGTGATGTCATAGTGTGGTGACCCCCGATGTGGAGGTACGGCCGGTCACTTGTCAGGCCATAAAAATGTGGTGCCAGTTCTATGGTGGTAGGCCGAGATATAGCCAGGCCCAGTGATGTTTTGTTGTGACGCCAGTGCCGATTGTGCACACAGATTTGGTGGCACACCTGCTTTTATTTTAAAGGGCCGGTTATACCTTGTTCCCCTGTGGACAGTGTCCTGCCAGGTTGTTGCGGGGTCCCTTGGGCTGTTGTCACGGTGGTCTGGGGCGGTATAGTGACCCACCCGGACTATTGGTACTGACACCCACAGAAAGGGGACATTACCCAAGAATTGTGTGTATACTGTGTTGGTGCTTGATGAGGAATCAGAGTCTCTTTATCATAAATAAAATCTGATACTCCAAAAAGACTCGTATGCAGCAGATCATACAGCTTTCCATTGATATAAAACATTTCACTTGATAAGACACTTGATAGCTTAGGATCCAGATCAGTAGTAAGAGTATAGAGAGTGGTACAGTCGTGCTGATTGGGTTGCGTACTGAGAGGTATATAGAAGAAACAGAAGAGCAGAGAGGAGGATGTTGTGAGAGTCCCAACCCAAGTAGTACTGTGCTCTGCCGAGAGGTTGGAGGTAGAAATAGAAGAATACTTGAGAAGAGAGAATACTTGTGCCCGTGTTTTGACTCTTTTGGTCTTCGCACCACCTATTGCCCACCAGTGTCGGGGGAACCCGTCCTAGTTGGTGACACAAGCCCCAGACCTTGTTACCTGGGATGAGCGGAATGCTGAGGGTTCCCTGCTTACACCCGCACTGTGAGATAGAGTTTATAGGCTTCTAGCAACTTTGCTCTATCCGGATCAGTTCCTTGAATTTACTTTATGGATACTGTCCTGCACTGTGTCTCTCCTGGTCCACGGCGTGGGTTGAGATGATCTCTGACTTGTCCTCTCTAGTGAAGGTCTAACACTGCATAGTGTTGAGTGGAGTTACTTAAGAAACTGTAGGTTGCATATGCCTAGGTCTGCTTCTAGGCTGCACACTGAGACTGGGGACCTGGCAGAGGGCCAGGGCCCAACTAGACCGCTGTAGAGAGCATTCTGGCTTGTGTCCTTCCTATACAGAGTCTAGCGACCAAAGACACTACACTTCCTCTATCCATGTGACTTCTTATCTACAGCCCCTGTAAGGTGTGCTGTGAGTGGGTGAGGAGTGCATATGTAAGAAGTAAAGAGAGAAATGATAGAATAGAAGAAAGTACTCTCATTGGTCTACAGATCCATGTGACATACAAATAAACAATGACCCTTTCAATACTACAGCTGTGCAATAACTAAGCACACATACTTACAACAGCGACATCTTGTGGCGAAACATCGTTACTACTACATCACCACTTACATCCAAAAAGTACAGGCTTTTAGGAAGGGTGTTACCAACAGCAACACCCGTGGTGGGACACCACAATAGTAAGGGGGTAGTAAATAGATATGAGATAGATAGATGATAGATAGATAGATAGATAGGAGATATATAATAGATAGATAGATAGATAGATAGATAGATAGATAGATAGATAGATAGATGATAGATCAATGATAGATAGATGGATAGATAGATAGATAGATAGATAGATAATAGATAGAAGATAGATAGATAATAGATAGAAGATAGATAGATAGATAATAGATAGGAGATAAATATATAATAGATAGATAGATGATAGATCAATGATAGATAGATGGATAGATAGATAGATAGGAGATAGATGATAGATAGATGATAGATAGATAGATGATAGATATCTTGTACATGTAGAGGGCTACTTGTATATAGATAGAAGATGTCTATTACAATCACACATTGACCAGTTCTCCATCATACGGGGGAGCAGCATTTCTGTATTGGTGTATGAATTGGTTTATATGTCGGACACTTATTTAGCACCTGGCTGCAGTTACTATATAAATCCTCCTTTGTTGGTTTGGGGGATTATGTGGAGTGTGTATTGTAGCGTCACTAATACTTTCCTGGTATCCCGGTCACATATTAATCAGTATGGTGAAGTATCAGACTTCCTGGACGTGGAGCGCGGCGCCTGCACCGACAACGTCCAATTTCCTCTTCATCTGTCGCCGTAAGAAGAGCAAACAAATCATATCCTACCGACTCGCAGCAACGGATTTCAGAAGCCGGCCACCATTATCCCTATAGAAAGGTTGTGCAAAAACACGAGAGGCATCCAGACTTCTCCATGGAAATTTCCCCATCCCTATATATAGTCATGGACTCCACTAGAGTAACGCTGACGCTCGAAGCTTTGATCCCCGACCCATCAATGACTTCAATAAGTCAATGGAACTAGAGAGGGGGGGGGGCAGTAACTTCCACAAACAATTCCCATTGAATAGTCGGTGACTACGTGACAACCGACCACTGACAGGTACTCGGATTTATTAGTCGAGTTTTTCATGCACATGGTGCAATTCACAAATCCTACACATGACAAGGATGGAGATGGTTGATCAAATATTGATAAGCAGGAATACACGGAAGCTTCCATTGTTCCGGGATTTCAATTAAACCTTCTCAGGTTTATTAGCTGTGGGCAAATCAGCTTCATCTGTGATTCTGGGGATATAAAAAGTGTGACGGTCCCTCCCGGAGTCATTTACTCTGCATCTCCTCCTCTGGGACCGGCTGCATCTACGGTAAGTATCCGGGAAGACGCTCATTGCCTTGGATCCAGAATTAAATGAGGAGCCGTAATTTCTACAAGGTTGGAGACGATTGGTCTAGACAGGCGCCCAAGGATACGGTGGAGGGTGATTCTCGCCTCCTTCATATCTTAGGCATATAGATGTATCATTATGTTTGTTAATGGGACAGGTTATTTAGACACAAAATTAAAAAAAAAAAAAAAATTAAAAAAATTTTGTAACTTTTTGTAATTTTTTTTTATGATTTAAGGTACAACAATTTAGCTCACATTAGGATATTACAAGTGCAGGAAAGACATAGGCTACTTTGGAATTGTGTATTTTTAGTTTTTTAAAGGTTTTTTTTGGACTCAATACAAAAACTTGCCCCCTAAGCCTTGAGGTGAAATAATTTGCGATCTGCGGTAAACTAAACCTAATTATGTCTTTAAAGGGGAACTCCGCTGAGATTTTTTTTTTCTTTCAAATCAACTGGTGTCAGAAAGTTATATAGATTTGTAAATAACTTCTATTGAACAATTTCCAGTCTTCCAGTACTTATCAGCTGCTGTATGTCCTGCAGGAAGTGGTGTTTTCTCTGCCACCTCTGTCCATGTCAGGAACTGTCCAGAGCATTGGTGCATGGGACTTTACTTTTCAAATGTTGTGGCCATTTTATTGTATCAGATCCTAGAAAATATTTACCAGGACTGAACTGTATTTATCTGACTAGATTTGAATATTTCAGCAAAAAAAAATAAATTACTATAAATGTACTATAACCACTTAATTAAGATTTCCATATGAGCTGATCACGCCGCCGAGCACATTGTAATGTTGCCGTCTGTTCCTCCCATTGTCGCCTGATTCCTGGGATCTCCTCCGGTTTATACTTATGCATTTGTCCAGTTTGGTGCAATGGAGGCAGATCCAGCACCCCAAGCGCCCATATCTCCTCCCCTCAGTGACGCACCACTTTGTGTCACCTAACCGGACAGTACTTACTAGCTGCTGCATGTCCTGCATGAAGTGGTGTATTCTTTCCAGTCTGGGACAGTGCTCTCTGCTGCCACCTCTGTCCATGTCAGGAACTGTCCTGAGAGGGAGAGGTTTTCTATGGGGATTTGCTGCTGCTCTGGACAGTTCCTGACATGGACAGAGGTGGCAGCAGAGAGCACTGTGTCAGACTGGAGGGAATACACCACTTCCTGCAGGACATACGGCAATTGATAAGTACTGGAAGACTGGAGATTTATAAATAGAAATAAACTACAAATCTATATAACGTTCTGAAACCAGTTGATTTAAAAGAAAAATACTTTCGCAGGAGTACCCCTTTAAGATAGCAGCGATTTTAAGATGAAACTTGTGGCAATACAAAGTTCCCTCTGTGTGTAGGCCCGTATAAGAGACTATATGATATAGATTATTGCTCCACACTGAAGAAGAGGTGATTATATAGAATTTTCAAAAGACAAGAAATCCCAAGTGAAAAATGAGAAGTTTAGAAAAAAACCTAATTATTGTAGAGATTATTGTAAGACGCAGCGACCTGTCATCTGCTTTTAAGGAAACCTTCCAATCTGCGAGACGGAGAAGTCCGGGACTGGTAAGAATGCACATCATCGTAGCCTGTATGGTCCTCTTCTTGGCTGCCACACAAGCCTGGCCCGAGGAAACAGACTGGACGGAAGGAAACTACTGGCCTGCTCCAGACCAAAGCCAGGTAAGAGTCTCCCTCCATCTGGTACCATCATAGCACCCACAGACTGACTACTACATATGGGCTCGAAACAGTTTCAAGTATAAAAAAAAAAAAAATCTACTTATGTGTCAAGAATAGTGTTAGGCAGAGAAGACAAACTGTTCCGGTTTGGCAGCGTTCCTAAAACCCAAAAGCTTGGCAATTGACTCCCCGCAGCTGCAGAGGCTGGATACCCTCTAGGGGTAAGTATGGATACAGTCATAGGCTCAGCATTAGTCAGAAGGACCATACCTGACCTTGTCCCTATGCTGTCCATGACCTCCTTGTTGCGACGTTGGGAGTGGGGTAGGAGTCCTGGGGGCAGGGTAGGAGTCCTGGGGGCGGGGTAGATGTCCTGGGGGCGGGGTAGGAGTCCTGGGGTAGGGGTCCTGGGGGTGGGTCGGGCCGCTGGCCCCAGTGGTGCTAGAGCCGGGTAGCCTTTTAGCTTTGCAGGAACGCCGGGCCAATCATGCAGCCTGTAGGAGGACAGTGATACTTGTGGCTTGCCCTTTATACTAGCGTTATCGTCTGACTTGTATACTGTGTATTCTGACCTCTTGCTTGTTACCTTTGACCTTGGCTTTTGTCTCCTGATTCTGTACTTCGTTCCTGTCTGTATTTGGCCTCGATACTCAAAGATGGATCTTGTAGTGGGGAGGGGTGGTAAGACCTATGGTTCTCTGGATGTTTTCCTAAACCATAGATAGTTGTTGCCTCGTGTCCACATTTTTGTTCCATATGGAGGAAAATATATATTAATTGAATTGGATTTATTAAGATAATTACAATCCAGAGACTGACCCCCTCTATCAAACGGTTGAGGACCCCCATCTACCTCATTCGAAACCTTGCTCTCAAGTGTTTGCCAATGGCCTTGCCAAATAGCCAAAAGTCCTGGCAACTTCATGTGGCCAATGGTTCCACAAAAAATAATACTATACTCCAAAGCAACAACGGCCGTACTTTATGCGCAGGGGGACACTGCCTCTACTTCAATGGGATCCCGGCTGGAGCGTATACACATATCGTATACGCTCCGGCCGGGATCCCGTGCAGCGCCGCAAAGAACTGACATGGCAGTTTTCTGCGGCCGCAATTCAATGAATTGCAGCCGTAGAAAACCCTTTCAGTTCACACAATGAAGCGAGTGGCTCCGGCCGCTTGCTTCATTGTGAGCTGTGGGAGGTTCTGATGCGGGCGCGCGCTGATGCGCCCACATCAGAACACTGCGGCCGGAAAGATCACCCGGCCGGTACTTAAGTACCAGCCGGGATGATCCAGGCAATGACCGTCCGTTGTGTGAACATAGCCTAAGGCTGCATTCACACGTTAAGTGATTTTCCTGGTCCGGTAGTTACCTCCGTAATCCGTGCAAAACAGTCCATTTTTCCTCCATTTTGCATCCGTGTCCGTTTTTTCACTGATCTGTTTTACAGCATTTTAAATTACATTGATTACATCACATCCGTGTACATCTGTGAAAAAAACGGATCTCATTGATTTCTATGGGGAATCTGTTCCGTGCTCCCGTTCCGAGTTATGACATGTCCTATTTTTGAATGGAACGGATCACGGATCTGTGAAATCACGGAATGTCTGAATAGCCCAATAGAAAGCAATGGTCTGTAAAAATGTCCGTGCGCACGGATCTGTGAGCACGGACAACTTCCCGGAACGTGTGAATGCAGCCTAACATATCTTACCACCCAACTGCTTGGAAAGTGACGAGTTTTCACAAGTTTTTGCAGATGCTTAAAGTGTATTTTATTGTGCAACAAGAAATCCACAGACCATCATATTTATCAAACCCGACGTTTCAGTGTATCTCACATCTTTGTCAAGGAGTCTGCAGTAAGAGATCCAGAAGTGACATGAATAAATAGTACAAAGCTATATACAAAATATACAATAATATACAATAATGCAGTATGAGATACAGTGTAGTAACAATGATGGAAATTACTCTGAGAGCTAGATCTGCATATCAATACATAGATTGTATGACATGACAGACATCTGAGGTGTCTCGTATCATCGCTGCTGCGTTGGTGATTCATCAGGAGAAGTCATATACTTATACAGCTTATTATTCCCACCCAGCTACCCCAACGAGCGCCACCCGTCACTAGCTATTACTAGATTCTAATATATATCTGCAAAGATAGACTAATCTAGAAAATGAAGACTGATCCAGAACTAGAAAAAAAACCTGACCCATAACCTGAAGATTGAAGCAAAGCTTAAAAACTAAACCAGAACCTAATTATTGATCAATGACCCTAAAAACTGATCCGGAACCTGATGACTGATCTAAAACCTAAAGAATGACCCAGAGCATGAGGACTAGTCTAGAACCTAAAGACACATCCAGTGCCTATAGGATGTGCTAGAACTGTAAAAAATTATTCACAGCCTGGAAAATGATCCAGAGCCTAAAGACTAAGCCAAAACCTAAAGACTGACCCAGAGCCTGAAGACTAGTCTAGAACCTAAAGACAGCTCCAGTGCCTATAGGATGTGCTAGAACTGTAAAAAATTATTCACAGCCTGGAAAATGATCCAGAGCCTAAAGACTAAGCCAAAACCTAAAGACTGACCCAGAGCCTGAAGACTAGTCTAGAACCTAAAGACAGCTCCAGTGCCTATAGGATGTGCTAGAACTGTAAAAATTATCCACAGCCCAGAGCCTAAAGACTAAGCCAAAACCTAAAGACTGACCCAGAGCCTGAAGACTAGTCTAGAACCTAAAGACAGCTCCAGTGCCTATAGGATGTGCTAGAACTGTAAAAAATTATTCATAGCCCAGAGCCTAAAGACTAAGCCAAAACCTAAAGACTGACCCAGAGCCTGAAGACTAGTCTAGAACCTAAAGACAGCTCCAGTGCCTATAGGATGTGCTAGAACTGTAAAAAATTATTCACAACCTGGAAAATGATCCAGAGCCTAAAGACTAAGCCAAAACCTAAAGACTGATCCGGAGCCTGAAGACTAGTCTAGAACCTAAAGACAGATCCAGTGCCTATAGGATGTGCCAGAACTGTAAAAATTATCCACAGCCCAGAGCCTAAAGACTAAGCCAAAACCTAAAGACTGATTAGAAGCCTACAGATTGATCCGGAATCTGAAGCCAGAAATAGAACTTGAAGACTAATGGATTATCTGGACAGTGAGCCAGAATGTGAAGACTGAACCTAAGGACTGAGCGATCCAGAACCAGAAGTTTTTTCCATACCCTGAAGATTGATATCAAACATGGAGACTGGTCCAAAACTTGAGTGTAGAATGATCTACAGATCCATGTTTTTCCAACTGAGCCAGGAGCTAAATACCAAGCCAGAACCAAGTGATCTAGAACCAGAACCTCAAGATTGACCTATATGGTGAAGGTTTTATTTCCAGATCCTGAATACTGATATTGAACACAAAGACTGATCCAACACCTGTGAGTAGATTGATCTAAATCCTAGTCTGATTCTGAGCCCAAAGACTAACCCGGAACCCAAAGACTCAGAACCTGAAGGTCGATCGACTTAAAGTCTCTTCCTTAAATCGACTCGTGTCCTTCGCTTTAACCCTTTCGAGTCTCTTCCCGGCATTGTTGTGAGTCAGGTAGAAGCGACGAGTCTGGACGGATACACAACGATCGGCATAATGAGGTCTTGATTACCATGAAGAATGGTTTTTGCGAGGAGATACAATTGACAGAAATTATCAAGGGAGCAGGATGGCGCAGGAGACACTGGATGAGGAATCCATTAAGGCCAAATTATACTAATGTTTATTTCATTTTGCAGCCGCTTTAGTTGTGATTAATCTGCTTGGCTTAAGCTCGTTCTCTTCTGCGCAGGAAAAGATCACAATAGTCCACGAAATTTAGAGAAACCTTCACGCTCCCTGAGGCATTCGAGAGGGAGATATTTTCAGAAACGGCTGTAAACGCTTTCTGATGACAGGCGCCTTCTCTAATAGACGTATACAGGGAACGTGCGGTGAATAAGAGTCCCTGAAGAGGTTGTTTGCAACACCCAGGTCTATGGTTCAATTCTTCTAAACGTTTGTAGACAGAGACCGTTGGAGGGGCGACCGACAACTGAGGGGACAGAAGAGGCCTTCTATAGTAGGCTGCAAGTACTAGGGAAAGGGACTATGAGCTCCAAGGAAACTGATGGTGGGGGTTCAGTGATTATGAGCGCCAAAGAAAGTGCAGTGTAGAACTGATTCAGACTCATCAGTGATTAAAAGGGGTACTCCGGTGAAAATATTTTATTTCAAATCAACTGGTTTCAGAAAGTTATATACATTTGTAATTTACTTCTATTTAAAAATCTTCAGTCTTCCAGTACTTATCAGCTGCTGTATGTCCTGCAGGAAGTGGTGTATTCTCTCCAGTCTGACACATTGCTCTCTGCTGCCACCTCTGTCCATGTCGGGAACTGTCCAGAGCAGCAGCAAATCCCCATAGAAAACCTCTCCTGCTCTGGACAGTTCCTGACATGGACAGAGGTGGCAGCAGAGAGCACTGTGTCAGACTGAAAAGAATACACCACTTCCAGCAGCTGAAGGACATACAGCAGCTGATAAGTACTGGAAGACTTGAGATTTTTTAAATAGAAGTAAATTACAAATCTATATATTTTTCTGAACCTAGTTGATTTTAAAAGGAAAAGATTTAAAATCTAAATACCCCTTTATAAAAACCAGCAAGGGACAAGAGAAAGGCTTAAAGGGGTTGTCCGGCTTTAAGCATTTTACAATACATCACTGTTGGTGCATATAAAACAATAAATTATGCTTACCTGACCGTGTTCCCCTGATGTCCTGTTGCGGTGTCCCTGGTGTCCCCCACTGACTACAGAGCCTCCATTTCCAAGATGAAATCGTCTCAGGAGTGACAGCCCGCTCAGCCAATCACTGACTAAGATGGGACAGCCCATAGCCATTCATTAAAATATTAGTTATTGCCTAGTGATTACGAGCACCAGAGAAAAGGAGAATGGCTGCTTAGTGAGTATGAGCACCAACGAAACTAAAGGCCATCACCTGGACCTTGCCCCCCTAATGGTATGATGACTCAGTGAGTATGAGCACCAGGTGGAGTGATAATTGGTACCAGCAATGCTATACCTGATCAGTTATTAGTGTCAAGGCAGTCTAGTTTTCACTTTTTCAAAGCCGACTCTCGTGAATTGGTCTGAACTGCAATACCGGACACGGCCTGTGGAGGGAAAGTGGCGCCGTTCCTAGAGGAAATTCACAGTAACTCTTCCAAACTCTTTAACTTCCACCTAACAGTTTAGTATCTTTAAAAGTGCGCTGTGTGGGATTGGTATTGAGGCGCCTAAGTGCGGCTGACACAGTAAATGAGAAGAAATTCCGTCAGCTTCACAATGGAGGTGATAAATGAGCCGCGCGGCGGTGACAGCAGCAGAATGAGATATCACAGCCGCTAATTGTTGTCACTGAGCATCACAGGAGCTCCGTCTTCTCTGAACAATGGCCAAATCCTTTTGTTTCCGCGCTTTTGTTAGCGGCAGCCGTGGGGCCATCTGAACACGATATCAGGCGATTACATTATAAGCGATTCCCTAATATTACCACAACTATTCCCCTTACTAGCAGGAACATAGTGCAGGGGACTCTCACTCCACCGGGCAGCATAGCCGGACACCACTTCATTCATATTAACAAGCTGTAGGATTTATCTTAATACACTGGTATATAAAACTGGAAAATCCCTTTAAGGTTTTCCTGCGGTTTGAGGGCAGAACTGGAAAATCCCTTTAAGTTTTTCCTGAGGTTTGAGGGCACTGTCAGGTCTTTCCAGGAATTTAAAATGATGACTGGTCCTTAGTGTAGACCATAGCCATGTAATCAGGGGAGGTCTGACACTCAGGACCCCCTCTGTCTTAGACTGCTTCTATGCCCCCGCCCCCCTGTTTGACATAGACCTGACATACTTCCATGCCCACCCCCATTGTCTCATATAGACTGCTTCCATTCATGCCCCCCCCCTTGTCTTACATTAATTGTGTTTATGACCCCCAATTGTCTCATATAGGCTGCTTCCATGTTGCTCCATCTCATATGGACTGTTTTTAGGTTTCCCCTCTGTCTCCCATGGACTGCTCCCATGTTCTCCCGTCTGTCTCCCATAGACTACTTCAATGTTCTGTCCTCTGTCTTCTATAGACTGCTTCCATGTTCTACCCTCTATCTTACATAGACTGCTTCCATGCCCCCCTCTGTCTTCCATACACTGCTCCCCCCAATCTCCCATAGACTGCTTCCATCTTCTCCCCTCAGTCTCCCATAGACTACTTCCATGTTCTCCCCTCTGTCTCACATAGACTGCTTCCATGTTTTACCCTCTGTCTTCCATAGACTGCTTCCATGTTCTCCCCTCTGTCTCACATAGACTGCTTTCATGCTCTCCCCTCTGTCTCACATAGACTGCTTCCATGCCCCATCTGTCTTCCATACACTGCTCCCCCATCTCCCATAGACTGCTACCATGTTCTCCCCCCATCTCCCATAGACTGCTTTCATGTTCTCCCCTCTGTCTCACATAGACTGCTTCCATGCCCCCTCTGTCTTCCATACACTGCTCCCCCCATCTCCCATAGACTGCTTCCATGTTTACCCTCTGTCTTCCATAGATTGCTTCCATGCCCCCCTCTGTCTTCCATAGACTGCTTCCCCCCTATCTCCCATAGACTGCTTCCATGTTCTCCCCTCAGTCTCCCATAGACTGCTTTCATGTTCTCCCCTCTGTCTTCTATAGACTGCAGGAAAGGAAAAAAGAAAAAATTGCCAAACTCCTTGGAAACACCAGCGCTGTCTTCACAAAGTCATGAGACCAAAGTTTTAGGTAAAAGAAACAAAAAGTGTTTATTTCACATAGCACAAATATAACACGTTTCCAGATCCTACTCTCTCTTCATCAGATACAGTGCATTATGCTAAAACTTTGGTCCCATGACTTTGTGAAGATAGCGCTGGTGTTTCCAAGGAGTTTGGCAATTTTTTCTTTTTTCCTTTCCTGCTATTTTACACGGGCCCCCACTCAGGGAGCATCCCGGCGTGCTTCTCCATACTAGCTTGCAGTCTTTGGCACCAGGACCATTCAGGCTCTACATCAGTACCCCATTTCAGGGGTGATATGCATTAAGCCCAAGGGGCAACAAGGTGAGCCTCCAACTTACCTCACCTTCCTTTTCTTTTACTGTACGGTATCACACGAGGCGCCACCTCTCGCCTGTTCTCTTTTTTCTCTTCTATAGACTGCTTTCATGTTTCCCATAGACTGCTTCCACCCACCCCACCCTCTTTGCCCATAGACTGCTTCCATGTTCTTTCCTCTGTCTTCCACATTCTACTTCCATTCCCCCTGTCTCCCATAGACTGCTTTCAGACCCCCCCTCTGTTTCCCATAGACTGCTTACATGTTCTCCCTTCTGCCTCCCATACACTGCTTCAATGTTCTCCCCCCCTGTCTCCCATACACTGTTTCCATGCCCCCTGTCTCCCGTAGACTGCTGCCATGTTCTCCTCTATGTCTTCCATAGACTAATTTCATGCCTCCCTGTCTCCCATAGACTGCTTCCATATTCTCCCCTGTGTCTTCCATAGACTGCTTCCATGGTTTTCCCTCTATCTCCCATACACTGCTTTGACCCCCCCCCCCCCCCCCCGTCTCTCATAAAATGCTTCCATGTGTTCTCCTCTATCTTCCATAGTCTACTTTCACGCCCCCCTGTCTTCCATAGACTGCTTCCATGCCCCCCTGTCTACCATAGACTGCTTCCATGCTCCCCTGTCTACCATAGACTGGGTCAATGCCCCCTGTCTCCCATAGACTGCTGCCATGTTCTTCCCTCTGTCTTCCATAGACTGCTTCAATGTCCTCCCCTCTGTCTTCAATAGACTTCTTTCATGTTCCCCTGTCTCCCATAGACTCCTTCAATGCCCTCATCTCAAAATAGACTGCTGCTATATTGTCCCCTCTGTCTTCCATAGACTGCTTCCATGTTCTCCCCTGTCTTACATAGACTGCTGCCATGTCCCCTCTGTCTTTCATAACTGCTTCCATGTCCCCCCCTTCGTCTCCAATAGTCTACTTTCATGCCCCTTCTCTGTCTCCCATAGACTGCTCCATGCCCCCTGTCTTCTATAGACTGCTTCCATGTCCTCTCCACTGTCTCCCATAGACTGCTTCCATGCCCTCCCCTCTGTTTCCCATAGACTGCTTCCATGTCCTCCCCTCTGTCTCCCATAGACTGCTTCCATGTCCTCTCCACTGTCTCCCATAGACTGCTTCCATGTCCTCCCCTCTGTTTCCCATAGACTGCTTTCATGTCCTCCCCTTTGTCTCTAATAGACCGCTTCCATGTCCTTCCCTCTGTCTCCCATAGACTGCTCCCATGTTTTCCCCTCTGTTTCCCATAGACTGCTCCCATGTTTTCCCCTCTGTTTCTCATAGACTGCTCCCATGTCCTCCCCTCTGTCTCCCATAGACTGCTTCCATGTCCTCCCTTTTGTCTCCTATAGACTGCTCCCATGTCCTCCCCTTTGTCTCCTATAGACTGATTACAAGTCCATGCTTTGCTGCAGCCCTGACATACATAGTGAAAGGATCTGAAAGCAGAGAGCTCTGTACATTGTGTAGAGCGGGGTTACTCTCAGTGAATTGAATAGGGGGCCGAGCTCCAGTAACCCCAATCCATACTGTACAGCTGCTGCTAGGAACCCTACACAGGATCTATATAAAAACCTGAAAACTATGGGACCTCTGAGACTCATACATGACCTCTCAGGGTAGTCAGGGCTTCTGACTGTAACTTATCCGGACCGAATCAGATGAGATTGCAGACTATAAGTCAGATCTCCAAAACTATCATTAGTGAATGCTATATATTGCTAGACTATACATCATGATAACTGTTCTATGTCTGTAGGCAGATCTAGAGGAGCCAGCGTATGACCGATACCCTATGAGAAATGCAAGAAAACTGAAACTCAATCATTTCTATGGAGTTATGGGAAAACGAAAAACTGGTAAGTGCCCTGTGTTATATGGGATATCATTGCAGAGGTAGTCTATACAGGTATCCTAGCCCTGAACCTCATTCCTCATCTGCCATGTTGTTTTAGGAGCTACCTGCAGCCTCCACTAGGGGGAGCTCTCTGTATGCAGATACAGCGATCCCATTGAGTTCACTACCAGCTGTATAGATTGCCAGGCTCTGTGATTTCCCCTATACTGATCTATTATAACATTTTAACCAGAACTACTTACTATTGTAACCTGAAAATCATCTATTTTTCCTTCTAGAATCTGAAAGAACATCACCTAAAAGTAAGTAGTATCAGCGAGAGATAATGTGTAGAACAAGTTATTAGAGTGGAAGGAATATAAAGAAGTGTAAGGAGAGAGAAGAGAACAAGTTACATGGCGGAGAAATGGAGTAAGGAGAGGAAAATTGTATCACCAGAATAGAGACTTGTGATAGATAGATAGATAGATAGATAGATAGATAGATAGATAGATAGATAGATAGATAGGAGATAGATAGATAGATAGATAGGAGATAGATAGATAGGAGATAGATAGATAGAAGATAGATAGGAGATAGGAGATAGATAGGAGATAGATAGATAGGAGATAGATAGATAGGAGATAGATAGGAGATAGATAGATAGGAGATAGATAGGAGATAGGAGATAGATAGATAGATAGATAGATAGATAGATAGATAGATAGATAGATAGATAGATAGGAGATAGATAGATAGATAGATAGGAGATAGATAGATAGGAGATAGATAGATAGATAGGAGATAGATAGATAGATAGATAGATAGATAGATAGATAGATAGATAGATAGATAGGAGATAGATAGATAGGAGATAGATAAGAGATAGATAGATAAGACATAGATAGGAGATAGATAGATAGGAGATAGATAGATAGGAGATAGATAGATAGGAGATAGATAGATAGGAGATAGATAGATAAGAGATAGATAGATAAGAGATAGATAGATAGGAGATAGATAGGAGATAGATAGATAGGAGATAGATAGGAGATAGATAGATAGATAGGAGATAGATAGATAGGAGATAGATAGGAGATAGATAGATAGATAGGAGATAGATAGATAGGAGATAGATAGATAGGAGATAGATAGATAGGAGATAGATAAGAGATAGATAGATAAGAGATAGATAGGAGATAGATAGATAGATAGATAGATAGGAGATAGATAGATAGATAGATAGATAGGAGATAGAGAGAGAGATAGATAGATAGAAGATAGATAGATAGATAGATAGATAGATAGATAGATAGATAGATAGATAGATAGATAGGAGATAGATATTCCTGACCAGTGGTGGCGCTGTCTCCCGGGTCTCATTATGTGGATACTAGTGATGAGCGAATATTATCGAATAGTTCGCCGGATATTCGATAAATATTCGATTCAAATCCCCCAGCTTCTGGATTTTACCTCCAAGTGGTCGAATAGATGTTTTTCAATAATTGAATACTTGTTCCCATAGACTTCAATGGGATTGAATATTTGAATATTTCACTATTCGCTCATCACTAGAGGATACAGGATGTCACTGATGTGGGAGACAGATGTGAATATAATAATTATGGATCTGGGACAGGGAAGCTGAGAGCTGATAATGTTCAGCAAATGTTTAGTCGGTGACCGGGTCCGGGAGACAGGACAGCTGCAGCCAGCGCTGATATCTGACAGGAAATGGCAGCCTGGCAGCGCACCAGCTGGACAGGTCACATCATGCAGCCTGGCACTGCCACTGCTGACATCTGGGCAACTGCAATAGATTAGCAGGAAGGTGAAGAACTTAGATAAAGCAGAGAGATCCGCAAGTCTGATCATCTGTAATACTGTGATAGGGCACGAGTGATGTCATCTCATATGTATCAGAGCTAACCAGCAGAATAGTGAGTGCAGCTCTGAGGTATAATACAGGATGTAACTCAGGATCAGTAATGTAATGTATATACACAGTGACCTCACCAGCAGAATAGTGAGTGCAGCTCTGAGGTATAATACAGGATGTAACTCAGGATCAGTAATGTAATGTATATACACAGTGACCTCACCAGCAGAATAGTGAGTGCAGCTCTGGGGTATAATACTCTGGATAATTAATGGGATTCATTGATCCTCTGTGATCCACCCTTCATCAGGACAATCCTCTCCTATAATATTCCCCTCCGTCTATATAGACATCATTGTGTTTGCAGCAATTCAGGATTCAGGTCAGCCAGATGGAAGTTAGAAAACAATTGTCGCTGACTCGGAGAGGCGTCTATAAATACCGGCGGCTGGAGAGAGATTTTCCCCTGTCACATTATATTTCACCTGGGTTTTGTATTTCAGGACAGAAAGTAGATTCCTTTATCGGCCTGATGGGGAAGAGATCATTACATTCTGGTGAGTCTGGAACTGAATGTACACAAGTAAACACACAGATGGAGCAGAGCTCAACCCGTCATTTAAAGGGGAACAACGGGGAAAAAAATCAAATCAGTAAGTGTCAGAAAGCGATATAGATTTGTAAAAAAAAAAAAAAAAATCTCCAGTCTTCCAGTACTTATCAGCTGCTGTATGTCCTGCAGGAAGTTGTGTATTCTCTCCAGGTGCTGCCACCTCTGTCCATGTCAGGAACTGTCCAGAGCAGGAGAGGTTTTCTATGAGGATTTGCAGCTGCTCTGGACAGTTCCTGACATGGACAGAGGTGGCAGCAGAGAGCACTGTGTCAGACTGGAAAGAATACATCACTTCCTGCAGGACATACAGCAGCTGATAAGTACTGGAAGAATAGAGATTTTTAAATAGAGGTAAATTAAAAATCTATATAACTGTCTGATACCAGCTGATTTGAAAGGTGAAGTTCTATCAGAGTTCCCCTTTAACTGTTTTCTTTTGAATGTCAGTATAATAATTCAGTCTTATGGGAAACCTATACAGTCTCATTTCGTTATATAACACACTTAGCTCTGCTGCATCACCGATTATGTATATTTCTGTGTTTCTTACGTGTTGTATCTTTTATACAGCTTTCTACATATAATAAATGACTATTGCTGGTAAATGAGCCAGAGTGTCTTAAAGGGGTATTCCTATATTATATAATGATATCGCCATCACTTTACAATGATGAGAATGAAGAGGTCTCCATGCTGACTCAGGTTAAAGGGATTATCCAGGATTAGGAAATGATAGCTGCTTTCTCCCAGAAACAGCACCACAGTTGTCCCCAGGTTGTGCCTGGTATTTTAGCTCAGTTCCATTTAAGTGAATTGTAATACCATACACAACCTGAGGACAAGTGTGGCGCCGTTTTTGGAAGAAAACAGCTATGGTTTTCTAATCCTGTAGAATCCCTTTAAGTACAAGAATCAGACTTTGTAATATGCTTAATATAGTTATTGTTGTGGAAGGCAACATAGAAAAAAAAAAACTACCATAACCTATATTACTATACAGAGTGCAGGGAATGAGGATGAAGCGAGCGGTGAGCTGAGAGGTCGGCGTTCGCTTCTGTAAAATATCGAGAGGTGTGATAGGGCCCTAATCCTTTCCTTGTGTAGTCAGAACCCCCATTATCTAGGAGCAGTGGTCTATTCCACAATAATGCAGTCAGACAGGGACAAACCACTGCACACAGATGAAGGGGGATCTGACTACAATAAGTAACAATGAAGTCAGATACCTGAGGATTCTTTTCTCTTCTTAATTCTTTTATCCAAAACAGCAATAATTAAGTATAATATTGACGTATATAGCAGTTCTCATGGGAAATGTTATAAAATGTTACTATTGCCCCTATCAGCCCATTTACCCCGACTGTTCTGTATCCTTATTCAACGACTGCCAGGGAGGACACCATTGTCGGCCATATTGACTCTCCTGGAGCTTCTTTTTCTGTCACTTGGTCACCACTCCCGACAGGTTTCTCACCCGTTCCCATCTACTTCATGGTAAAGTTGCCCCCAATGGATGTCATGACCCCCTCCCCCACCTCTGCTTATGCCGCTGACGCCATCCTGCATATCATTATCCTTTATCCGCACCTCTCCCGTATAATTCTTATCGATCGATATTTTCTGCATTGTAAATAAGCAGAAGTTGAGCTTCTTCTGAGCCGTCACCGCGCTGTGGCTCATTATGCCGGGCACAGTCCCCGGTTATGGCAGCGCTGCAGATTAATGTCCCCGCCAGGTCACCCGGTCCTCACCCTGATGATAACATCCCCTCCGGGGGATCATTAGTCAGCGCTGTGCCTTATGCCAGGGCTCCGAGCGGTGACCAATCTGTAGAAGACGCAGATGGAGCATGTCCCTCACCTCGCTGCCTAGTACTGTGACTTCGCCCCGGCTCTATTTTTACATTTTGTTCTGTTTTTTATTTTTCTCCGCACAACGAGTTTCGAGTGATGGAAGTTTTACGGTTTATTAGGAAGTAATAATTTATGAAGCGATGACAACTATTCAGTATACAGAAGGTAAACAGGGAACCAAATAAGTTAGAGTTGTATAATTCTTGTCCTTAAAAAAATTCTGTCTTTCGGTACTTATCAGCTGCTGTATGTCCTACAGGAACTGGTGTATTCTCTCCAGTCTGCCACAATGCTCTCTGCTGCCACCTCTGTCCATGTCAGGATCTGTCCAGAGCAGGAGAGGTTTTCTATGGGGATTTGCTACTGCTCTGGACAGTTCCTGACATGGACAGAGGTGGCAGCAGAGAGCAGTGTGTCAGACTGGAGAGAATACACCACTTCCTGCAGGACATACAGCAGCTGATAAGTACTGGAAGACTGGACATTTTTAAATAGAAGTAAATTACAAATCTGTATAACTTTCTGACACTAGCTGATATGAAAGAAAAAGATTTTTGCCGGAGTACCCCTTTAAAAGGAAACTATGAGCAGGTTAGATGCTTCTAATATGTCCCCTTGGCTGCCCAGGCATGATGGGAATTGTAGTTTTCCAACAGCTGGAGGGCGGAAGGTTCTCTGTTTCCTGTATGAATAAACTTTTACATTTTGAATCCTGATAAGTTGAAGCTTCTCTGCGCTTCCCTGTGACCTGAATGTGCTCCATCCAGCTCTGCTACATCTCCTCACAATACACTGTATAATCTCCATTAATCTAATCATCGGCCTCTCCATATCCCATTATGTGGTACAGAACCCCCTCCTCTATATAATAGCCCCCCCACAGTATAATCGTCTAAGGTAATATCATCCGCAGGAGCAGAAATCATAGCGGAGCTGAAAGCGACCAACACTACCCATGCATCCCGGCCCATTCTGTACACAGATCTATTTCCTTAAATTACTCCCGGCTTTACGGAGGAAGGATATTTATTCCTTTTATGATGCAGACAATGCGGCCGCACACCTGTCGCTGAAACCAGACGCAGAAAAAATAGATTTTCCGTCCCGACCAAAACAAAGTCATGGTTACCCCTCCCCCACCCTCCATGGAGTGACAGGTAGCGTGAGGACATACTGCTCCTGAACATCACACTGCTTAAAGGGGTAGTTCAGCAAAATATAAAAAAAATAAATCTTTTTCTTTCAAATCAACTGGTGTCAGAAAGTTATTTTGTAATTTATTTCTGTTTAAAAGTGTTCAGTCTTCAAGAACTTATCAGCTGCTGTATGCCCTGCAGGAAGTGGTGTATTTTCTTCAATCTGACACAGTGCTCTCTGCTGCCACCTCTGTCCATGTCAGGAACTGTCCAGAGCAGGAGAGGTTTTCTATGGGGATTTGCTGCTGCTCTGGACAGTTCCTGACATGGACAGAGGTGGCAGCAGAGAGCGCTGTGTCAGACTGGGGAAAAGACACCACTTCCTGCAGGACATACAGCAGCTGATAAGTACTGGAAGACTGGGGATTTTTTAATAGAAGTAAATTACAAAGCTATAATACTTTCTGGCCTTAATTGATTTGAAAGAAAAGTTGTTGTTCTTGGCTGAACTACTTCTTCAAGGGGAATGAACACAAACTACTGTCCGTTCTCTGATGAGGACGCATCGAGGAGCATGTTAAAACCTGACGGGAACGTTATTGGTGGGTGGTGGATTCTATTACTCTAATGAATGATGCAAATATGAGCACAAATCAATGGAATCATTGTATAGTCATATGCTTCTATAGCATAGACATAGCAGAGGCTACCAACACTATTGGTGTAAGACATAGCAGAGGCTACCAACAGTATTGGTGTAAGACATAGCAGAGGCTACTAACAGTATTGGTGTAAGACATATCAGAGGCTACCAACAGTATTGGTGTAAGACATAGCAGAGGCTACTAACAGTATTGATGTAAGTGTAAGACAAAGCAGAGGCTACCAACGGTATTGGTGTAAGTGTAAGACACAGCAGAGGCTACCAACAGTATTGGTGTAAGACATAGCAGAGGCTACCAACAGTATTGGTGTAAGACATAGCAGAGGCTACCAACAATATTGGTGTAAGACATAGCAGAGGCTATATACCCTTATATACATTATATAGCATCATAGCTCAGCAGAGCTGTGTGCACAGAGCCTGTAACATAGTGAGCCATAGATGCCCTGTGTACCTCCATATGGTGGAGAATATTAGAGAAAACATTCCTCTATATGAGAAGAGCAGCTTAAAGTGGACATGTCAGCAGGGAAAACAGTGGTGTAAGTAAGTCCATGGCTAGATAGTCCTCATTCTCACGATTCCAGGCATACCTTCATTATCTCCATAGCCCTTTCCGTTCTCGAGATATAAGCCTTTTTGTGAATATGCAAATGAGGCTCAAGTGCCATGGGGGCGTTACCCAGCATGGTAAGAGACTAGGAAAGTACAACCCATCTTATCCTTATCTGGTATCTGTTAGTCAGTGTAGTGGATGAAAGTGGGTCATGGAGTGGAGATAAAGAAGACATAGGCAGGAAGTACTTGGACTCTTGCCATGCTGGGGACCTCCCCCTGGGCACTTCAGCCTAATTTGTCATATTAACAAAAAGGCTTATATCTCAGCACTGGAAATGACTATGGAGATAATGAAGATATGCCTGGAATCGTAATGACTAGTCCTATCCAGCTATGGACTTAGTTACATCACTGTTTTACTGCTATTAAATCCCTTAAACTTTCATTAAGGCCAATGGAGGTATGGTATTGGTCAGGGCTGTGTACCATATCTATTAGAGATGACTAAAAACAAACACTATTCTGGGAGGGGGGAATGCTATATGTATCTATATGTTTTTATTAAATTTACATCATTTCCTAATGCAGGGGTAAGGAACCTAGGCTCTCCAGCTGTTGCAAAACTACAACTCCCATAATGCCTGGACAGCCTTCGGCTGTCCAGGCATGATGGGAATTGTAGTTTTGTAACAGCTGGAGAGCCAAGGTTCCCTAGCCCTGCCCTAAAACATTGAATACTGACTCTCACCTTATTTTTCAGAATCCGATGAGAGGAATACCGACTACGACTACAGAAGAAGACGTAAATGAGTCAGTGCCTCCCGCTATGTGTTATAGGGATGTAAGATAGACTGTGAATTGTTGATATGATGAAGTTAGCCGTGTCCAATAAAGTATTTATTCTCTGTACGCTGCACTGAGTCTTCTTATAAGATAATCAATATACAGCGGGGGTCGCTCCCCCCCCCCATGTATAAGACTAAGCCTTACTAATATCTATTGGATTGGGAAGGGATTATAAGAGATCAATAAGATTGACAGGAGACCTCAGCGTTTTGGGACTGTGGGGAATTCTAATCACTTCTTTACTGAGAGACGACTGGATACTAAATAGGAAGGGATGTAGCAGAGCTGTGTGTGTGCCGTTTATTCTGCCACCGCTGCATTAAGATAATTAATTGGACCAAATGGGAAACTCCGGGCTGTGAGGTCGGGGATGCGGAAAATACATATGTAACACTTTCACGAGAGTCTGACCTTATCTGACCTTAGGGTGGAAAGGTCACAGGGAACTCGGGACGGTGATAGAAATGGATGGTCAGGATGGGGAACCTGAGGCCCTCCAGCTGCTGCTCAACTACAACTCCCATCATGCCTGGACTGATAAACACTCTAGATACGTCTCTTTATTAATTCAATTATTATTCTTACTATACCCTTATTAGTTTGCTGTGCTGAGATATCACACTGTATGCGATGTAATATTCCGATTACTATCAGGCGGATTACTTACTGGTTCATCAGGATTATACAGGGTCGGCGTCAGCACAAGGCTTACCCGGGCAAGTGTCTGGGCCCCAGCACCTCCAGGGGCCCAGAGAGGGAGGGGGGCCTGGTGGATGTGCTTCCCGCTCACTGTACTGCACTGAACATCAGAAGACACAGGGGAAGGAGCAGGACCTGTGAGCGTCCTGCACAGAGAGAGAGGGATGAAGGACCGGATCACATGACCCGCAGGTCCTCAAAACCTCAGTGTGGAGATTGGCAGAGAATAGGAGGGAGAAGACTGAGCTGTAAGTGCTGTGTGTATATATATATATGTGTGTGTGTGTCAGTCAGTAATGTTTGTCAGTAATGTTCCAGTCAGTAATGTGTGTGTGGGGGGGGGGGGTGTCAGTCAGTAATGTGGGTGTGTCAGCCCTTAATGTGTGTCAGTAATGTAGGTGTGTCAGTCAGTCATGTGGGGGGGACAGTCAGTAATGGCTACACCAGAGATTGTAAGGTCCAATGGTGGATACCCTCATCCTTAGAATAAAGCTTGGTAATTGACCCCGCTCCGACACGGACCATCTCTATGACGATCACTTAGGGCTATTGGGGATTACAGTAATGTTTTTGTATTTTATATCAGGAAATATATAACATGTAGCTTTTCTTGCTGTATTTGTAGAGATGTAGACGTCTTCAACAAGGTGTTAGTTATAGGGGATTATGGGTATTATCGCAGACACCGGGCAGATGTCAAGGGATCCGGGGAGTCTGATGGAAAATTTCACAAAGCTTCTAGATTTTTTCATCCGTAAAGGGGTACTCTGGGAAAGATTTTTTTTCTTTTAAATCAACTGGGGTCAGAAAGTTATATAGATTTGTACATAACTTCTATTTAAAAATCTCCAGTCTTCTAGTACTTATCAGCTGCTGTATGTCCTGCAGGAAGGGGTGTATTCCTGTATGTCAGGAACTGTCCAAAGCAACAGCAAATCCCCAGATTTTCTTTTGGGGGGGGGGGGGGGGTGAAAAAACCCCTTTAAAAACTAAAAGTGGGCACCTTGGGGGCGTGGCTTAAATGTTTTGAGTTGCCGTGTTGGGTGCCAGGTTGGATACCCATCTCCTCCTTGTAATGTGGCTCTCAATCTTCTCTGCATCGTCTTACAGAATGAACTATTGTTACATCTCATTGTGGGGATTTTCGGGGGATTATGTAATATTTTTACAGACAGTTTGTTTAAGGAGTTAATGATGAAATCTGGAGCTGACAGCTACTCAATGACCCTAATGAATGGCCCATTGTGCTGAGCATATAATATAATCCATCACCGGCTCTAAACGCATCAGTCTGACAGATGGGAAAGAGCGGTCAGAGGAGGATGAGGAGGATGGCTGCACGAGAGCAAATGGTCAGGTATACTGACTACAGGCTGGAGGTGGGGGTGCTGCTGCCCCTGCTGAGGGTAGTTACTGGCAGGCCCGCTTCTGCCATGAGGCGGAATGAGCCTTCCGCCTCAGGCGGCAGATTTTGCGGTCCGGCAGAGAGGCGCCATTATGTCCCCCCTGCTGTCATTTTTGTTAAGTATCACTTAACAAAAATGACAGCGGCTGCTCACCTGTCCCGTCACGTCCTGCGATGTCACCCTGCAGCTGTCACGGACCTCCAGGCTGTGGTGAGTGCCCGGGGTCGGTGGGGGACGCGGCCCCGCGCGACCCGATCACCCCACTCACTCACCACAGCCTGGAGGTCCGTGACAGCTGCAGGGTGACGTCACGGGACCTGACGGGATGTGGAGACAGCGGAGACCGCGGGCTGGCTGCGGTGTGGGACAGGTGAGCGGCTGGCTGGGGGGGGATGCCGGCCATCACTCGGGGCGGCCGCCTGAGGTTTGTCTCAGGCGTCAGAAACCCCAGAATCGGCCCTGGTTACTGGTTATCATTAACATAAATGAAACAGGAAACTATACTGTAACCACAAAGAGCCCATATAAAACTGCAATACTGCACCATGCAGAACCAATATAATACTGCCATATGCACCATACAGAGCCTAAATAATATTGCAATACTGCAACATGCAGAACCAATATAATACTGCCATATACACCATACAGAGCCCATATAATACTGCCATATACACCATACAGAGCCCATATAATACTGCCATATACACCATACAGAGCCCACATAATACTACAATACTGCGCCATACAGAGCCCATATAATACTGCCATATGCACCATAAAGAGCCCATATAATACTACAATACTGCACCATACAGAGCCCATATAATACTGCCATATGCACCATACAGAACCCATATAATACTGCCATATGCACCATACAGAGCCCATATATTACTGCAATACTGCACCATACAGAGCCCATATAATACTGCCATATGCACCATACAGAGCCCAGATAATACTGCCAAATGCACCATACAGAGCCCATATAATACTGCCATATGCACCATACAGAGCCCATATAATACTGCCATATGCACTATACAGAGCTCATATAATACTGCTATATGCACCATACAGAGCCCATATAATATTGCCATATGCACCAGACAGAGCCCATATAATACTGCCATATGCACCATACAGAGCCCATATAATACTGCCATATGCACCATACAGAGCCCATATAATACTGCCAGATGCACCATACAGAGCCCATATAATACTGCCGTATGCACCATACAGAGCCCATATAATACTGCCATATGCACCATACAGAGCCCATATAATACTGCCGTATGCACCATACAGAGCCCATATAATACAGCCGTATGCACCATACAGAGCCCATATAATACTGCCGTATGCACCATACAGAGCCCATATAATACTGCCGTATGCACCATACAGAGCCCATATAATACTGCCATATGCACCATGCAGAGCCCATATAATACTGCCATATGCACCATAAAGAGCCCATATAATACTGCCATATGCACCATACAGAGCCCATATAATACTGCCATATGCACCATACAGAGCCCATATAATACTGCCATATGCACCATACAGAGCCCATATAATACTGCCATATGCACCATACAGAGCCCATATAATACTGCCATATGCACCATAAAGAGCCCATATAATACTGCCATATGCATCATACAGATCCCATATAATACTGCCATATACACCATACAGAGCCCATATAATACTGCCATATGCATCATAAAGAGCCCATATAATACTGCCATATGCACCATACAGAGCCCATATAATACTGCCATATGCACCATAAAGAGCCCATATAATACTGCCATATGCACCATACAGAGCCCATATAATACTGCCATATGCACCATACAGAGCCCATATAATACTGCCATATGCACCATACAGAGCCCATATAATACTGCCATATGCACCATACAGAGCCCATATAATACTGACATATGCACCATACAGAGCCCATATAATACTGCCATATGCACCATACAGAGCCCATATAATACTGCCATATGCACCATACAGAACCCATATAATACTGCCATATGCACTATACAGAGCCCATATATTACTGCAATACTGCACCATAGAGAGCCCATATAATACTGCCATATGCACCATAGAGAGCCCATATAATACTGCCATATGCACCATACAGAGCCCATATAATACTGCCATATGCACCATACAGAGCCCATATAATACTGCCATATGCACCATACAGAGCCCAGATAATACTGCCAAATGCACCATACAGAGCCCATATAATACTGCCATATGCACCATACAGAGCCCATATAATACTGCCATATGCACTATACAGAGCTCATATAATACTGCTATATGCACCATACAGAGCCCATATAATATTGCCGTATGCACCATACAGAGCCCATATAATACAGCCGTATGCACCATACAGAGCCCATATAATACTGCCATATGCACCATAAAGAGCCCATATAATACTGCCATATGCATCATACAGATCCCATATAATACTGCCATATACACCATACAGAGCCCATATAATACTGCCATATGCATCATAAAGAGCCCATATAATACTGCCATATGCACCATACAGAGCCCATATAATACTGCCATATGCACCATAAAGAGCCCATATAATACTGCCATATGCACCATACAGAGCCCATATAATACTGCCATATGCACCATACAGAGCCCATATAATACTGCCATATGCACCATACAGAGCCCATATAATACTGCCATATGCACCATACAGAGCCCATATAATACTGCCGTATGCACCATACAGAGCCCATATAATACTGCCATATGCACCATACAGAGCCCATATAATACTGCCATATGCACCATACAGAACCCATATAATACTGCCATATGCACTATACAGAGCCCATATATTACTGCAATACTGCACCATAGAGAGCCCATATAATACTGCCATATGCACCATAGAGAGCCCATATAATACTGCCATATGCACCATACAGAGCCCATATAATACTGCCATATGCACCATACAGAGCCCATATAATACTGCCATATGCACCATACAGAGCCCAGATAATACTGCCAAATGCACCATACAGAGCCCATATAATACTGCCATATGCACCATACAGAGCCCATATAATACTGCCATATGCACTATACAGAGCTCATATAATACTGCTATATGCACCATACAGAGCCCATATAATATTGCCGTATGCACCATACAGAGCCCATATAATACAGCCGTATGCACCATACAGAGCCCATATAATACAGCCGTATGCACCATACAGAGCCCATATAATACTGCCTTTTGCACCATAAAGAGCCCATATAATACTGCCATATGCACCATACAGAGCCCATATAATACTGCCATATGCACCATACAGAGCCCATATAATACTGCCATATAAACCATACAGAGCTCATATAATACTGCCATATGCACCATGCAGAGCCCATATAATACTGCCATATGCACCATAAAGAGCCCATATAATACTGCCATATGCACCATACAGAGCCCATATAATACTGCCATATGCACCATACAGAGCCCATATAATACTGCCATATGCACCATAAAGAGCCCATATAATACTGCCATATGCATCATACAGATCCCATATAATACTGCCATATGCACCATACAGAGCCCATATAATACTGCCATATGCACCATAAAGAGCCCATATAATACTGCCATATGCACCATACAGATCCCATATAATACTGCCATATGCACCATACAGAGCCCATATAATACTGCCAAATGCACCATACAGAGCCCATATAATACTGCCATATGCACCATACAGAGACCATATAATACTGCTATATGCACCAGACAGAGCCCATATAATATTGCCGTATGCACCATACAGAGCCCATATAATACTGCCGTATGCACCGTACAGAGCCCATATAATACCGCCATATGCACCGTACAGAGCCCATATAATACCGCCATATGCACCATACAGAGCCCATATAATACTGCCGTATGCACCATACAGAGCCCATATAATACTGCCATATGCACCATACAGAGCCCATATAATACTGCCATATGCACCATACAGAGCCCATATAATACTGCCATATGCACCATAAAGAGGCCATATAATACTGCCATATGCACCATACAGAGCCCATATAATACTGCCATATGCACCATACAGAGCCCATATAATACTGCCATATGCACCATAAAGAGCCCATATAATACTGCCATATGCACCATATAGAGCCCATATAATACTGCCATATGCACCATACAGAGCCCATATAATACTGCCATATGCACCATACAGAGCCCATATAATACTGCCATATGCACCATACAGAGCCCATATAATACTGCCATATGCACCATACAGAGCCCATATAATACTGCCATATGCACCATACAGAGCCCATATAATACTGCCATATGCACCATACAGAGCCCATATAATACTGCCATATGCACCATACAGAGCCCATATATTACTGCCATATGCATCATACAGAGCCCATATAATACTGCCATATGCACCATACAGAGCCCATACAATACTGCCATATGCACCATACAGAGCCCATATAATACTGCCATATGCACCATACAGAGCCCATATAATACTGCCATATACACCATACAGAGCCCATATAATACTGCCACATACACCATACAGAGCCCATATAATACTGCCATATGCACCATACAGAGCCCATATAATACTGCCATATGCACCATACAGAGCCCATATAATACTGCCATATGCACCATAGAGAGCCCATATAATACTGCCATATGCACCATACAGATCCCATATAATACTGCCATATACACCATACAGAGCCCATATAATACTGCCATATGCACCATACAGAGCCCATATAATACTGCCATATGCACCATACAGAGCCCTCACTGCTTCATACACATTCTTAGTACCCAGGAATCTCCATGGAGCAGATTAGGAGTAAATATTGATTTAGATATAATAAGCGTGAACTACTAAACCGCCCTATTCCTCCAGGGATATTAAATATTAAACCATAACTACCCCCAGACCACCACGGATTATGGATGGTAATATTAACCTTTCAACCCAGCAAAGAGATAGGCCGCCCGGACAAGTAGGGAGAAGCCGCCACCAAAGACATTGTGCAGGAAAGGAGCAGCGTGTCAGCGGTGACCACATCTGTAATACAGGAATAAAACTGCAATACTGTGACATCACTGTGTGTATTATCCCCCTGTACTGTGACATCACTGTGTGTATTATCCCCCCTGTACTGTGACATCACTGTGTGTATTATCCCTGTACTGTGATATCACTGTGTGTATTATCCCCCTGTACTGTGACATCACTGTGTGTATTATCCCCCCTGTACTGTGACATCACTGTGTGTATTATCCCTGTACTGTGACATCACTGTGTATTATCTCTGTACTGTGACATCACTGTGTATTATCCCTGTACTGTGACATCACTGTGTATTATCCCCCTGTACTGTGACATCACTGTGTGTATTATCCCCCTGTACTGTGACATCATTGTGTGTATTATCCCTGTACTGTGAGATCACTGTGTTTATTATCCCTGTACTGTGACATCACTGTGTGTATTATCCCCCCTGTACTGTGACATCACTGTGTATATTATCCCTGTACTGTGACATCACTGTGTGTATTATCCCTGTACTGTGAGATCACTGCGTTTATTATCCCTGTACTGTGACATCACTGTGTGTATTATCCCTGTACTGTGACATCACTGTGTATATTATCCCTGTACTGTGACATCACTGTGTATATTATCCCTGTACTGTGACATCACTGTGTGTATTATCCCTGTACTGTGACATCACTGTGTGTAATGAAACTCATGTGCTGTGACATCACTGTGTGTAATGAAACTCATGTAACATAGGAGCGTCACTCTTTCTGGAATTCATACTAATCCTGTACACCCCTTCATCCTGTAATGTCCGTAGCCCCCCATAGCTATTACACCATCCAGAATGGTTTCTGGACTGCAGAAAAAAATTTAAAGGTTTGTTCCTTAAATGGGTACTCCGGCGAAAATCTTTTTCTTTAAAATCAACTGGTTTAAGAAAGTTATATAGATTTGTAATTTACTTCTATCTGAAAAATCTCCAGTATTCCAGTACTTATCAGCTGCTGTATGTCCTGCAGGAAGTGGTGTATTCTCTCTAGTCTGACACAGTGCTCTCTGCTGCCACCTCTGTCTATGTCAGGAACTATCCAGAGCTGGAGATGTTTTCTATGGGGATTTGCTGCTGCTCTGGACAGTTCCTGACATGGACAGAGGTGGCAGCAGAGAGCACTGTGTCAGACTGGAGAGAATACACCACTTCCTGCAGGACATACAGCAGCTGATAAGTACTGGAAGACTGGAGATTTTCACTTCAAAGTAATTCACAAATCTATATAACTTTCTGAAACCAGTTGATATGAAAGAGAAAGATTTTGCCCCTTTAATACAGACTTTTTGTTAGTGGCTAATGCCATGGGTGGTCTTCCTCACAGGGGTCCAGGCAGCTGAGATACGAGGAGCTGTATGCTGGCTCCTCCCGTTATGTAACCACTTTACCAGATGAGAACTTGGACCTGAGAGCAGGGAAGCTTCCCGTACGGCCTCAGGATTGGGAGTTTTACTTGGAATGACCCTTATAAATCATTCAGGAGGAGTAAAAGCCGAAGACACAAAGGAAGAAAAGCAAAAACATGTCCTGACGTAATGAAGTAGAACAATCCCGGCAGCCAAAGCCAATAGGTTGTAAAAACACAGAACAAGTGGTATCCAACATGTATTGATTTCAGGCTCCACCGGCTTCTCCTACAACAATGGAGCCCGGGGGGAAGGGGGGGGGGGGGGTTGGTAGAGGTAGCAGCCGTACCTGGGCCGTGGTGTCTGTCAGGCCCATAGAGGTAGCAGCCGTACCTGGGGCATGGTGTCTGTCAGGCCCATAGAGGTAGCAGCCGTACCTGGGCCATGGTGTCTGTCAGACTCAGGCCCATAGAGGTAGCAGCCATACCTGGGCCATGGTGTCTGTCAGGCCCATAGAAGTAGCAGCCGTACCTGGGCCGTGGTGTCTGTCAGGCCCATAGAGGTAGCAGCCGTACCTGGGCACTGGTGTCTGTCAGGCCCATAGAGGTAGCAGCCATACCTGGGCCATGGTGTCTGTCAGGCCCATAGAGGTAGCAGCCGTACCTGGGCCGTGGTGTCTGTCAGACTCAGGCCCATAGAGGTAGCAGCCGTACCTGGGCCATGGTGTCTGTCAGGCCCATAGAAGTAGCAGCCGTACCTGGGCCGTGGTGTCTGTCAGACTCAGGCCCATAGAGGTAGCAGCCATACCTGGGCCATGGTGTCTGTCAGGCCCATAGAAGTAGCAGCCGTACCTGGGCCGTGGTGTCTGTCAGGCCCATAGAGGTAGCAGCCGTACCTGGGCACTGGTGTCTGTCAGGCCCATAGAGGTAGCAGCCATACCTGGGCCATGGTGTCTGTCAGGCCCATAGAGGTAGCAGCCGTACCTGGGCCGTGGTGTCTGTCAGGCCCATAGAGGTAGCAGCCGTACCTGGGCCGTGGTGTCTGTCAGGCCCGTAGAGGTAGCAGCCGTACCTGGGCCGTGGGGTCTGTCAGGCCCTTAGAGGTAGCAGCCGTACCTGGGCCGTGGTGTCTGTCAGGCCCATAGAGGTAGCAGCCTTACCTGGGCAATGGTGTCTGTCAGGCCCATAGAGGTAGCAGCCGTACCTGGGCCGTGGTGTCTGTCAGGCCCATAGAGGTAGCAGCCGTACCTGGGCCGTGGTGTCTGTCAGGCCCATAGAGGTAGCAGCCGTACCTGGGCCGTGGTGTCTGTCAGGCCCATAGAGGTGGCAGCCGTAGCTGGGCCGTGGTCAGGGGCGTAGCTAATGTCTCCTGGGCCCTGGTGCGAGAGGCCAACTTGGGCCCCCCCCCCTCCTTTCACGACCAAGTGATGCTATTGTTGTGTGTGTGTGTGTGTGTGTGTGTATGTATATATATATATATATATATACACAGTGGTGCCTTGGATTATGAGCATAATTCGTTCCAGGACCGTGCTTGTAATCCAAATCCACTCTTAAACCAAAGCAAATTTTCCTATAAGAAATCATGTAAATGCAGACAATTGGTTCCACACCCCAAATATATTTATTATTCTGTACTGTACAGTAATGGAGAGGATGGGAAACACAAGGGCTGACAGAGACTGCAGAGAGCATGAAGGAATGAGCAGGGCAGATGTGGGCACATACATGCAGCACTCTCTGTCCGGGGAGAGAGGGGTTACAGCTATGGAGAGATTACCTCCACAGTCCTGTCCCCTGATGTAAGCCCCAGCCTGAAGGGGATCTGCTATGATTTGGAAGGTGTTTAGAGTACAGTGCTGTAGACCCCGCTATGCAGGCCATGCCCCTTCTCCACTCGCGCTCCCACCCAATACAGGAAGTTCTTAAACCAAAGCAATGCTCTTAAACCAAGTCACAATTTTGAAAAACTGTGAGCTCTTAAACCAAAACGCTCTTAAACGAAGTTACTCTTAAACCAAGGTACCACTGTATATATATATATATATATATATATGTATATATGTATATATATATATACACACACACACACACACACACACCAAGACAGATATTACCTATTACCGCCATACTGTTACCGACCAAATCCTGTATACTGAGACCAATATTACCAGTAATACCAGTATATAGGGAGGAAACATTACCGCCACACCACAACCACTACCATCACCACCATATTGTTACTGACCAAATCCAGTATACTAAATCACCTCATCCAGTCATATAGAGGTGGCCCCAGCTCTACACAGGTTCTATACACCATATACATTACAGTGCAGTTATATCAGGTGACTCACAGGAGACGTCTTCTCTGATCGGAGTTCTTCCCTTTTTATCTTCTTCTCCATCTGCCCAGGGCCGTTATGAGAACTTCTCCGAGCCACGAATCCACAGAATCTGCCAGACAGACATATTAGGCTCCACACTCTGACACCATCTCCATCTATATACACACTGCACATCTGTATTGTCCCCTTTACACCCTCATTTAGTGGGTAGCCCTGACTCTATGTGACCTCCTAATAATATATGCCCCCCTCTGTGTATTCCCTCTCCCCCTATGTTGCCCCCCCCAAATAGATGGCCCCCTCTACCCCCTCCCTTATAGATGGCCCCCTCTACCCCCTCCCTTATAGATGGCCCCCTCTACCCCCTCCCTTATAGATGGCCCCCTCTCTCCTCACCCTCCCTTATGGATGGTCCCCTCTCCCCCCACCCTCCCTTATAGATGGTCCCCTTCCCCCCCCTCCCTTATAGATGGTCCCCTTCCCCCCCCCTCCCTTATAGATGGTCCCTTTCCCCCCCCTCCCTTATAGATGGTCCCCTTCCCCCCCCCTCCCTTATAGATGGTCCCCTCTCCCCCCACCCTCCCTTATAGATGGCCCCCTCTCCCCCCACCCTCCCTTATAGATGGTCCCCTTCCCCCCCCTCCCTTATAGATGGTCCCCTTCCCCCCCCTCCCTTATAGATGGTCCCCTCCCCCCCCCCCCTCCCTTATAGATGGTCCCTTTCCCCCCCCTCCCTTATAGATGGTCCCCTTCCCCCCCCCCCTCCCTTATAGATGGTCCCCTTCCCCCCCTCCCTTATAGATGGTCCCCTTTCCCCCCCCCTCCCTTATAGATGGTCCCCTTCCCCCCCCCCCCCCTCCCTTATAGATGGTCCCCTTTCCCCCCCTCCCTTATAGATGGTCCCCTTTCCCCCCCCTCCCTTATAGATGGTCCCCTTTCCCCCCCTTTATAGATGGTCCCCTTCACCCCCCCTCCCTTATAGATGGTCCCCTTCCCCCCCCCACCCTCATAGATGGCCCCTCTTTCCCCCCACCCTCATAGATGGCTCCTCTTTCCCCCCACCCTCATAGATGGCCCCCTCCTTCCCCCCACCCTCATAGATGGCCCCCCTCTTTCCCCCCACCCTCATAAATGCACCCCTCCTTCCCCCCCACCCTCATAGATGCCCCCCTCTTTCCCCCCACCCTCATAGATGGCCCCCTCTTTCCCCCCACCCTCATAGATGGCCCCCTCTTTCCCCCCACCCTCATAGATGCCCCCCTCCTTTCCCCCCACCCTCATAGATGCCCCCCTCCTTCCCCCCCACCCTCATAGATGGCCCCCTCTTTCCCCCCACCCTCATAGATGGCCCCCTCTTTCCCCCCACCCTCATAGATGGCCCCCTCTTTCCCCCCACCCTCATAGATGCCCCCCTCCTTTCCCCCCACCCTCATAGATGGCCCCCTCCTTTCCCCCCACCCTCATAGATGGCCCCCTCTTTCCCCCCACCCTCATAGATGTCCCCCTCCTTTCCCCCCACCCTCATAGATGGCCCCCTCCTTTCCCCCCACCCTCATAGATGGCCCCCTCCTTTCCCCCCACCCTCATAGATGCCCCCCTCCTTTCCCCCCACCCTCATAGATGCCCCCCTCTTTCCCCCCCACCCTCATAGATGGCCCCCTCTTTCCCCCCACCCTCATAGATGGCCCCCTCTTTCCCCCCACCCTCATAGATGGCCCCCTCTTTCCCCCCACCCTCATAGATGCCCCCCTCCTTTCCCCCCACCCTCATAGATGGCCCCCTCCTTTCCCCCCACCCTCATAGATGGCCCCCTCCTTCCCCCCACCCTCATAGATGTCCCCCTCCTTTCCCCCCACCCTCATAGATGGCCCCCTCCTTTCCCCCCACCCTCATAGATGGCCCCCTCCTTTCCCCCCACCCTCATAGATGGCCCCCTCCTTTCCCCCCACCCTCATAGATGGCCCCCTCTTTCCCCCCACCCTCATAGATGGCCCCCTCTTTCCCCCCACCCGTACAGGCTGATAAAAAAACAAAACTTAACTCACCTGACATCGCGCTCCCACGTTGATCCTCACTCCTTCGATCTGTCCCCGGCTGCTGCGCGGCTGCCGCGTCTTATCCCCGGCAGCGCGCGCATCCCAGAACTCCCTGCGCGCCGGAAACCGGAAGTCAGGGCCCAAGGCGCGCAGGGAGTTCTGGGATGCGCGCGCTGCCGGGGGTAAGACGCGACACCCCCGGCAGCCGCGCAGCAGCCGTGGGAAAGACGGAGCCAGACTCTTGTGACCGCAAGCAAAACAATGCTTGCGGTCACAAGAGTGACTGATCGGGGGGCCCCGTCGCGGCGGCGACCCCCGCGACCACGGTGGCTACGCCACTGGCCGTGGTGTCTGTCAGGCCCGTAGAGGTAGCAGCCGTACCTGGGCCATGGTGACTGTCAGGCCCATAGAGGTAGCAGCCGTACCTGGGCCGTGGTGTCTGTCAGGCCCATAGAGGTAGCAGCCGTACCTAGGCCGTGGTGTCTGTCAGGCCCATAGAGGTGGCAGCTGTACCTGGGCCATGGTGTCTGTCAGACCCAAAGACCTTCTCTATGGTAAGAGGGAACAGTATATGAATGGGACATGGAGCTAGGGAGCTCTGGAGGTCTAGAGGTCTGGTGGTGGCCACTTTCTCGGCGCCAAGTGGTTTTACCATGGGATTATGATACAGGGCCTAGAAGCCACCCAAGTCTCTGCCCCAGGAGGACTGTGGGTAACCAAATATATTGTGTTGCCCATAGCAACCAACCAGATTCCAGTTTTCAAGGCAGATACTTATAGGTTGCTATGGCAACATGCACACCTTTTATGTTAGATTTGTTCTTATGCATGAGGCCTTGGATGTTTTCCGCTAGTGTTGCCATGGTTACGCCAAGGACATGTCTATATATAATGGGCGTATTCTCCATATTGCTGGACACTTTCTTTTCTCAAGACTTCTTAAAGTTTGGAGTCTCTCTAGTCAGCCATGGTCACTATGACTGGCACTAACATGGGCACTATGGCTGTCACTATTTGGGATGATATGACGGGTACTATTGTGGGCATGATGGCTGTCACTATTCTGGAAGCTATAACTGGCACTATTGTGGGCACTATGGCTGTCACTATTTAGGACACTGGCTGTCACTATTTAGGACACTATGACTGGCACTATTGTGGTCGCTATGGCGGGCAGTATTATGGTTACTATGATTGGCACTATTGGGGAGCCATGGCTGGTATTATTAGGGGTGCTATGACTGGCCTTATTGGGGGTGTTATGATTGGCACTATTGGGGGTGCTATGGCTGGCATTATTGTGGGTACTATGATTGGCATTATTGGGGGTGTTATGACTGATATTCTTGGTGGTGCTATGACTGGCCTTATTGGGGGTGTTATGATTGGCGCTATTAAGGGGTGCTATAGCTGGCATTATTGTGGGTACTATGATTGGCACTATTAGGAAGCCATGGCTGGTGTTAATGGGGGTGTTATGATTGGCACTATTGGGGGAACTATGACTGGCACTTTTAGGGGTGTTATGGCTGGCACCATAGGGGGTGCTATGGCTGGCATTATGGTGGGTACTATGATTGGGACTATTGGGGAGATATGGCTGGTATTATTGGGGGAGCTGTGACTGACACTATTGGGGGCACTATGGGGGTCATTATTGGGGACGCTATGGCCATCACTATTCATAAAGGATACTATGGCTGCTATTGTTTTGTGAAGACTTCTAAACAGTATAAAATGCCCAGCACCCACCAATGCGGGGGAGCATACACAAAGAAGAGAGCTGGCAGTGATGTATATGGTGTAATGGCAGTGCTGGGTAGTATATGGTGTAATGGCAGTGCTGGGTAGTATATGGTGTAATGGCCGTGCTGGGTAGTATATGGTGTAATGGCCGTGCTGGGTAGTATATCGTGTAATGGCAGTGCTGGGTAGTATATGGTGTAATGGCAGTGCTGGGTAGTATATCGTGTAATGGCAGTGCTGGGTAGTATATGGTGTAATGGCAGTGCTGGGTCTCTGCAGCTCAGCTCCTAGTCACCTCCATCATGGCTGCTGTCTGCTCCGGGCTCAGTTCACTATATATATGTAAGATCCGCAGCTGATCGTCAGGGTTGCAGGGTGCCAGACCCCCGATCACATATTGACGGCCTATCCTGAGAACAGCTCATCAATAGAAAGGTTCCTTCCCTTTAAGGGAGAAGTGACAACCCCTTATTGTTATCTATTAGGGTTCTGGAGGGGATAATGGTGCCCCTATATCATTTTCATGATGAGGGTACATGACTATCATCATTTTAACCCCAGTTCGGACCACATCCCTTCAGGTCCTCACCAGCCATTAATAAGACCAACCAAGCCCAGCCTCACAGTACATGGCCCCTAAAGGGATATTCTGGCAAAAGAAAAAAATCTTTCAATTCAACTGGTGTCAGAAAGTTATTTAAACTTGAAATTTACTTCTATTTAAAAATCTCCAGTCTTCCAGTACTTATCAGCTGCTGTATGTCCTGCAGGAAGTGGTGTATTCTCTCCAGTCTGACACAGTGCTCTCTGCTGCCACCTCTGTCCATGTCAGGAACTGTCCAGAGCAGCAGAAAATCCCAATAGAAAACCGCTCCTGCTCTGGACAGTTCCTGACATGGACAGAGGTGGCAGCAGAGAGCACTGGAAAGAATACACCACTTCCTGCAGGACATACAGCAGTTAATAAGTACTGGAAGACTGGCGATTTGTAAATAGAAGTAATTTACAAACCTATATAACTTGTTGACTCCAGTTGATTTGCTGGAGTACCCCTTTAACTAGTGGCTTTCCAGTTGTAACATTCATAAGGGCCACAGTTCGGGGGCCACATTATGTCTTCAATATGGAAAATAAAGAAGCTCGAAACACAAGGAAATGTTGCAAAATCTCAAGTTTTTTTTTTATTCAAAGTGCCACTATCAGAAAAAATCTAAACTAGGAAATGAAGACTTTGGATTCACATTTAGGAAATAAAAGAAACATGCTGCAATGATACCAACGCCTGGTCAATAACAAAGGTACAAGAGTCGTCCTGGTGTCATGAAACATTGAAACACTTAACATCTGCCTCCCACCCACGTCCTGGCAAAGCGGCATATCTAGGCGGTCGGGGTAACGACCCCATATATGAATGGACTACAAATACCAGCATGTGGCGGCCTCTACCCCTTCTACAGGATAGATAGGTCGTCTTCACATAGGGAAGAATCTGCTACAATGAGGAACCTCACCATGAGATCCTCCATAGGGGATGAGGTTCCTCACCACGTCACATCCTCCTCCGCCGGCCGGCCCACTCTCCAGTCATATCCCGATTACATTATCCCGATGAGAGTGATAGTCGGAGAATCACAGCACACTTATAGGACAAGTATCATTGCCACACTATTAAAAATAATAACTTTATTGAATATACAAGCTAAACCAATTTTAAAATAAATAAGTATTCATTTTACACTGGATATAATATATTACACTTCATCTTCTGGTTCAATGAATGAAGTTTCGTCGTGGGATTGGGTGGCAGCGGGGGTCTCATTTGCGTCTTCTCTCGTAGTTTTGTATCGTGTTCCTTTCTGTTGATCCTATGGGGGGAGAGATAAAGATTAAAGGTTAAAATGATATCTATATATATTATATTGATAGATAGATAGATAGATAGATAGATAGATAGATAGATAGATAGACAGATAGATAGATAGATAGATAGATAGATAGGAGATAGATAGATAGATAGATAGATAGATAGATAGATAGATAGATAGATAGATAGATAGGAGATAGATAGGAGATAGATAGGAGATGATAGATAGATAGATAGATAGATAGATAGATAGATAGATAGATAGATAGATAGATAGATAGATAGATAGGAGATAGATAGATAGATAGATAGGAGATAGATAGGAGATAGATAGGAGATAGATAGATAATAGATAGATAGATAGATAGATAGATAGATAGGAGATAGATAGATAGATAGATAGATAGATAGATAGATAGATAGATAGATAGATAGATAGGAGATAGATAGATAGAAAGATAGATAGATAGATAGATAGGAGATAGATAGATAGGAGATAGATAGATAGATAGATAGATAGATAGATAGGAGATAGATAGATAGATAGATAGATAGATAGATAGATAGATAGGTGATAGATAGATAGATAGATAGATAGATAGATAGGTGATAGATAGATAGCTAGATAGATATATAGGAGATTGATAGGAGATAGATAGGAGATAGATAGATAGATAGATAGATAGATAGATAGATAGATAGATAGATAGGTGATAGATAGATAGATAGATAGATAGGAGATAGATAGATAGATAGGAGATAGATAGATAGATAGATAGATAGATAGATAGATAGGAGATAGATAGATAGATAGATAGATAGGAGATAGATAGATAGATAGATAGATAGATAGATAGATAGGAGATAGATAGATAGATAGATAGATAGATAGGAGATAGATAGATAGGAGATAGATAGATAGATAGATAGATAGATAGATAGATGATTGATAGATAGATAGATAGATAGATAGATAGATAGTAGATAGATAGATAGATAGGAGATAGATAGATAGGAGATAGATATATGGATAGATAGATAGATAGATAGATAGATAGATAGATAGATAGGTGATAGATAGATAGATAGATAGATAGATAGATAGGAGATAGATAGATAGATAGGAGATAGATAGATAGATAGATAGATAGATAGATAGATAGATAGATAGATACATAGATAGATAGGAGATAGATAGATAGATAGATAGATAGATAATAGATAGATAGATAGATAGATAGATAGATAGATAGATAGATAGATAGATAGGAGATAGATAGATAGATAGATAGATAGATAGATAGGAGATAGATAGGAGATAGATAGGAGATAGATAGATAGATAGATAGGAGATAGAGATAGATAGATAGATAGATAGATAGATAGATAGATAGATAGATAGATAGATAGATAGATAGATAGATAGATAGAAACTTTAACAGGGACCATACAATTTACAAAAGACAAGTTACACTGCCATAGGAAATATTCACACAAAGTAAAACATAGGTCAAAATACAGCTGTCCCTTCAATATAATAAATCAATGGGAAATTGGACGACAGTGCACACATGGTATGTAATAATGGCCGTAATTAATAACGCTTACGATTGATTAGTATTGGTCGCAATTGACTTTTTTAGAATACAACCATTCTTCTTTTTATCCATTCACACATTGTTTTATCTTCATTCATGATTACGGCCATATTTAGCCTTTATTTTACTGTGTGTGAACCTAGCCGTACAGGACATATACTGTTAGAGTAGGATATGCAGAGATGTAACATAAAATGGTCAGGGATAAAAATGGGAAGAACCACAGGTCATCTGGGAGGAGGAGGAGGAGGAATAGTAGGAGGAGGAAGTGGAGGAATAGTAGGAGGAGGTAAAGGAGGAAGGGGAGGAGGAGGTGAAGGAGTATGGGGAGGAATAGTAGGAGGAGGAGGTGAAAGAGGAAGAGGAGGAATAGGAGGAGGAGGAGGTGAAGGAGTATGGGGACGAATAGCAGGAGGAGAAGGTGAAGGAGTATGAGGAGGAATAGTAGAAGGAGGAGAAGGAGTAGGAGGAGGAAGTGGAAGAATAGTAGGAGGAGAAGAGGAGGAAAAACAGGAGGAGGAGGTGAAGGAGGAGGAATATTAGGAGGAGGTGAAGGAAGAGGAGGAGGAGAAGGAATGTGTAGTAAGATATGAAGGAGGAGGACAGGTGGTGGAGGAGGAGGAGAAGGAGGATTAGTAAGAGGAGGAGTAGGAGTAAGAGTAGGAGGAGAAGAGTAGTAGAAGTAGGAGGAAGAGAAGTAGTAGGAGAAGAAATAGTAGGAGACAGGGTAGTAGGGGGAGGAGGAGCAAAGGAGAAGAAGGAGTAGTAGTAGTCATCCTCATTTTATTAAATAAAACTAGAAGGTGATGATGCACAAATAACTGCGTCCAGGAGAAAGCATTCCTCCATCTCTGGTTCCTGTATAATATGTATATATATATATATATATATATATATATATATATATATATATATATATAGTCTATTCCAAGTGGAAACAGCGGAACCTCCGTGCAGACGCACAGTCCTCCACTGGGTTGGCCTGTACCCAGTACTTTATCCAAAAAAAAGTTGCAATTGAAGACAGCGTCCTAAAGTATCAAAAAATATTATCCTTTATTTTGCCATATGCGTATAAAAATACAACGTTTCGGCCCTTTAAAACATACTGAGCCTTTCTCAGTATGTTTTAAAGGGCCGAAACGTTGTATTTTTATACGCATATGGCAAAATAAAGGATAATATTTTTTGATACTTTAGGACGCTGTCTTCAATTGCAACTTTTTATATATTTTATATATATATATATATATATATATATATATATATATATATATATATATATGGTAGTAATAGGGTCGGGTGCACACGTGGCAGATTGCAGTGGGGATCGGCACAATAAATCTTCTGTTATTTACGCTACATTACATGTAGATCCCAACACCCCGTCCACGCGTAGCTGGGTGATGACACCATGACTGCACCCCTTTATATTTGGTTCTGTAGAAATAGTGCCATATACTGTAAGTAACAAACCTCAGCCGCACGCGTTAAATATTTTACAACTTATTAGTATTTAGGTGACGAGAATTATTTTCTTAATGAAATATAAAAATATACATAAAATAAAAAGAACAAATCTAAAATAGCCCCCCTACTTCCTGCCCCCCACATACACACACACTTGCTGACGCTCCCCACCACGTGCAGGTCCTGTCACTGTCTGATTGCTCTGCCTCTCTATAAGAAGTGACGGGCTACCATGGCCGGTAGTGATGAGCGGGCCCGGAGATTGGGCTGGCTCGGCGGCTCGGCGCTTCCCTACAGCTGCTTAGCAATTTGTCATCATTTGCATTGAAGCTTTAAAAAGTGTTTCCCATGGGGTAATTCATTAGGCAGCACTTGATATGTAATGTGCGCCCTGGATGGACTTAAAGAAGGAGACGAGGAGCTAAATAATTCAGTGAGCAATTCTGGCAGGAGGATGTTCAATGTGCTCCAAGGTTGACCCCGTCACTTACAACAAATGGACGCAACAGGGAGTCACTCCACATCTTAAAACTTCCATCGTCTCATAGTGCTCCTACTCTCTTATCCTTTACGGCGCTCTCCTGGCTTTGGAAACAGTCTGTGCTGCAGAGCTGCATGCATCGTCTATGTACAGCAGCGCATGGAATCCCTTTAAAACCCAAATTAACGACCTGTGCTTACTAAATGTGCCGCCATATGGTGCACAGTATTCTCCCCATAAACAATGCTTCTGTAATGTGGCATGGGATGGAATGTAGCACACCTACACAACAAACATGATGGAAATCTGAAACGTGTACAAAAGTGCATAAATTCTATAGATTAGGGACCTGTGCTTACTAAATGCGCCGCCATATGGTCCACCGTGTTTTTCTCAATAAATAAATGTTTCTGTAATATCGCATAGAATGGAATATAGACGTGCAACGAACCCGGTGGAAATCTGTGAAATATGAACCTTTATCTGCCTGCATAGAAATCCTCTAAATCCATATCAGAGGCTTGTGTATAGTAAGTGTGCCGCCATATGGTACATGATGATATGTAATGTCGTGCCCTGTACAGAATAATACGTGGAGGCTCATAGTGGTGCAGTATGGGCTTATAGTAGGATATATACGTACAGCTAGACACATAGGACCTTATGGGGACAGGAACGTTTACCACCCTCAACCACTTCAAGGCCTATGGAGCTGTAACATAGTAATACCCCTTAAATCTCCCCCGTCCTCCCCTCCCATCTCAGGGTCTACCCCCACTCTCTTGGGCGGTGGTTCTGGATCTGTATTAGAGTCCCATTGGGTTTGGTAGGTAACAAACACATAAAAAATGAGGGAAACGTTGTTACATAGAGTGTTACATCATAGACCACACACTGTATCATTCATAAAACCGGCCTCTTATCAATGATACACAGGACAGATACCTACCGGAGGATAAAGATCTTTTGCCCATAAGTCCATAAAAGGTATCTGATTTATACCCTGAAAAATATACATGGCGAGGATTGTGGGTTTTTATAACAGAAATTGAAAAAAATTTGGGAAAAAATTTTGAATGATCAAATAACATTAATAATTAGACAGATTCATTGGGTCAACAGATATATATAGGGTGGAAGGCAACGATGCAATAAGAGTCATCAGATTTCTTATCCCCCCCCCCCCCCCCGAAAATTTGATGGTGGGGGATGGGAAAATGTTGGGGGATGCGGAGCAGGGAAAGGGTTAACGTTTGTTTATCTACTTCCGATTAGAGAATTTCCATCAATCATTGATCCCATTGATCGTTTCTTTATTATTCAACCATAAGACCACAGCAGACTGGCGAATCAATGGCTCGTACATAGGGAGGAATGAAGGAATTTAGAGGAAGTCACGTCTCGGATGAGCGGCTTTTAGGATGAACATTAGTCATCTATAGTCATAGGGTTGGAAGTTAGAGCTTGGATGGATCGGGCCTTGGTGCATAAGCTATACCTGCACTTAAAGGGGCAGGTTATAACATCCATTCTCGAAATTGTGAGTTAATGGATGGAGCGTCCCCTCATCTGTAACCTTCATGAATTAGTCAGAGCAGAGAATAACTGGAAGGAGGGTCTCCTGCTCTTAAAGGGGTTATCCAGCGCTACAAAAACATGGCCACTTTTCCCCCTCTCTTGTCTCCAGTTCAGATGTGGTTTCCAATTAAGCTTCATTTACTTCAATGGAACTTAGTTGGAAACCCCACCCAATCTGGAGACGAGAGAGGGAAATGTGGCCATGTTTTTGTAGCGCTGGATAACCCCTTTAAGAACCCAACGCACCCAAGTATCACAAGGTCAAATGGAACAGTGTAATGCTTCACTTCTCCTGTGGGGGCACTGCTGGTAAACTGGACACTTGCTCCCAGATAGGTTAGCGGATGGCTGGGATGCTAGATGACAAACACAGTATGGTCGGCTTACTTCACTGGAGCTGTATAGAGTCTACATATGTTCAGTATAGGGAGTTAGTTCTGTCCACAGGGTCCCATCACAGTCTTTCCAACGAATTATAACAAATCTATAGCAGATAACATTTCCATTCACTGACAGCAAGCACAGAGCTTGACTAATTCATAGACATCATGCCAATTCCTTCAATCACTAGACTGTGCCAAGCAGAGTCCACAGGAAAAAGTTCCCCTTTCAAGACCCTAATCCATAGCCATAGAGTGAAGAGCAGCTAGAAAGAGTGTCTCTCTAACTGGAGGACCCAGCACGTCCATGCATCGTATTGATTTCAGTGTGGACTGCGCAATGCTTGATATCCCCAGTGGTGGCGCTGCAGAGAAATGAAACACTTTCCAGCAGAAGGAGGCCATGTGATCAGCTTATTGCCAGAGACCCTTATAACCAAAGCGATTGTTCAAAGCAGACACCCCTTTAAGCGTTGCCAGAATATTTAAAGTGTCACCGTCGTTTTTTTTTAGTTTGTTTGTTTTTTTGCAGACATCAATAGTCCAGGCAATTTTAAGAAACTTTGTAATTGGGTTTATTGGGCAAATATGCCATTATCTGCATTCAAAAAGCCTTTCCCCAGGTCCCCCCCCCCCTCCTCTCTCTCTCTCATTCACTGCTCATTATCAGGAAATTATGTCTTGTTGCATTAGACATGCCCCTGTCTGCTCTATAGAGAGGGGAGGGGGGAAGAGGAAGATTAGTCGCCAGCAGAGAGCAGAGAACAAAGGATTACGCAGCGGCACCTGTGTGAAAGCCGGTATTCAGAGGTCAGAGGGGTCAGCGCTGACTTCAGAGGAGATAGCCCGGTGACGTAGCTGTAAATTATATCTTTCTTGTCCTGTTTTGGTTCCTCATCTCCCTCCACCCCTCCCCTCTCAATAGAAAACTGTAAAGACAGGGGGGAGAGCTTCAAACTCCTTTTTCATGATAAAAATTTATTTTTCAGCTAATAAACCCAATTACAAATTTTCTTAAAATCGCCTGTACTATTGATTTCTGCCCCCCAAAAATTTTTAAACAACAGTGACACTTTAACGTCTGTGAGGATTTAGGTCTTTGATCTTCTTCATGGATGCATTTACTATGGAATTCATGATGAGACCCAGAATCTGTGAGAGTCCACCAGCAACCTAAGTGGTCTCCATAGCATATGTATGGACTGGGGAAATAACTGGCACTAGTCATGGAACGGTTGGAACCCAACCCTAGGGCCCGTCCTACCCTCCCCAGAATGTGATTCTCTAAAATCTGAGCAACCCAGCACGAGATCAGCTAATGATCCAGTATGTTAAAGGGGGTTTCTGCTGCTAAAATACTAAGACTACACCATTAATATCTGTCTCCCTATTAGTCAGGCATGAAGGGGACACAGCGCTTCCATTTGCGAATGAGCTGCAGTACCAATGACAGCCACAGCCAAATGTATGGCGCTGTTCATGAAGTGTTCAGAGAACAGAGAATTGGTGGTGTATCCTATTATAAAGACAGGCCATCAGTATTACAGTACTAGAAAACTTTTCAAGCTATTTTTGGAATACTAAGAATACCGTACACTAGGATTTCCTTGCAAACAGTCCCAGCAGCCATGGAGGTGACATAATCATGACAGCAAATCTAGTATGGTGATAAATGTATCCTACCACAGGCACCATTTTTGAGAAATTTAGCACACCATCTTTCTTATGTTGATGAATTCCACAGTCAGACATGTTGAGTTGTCCAAGTCATAAAGCTCCATTTTATCAACCTTTCACTTGGAGTCCATATAAAAAGTTATACCGGTAGGACAACCCCATCTATATACTCTATTATAGACATCATAGAAAGGTCAAACCCCTTGGGATCCCCTCCTATAACATAGAGAAGAGAGCAGCTCCCACTATGGAGTACCATGTAATACCACATCTCTCCTGTAGTGGCCACTGTCTGTAAAATGTACTGCCGCTAGCAGTAATAACAGTCGATCACTGAGGGTTCCAGCTGCTGTGGACATGGTGATCAGATGATCAGTCCTCAGTTACACATGGGATACCCGCTAAGTTATTATTGTGGTGCTAGTCTTTACTTATTTTCTATTTTCTCAGCTCCCACAATGCACTGCTCTCTGGTGACAGACGACCAGCACGACTGTGAACGCAGCTTTAGATGTGAATGGAGAGTTAGCCGCCATGTATCCCGACATCAGCAGAGGTAAAAGCCAAAGACTCACAAGGTGAAGATAACTCTACTGTGATTCCCAGGAATCAATATTCAATAAGCGATAATCATAAGAAGGATGATTGACTATGACAGCGATCCCGATTCTGTCCATCCATGCAGAAAATCACCAGAATACCAAATCAGGCGCAGTGCTAACTTACGTTTACGAGATATTTGACCAAATCCTATACGTAAAAAAAGAATGGGAGTGTAAAATATGTATGTAATATATATATAGTAAATATACGGAATAAAGTTTATAGAGGGGGCGTGGCCTCCCGTACACATCCAAGGAAATGCAGTTTTCTGATACTCCTATATTTTATAGCGTGGGGTTTTTCTTTTTCCCTTTGTGGGATTGCTGTGTATTGGGGAACTTTCAAGGGACATGTTACCCTGAGTATCCTTAAAGGAACACTCCAATCTAAACTAAGGCCACTAAGCCTCCTCTAAGTATCCTTAAAGGAACACTCCAATCTAAACTGAGGCCACCGAGACTCTCCTAAGTATCCTTAAAGGAACACTCCAATCTAAACTGAGGCCACCGAGACTCTCCTAAGTATCCTTAAAGGAACACTCCAATCTAAACTGAGGCCACAGTGACTCCTCTAAGTATCCTTAAAGGAACACTCCAATCTAAACTGAGGTCACTAAGCCTCCTCTAAGTATCCTTAAAGGAACACTCCAATCTAAACTGAGGCCACTGAGACTCCTAAGTATCCTTAAAGGAACACTCCAATCTAAACTGAGGCCACTGAGACTCTCCTAAGTATCCTTAAAGGAACACTCCAATCTAAACCGAGGCCAAGATTTGGATATTTAAGTCCCATGAATATTCCCAAACCTGGCACATTAGGCGGGGATGATATGTGCCCTTTGGTGACAAAATTGGAACTATTGGCCAATATAGACGTCCCTAGAAACCAGTTAGAGCTTAGCTTTTATTTCTTAGAGGGGTTGTCTGGTTTAGAAATCTCACCTTTAAATGTCGGGGCTTTAAAACCTCAAATACCTGGAGAGGAGAATAGCGACTCTATCTCTGGAGGACCAACCATTAAGTTTAATGGCCACTTGTTCTTGCTATTCCCCATTTAGCCTGTGGTGGCGCTGTCAGGAAACTAAACACCTGCTACCTTGTTCTCCCATTTGATTATAAGTGATCAGCTTGTTTTTGGAGAGTCCTTGAAGATTGTCAGCCCCTTTAGCTTCACTTAAAAATATTATAGATACAGATTGATTTCTATGGGAACAAGTCCTTACAGATATAGAAAATGAGGCCGAGGGTGTAGTGTCATTGTTTTTGCTCCTTTTGCTGCTATTGTATTTGTTTGTATTTTGTAAACCTAATAAAGTTTCAAAGAAAAAAACAGTACAGGCCAAAGTAATCAAGCAGGTAATAAGAACCAATCAGATCACTTACTGATTGTCTCACTTACACCAGACTCTAACTGGTTGCCATGGGCCGCTCCTCATCTCTCCCTAGCAACCAATGCTATTCTGTTCATTGAGTTTATGCCACCATCTTGTTTGCCATATATGATGGCGTCTTTTCTCCGTGCTCTGGTTTTAATAATCCTCCCTAATTCCGTCCTATTAAGCGCTAATAAGAACACAGCCTTAATAATAATACAATCCTACGGCGGCCAGGCTGTTATAATTGCACATCTGCTGCGCCGCTCATCTGATTACATGGAGGCAATGAGGGATGGGAACGGAATCCTAATATTGGAAAGAAAAAAAAAGTCTGAGGACAAAAACAATGTTAACTGTTACAGTAAATAGCGGGAAAAGGGTCTCACGGCGTATACGGTAATACGTTAAGATGGGATGCAAACTTACGTTTACGGGACATCTGGCCGTATCCTAAAAGAAAGGAAATAAAAATTAAGTCATTGAGTGGGTGGCCATCTTGTAAAAGCTTAGTCACTATTGTAAAAGGTTAACACTAGTAAGCAGTGATGTCATCACTAAGTATATAGACTACCCAGACTGTAGCTGGCCTATTCAATAGGGTCGGTGTCTTAAAGGGGTTTCCCTACCATAAACATTTATTGACAACTCTCACCTAATAGGATAAAGGGGGGGGGGGGGTGAATGGAGTGGGGACAGCTAAGAGGTGGCACTTGGTTGTTTCTGTGGCTTAAATGGGTTGTCAGAGTAAGGGATGAGTGTATCAAGGGTGGGGAGGGGGGGTCAAACTGCTGTAACCACTCCCACCATGTATTTTTTTATTGCTCTAATGCACCAATAATAAAAAAGTAATAATAATAATAAGACATCTGCAAATAGTCTTTATTAAAAACCGTCTAACCATTTTGCTATGTGTCTCCATGGTAACAGACTACAAACTCCCACTGTGTAGTCTGATCCTGCATACTTCCTTTTGCTGATCAGAGTGTCTGCAGGATCAGAGTTACTAGGGTCTGTTTGTAGTCTGTATCCATGGAGACACACAGACCTGTGCCGGAGATGTATACACAAAACGGTAAGAGATTTTTTTTATGTGTTGAACGTTAGTTAAAACAGAAGCCTCAAAAGCGTCAACGATGAGTGAGACCAGCACACTGGATAAAACATGGCCGTCTCCATTATCTGTTATAATACCCCCCGTCCCATAATACAGCGTACATAATACATACTATTGTTATACTTACCATTGTTCCGCTTTCCCATTAAACCATAAAACTGATCAGGTCTTGGTTTCCTTGCAATTCTCTGTAGGAAATTTTCAAACACGGGTAACTCCTCCTAGAAAAATTTTGTAAAATTTTTTGTAAAAATTACACAAATTTTTGTAAAAATGTTTTGAGTTTACGGAACCTGTGAACATAATTCTGCATCAATGGACCTGCACTGGGCGAATGCTGATCCTGATATACCAGAGGTAAGGAACCTTGGCTCTCCAGCTGTTGCAAAACTACAACTCCCATCATGCCTGGATCGCCATGGCTGTCCAGACATGATGGGAGTTGTAGTTTTGCAACAGCTGGAGAGCCAAGGTTCCCTACCCCTGCTATGTACACATGCACACTTGGCTTAGCATACATTCCCAATGTGGAGAGGTAAGCCAGTGCCAGACTCTTCCGGAAGAGGTTTATCTCCCAAAAAACAAAATGATCGGGCAGATGAAAACCAACTGCCTGATCCTTCTTTCCCTTGGCATCTGCCATCACGCATCATTTGGTACTTTGAATAACTTGATTTTCATTGTAAATCCTAAAATTAGAACCCTCGCCCCAATATATAAGAACAGATAAGTGAGGAAGGAAGTAGCTAACTTCTCCTCCCACCAGTAATCAATATAACTGGAAACACACAAAGCCACAAATTCCCCATAAACAGTTAATATGAATACTAGGAAGCCGCACTCTCTTCCTATGACCTTCACATTGTCGGGATTTTTACAATTTTACAGTCAATCCCTACATGTTAAGTGGCCATAATTGCCTTGAAATCCCATTTACAATAAACCACATTATCCACATTGACTGCATTATACATAGCTCTGCAGATGGGGCTGAGAACCTCAGTGATAGGGAAAGCATAGGAACATGGAGGGATGGATAGAGACAAGATGAGGATCCAACATATAATGTAGCTGAGCCGCAGTCACTTATCCTATATGGATCATTATTTTGCAGAACTAAAATACAGCCAAGGAATAAAGTAAAAACAGGCAAGAAACACTAGTAATAGTGGAAGAATATGTGTCACCTCCATGGGATTGACCATAAACCTTCATTAAAAGGGTGATCTGATCAAGACAAACCACATACAGATTAATGGCGGGTTAGTGATCACATGATCGACACAGATTTCTTATCGCCAATCACCCATGATCAGGGATAAGTGGTGGCCAGTTATACATTACAGATGAGCAGCCTTCCATGTACAGGATTTGGATGAGGCAGGAGCTCCAGATCATCAAGTTCTTGACTCCCATCTATGATGTCTGTAGGCCTCGTGGCATGGAGTTGTCTTCATGAGACTGAAGATGGTTAAAGTAAATATGTCAGCAGGAAAAAAGTGGTGCAAATAAGCACATGGCTGGATAGGCCTAGTCATCATGGTCGTGGGGATACCTTTCTTACCTCTATAGTCCTTTTCAGTCCAAAGATATAAGCCTTTTTTGTTAATATGCAAATTAGGGTCAAGTGCCCAGGGGGCGTTCACCAACATGGCATAAGTTCAGGCAAGTACACCTTGTCCTCTTTATTTAGTTGTTGTCAGTAAAATAGGTTAAGTATATGCAAGCGGGCCATGAGATTGTAATGGAGAGGGAATGGAATGGACTTATCTGAGCTCCTGCTGTCCTGGAGAACGCCCCCTGGGCACTTGAACCTCATTTGCATATGAACAAAAAGGCTTATATCTCAGCCCTGGAAAGGACTATGGAGATAATGAAGGTATTCCCGGAGTCGTGATGACGAGCCCTATCCAACCAGGAGCTTGTTTATAAACATGATTTCCACTGACAAGTCCCCTTTAAGGAGGTTGTTCAGAATAAGAAAAAAACATGGATTTCTTTGAAAAACAGTGCCCCATGTGTCCATAGGTTGTGTGTGGTATTACAGCTCAGCATCAGTCACTTTGGCAAAATTGACAAAACTCATTAGGAAAATTTTAATCCCCTTTAAAATCTGAAGAACATTTTTCGAGGCCGGGGTGCATTATGGATTCCCAGTACCCAGTTGGATGTGTCCAAATCTTCATTATTGCCTTCCTGGCCTAAGTGCAAGTGCTCCTCTGGGACTTCAAGGTGAACCTTTGATTCTTCAATTGCACCAAGTGACAGATGAGATATTTACAGCACCCAGATGAGGCGTGAGGATTATTGCAATGTTAGTCTTGCTAGTCCTTGGATTGGATATCTGTACACAGCTTCTCCATTCAACCCTTCCAATGAATATGAGCTACGGCAATGCACGGGATGGAGAGAGCCCCCTAGTGACCCACTTAATAGGAAAAAAAAAGTTACTTAGATTTTTATATCTTCTCAACTTATTGCAGCGTGCACAGTAAAGCGAGACCCTGGGGGCAGAGCAGGAAATTAATATTTACAGGAATATCCTCGGGGGTTCTCTATCAGCGACGGCCCATTTCACGTCAAACCTCCTTCAATTCATGGGGAAAAAATACTGAAACGTTCACTTTTTTGCCACTTTAAATTCTCCAAATTTGCTCATTCAGACGCGTGGGGCTAATTACTGGACTCTCTTACTGGAAGGAGAAGGACCCGTCCTACAGACCCCCCCTCGATGCTTCGTCTCCCAGGATTCATTATGTCAAATTAGATTCAGAAACAGAAGCGAGTCCTGAAGGGAAATCTTCATCTCCAAAATACTGTACAATCCCATGAAGGCAGCGGCATAAAGCAGGTCAGACATACGAGAACAGGACTAATCTGATTACAGCCAATTCTCATAAAAGCAGAGCAGGTAATGGATGATGGGCCGCATCCATCAATGGGAGACAACACATACAACAAAGCCTGGACCCGTTCCCATGGGAGGAATAGGGAGAGAGTTGTATAACTGTATTACGGCCACAAATCTTCATCTGACCAAGGGTGTAAGTGACCTGAACTAAAATTATCATAGATACATAGGATGCCATTACATTGGGCCGTTAGATAGGACGTCAGGGCAACCATAATATACTAGGGACTATAGTATAGTTTTAAATCTAATTTTCCCCAAATAAAAAAAATAAAAAATCTAAATTAAATTATATATATATATATATATATATATATAATGATTATTACAGTTTTTTTTTTTATTTGGGAAAAATTAGATTTAAAACAATACTATAGCCCCTAGTATATTATGGTTGCCCTGACGTCCTATCTAATGGCCCAATGTAATGGCATCCTATGTTCGAGGTCAGGACATCATAATATACTAGTGGCTATAATATATTTTTTAATCTAATTTAATTTCACATATATATATATATATATATATATATATTTATTTATTTATTTGTGGAATATTCAAATAAATAAATAAAAATAATATATATATATATATATCAGGTGAAAGTATATATATATATATATATATATTTATTTTTATTATTTTTTTTTTAACTCTCTCTCTCTCTCTCTATATATATATATATATATATATATAGTTAAACTTTATATATGTATATATTATTTTTTACACAAACACACACACACATATATATATATATATATATATATATATATATATGTATATATAGATAGATAGATAGATGATAGATAGATAGATAGATAGATTTTTTACTATAATTATTCCTAGGGATTACAAATAAAAACATAAATCACATATAAACAATACATTTATTATGACTGATAGCAAAAATAACAAATGTAAAATTATAACAAAGAAGAATAAGAAGACTTATACTAAACTAATAATCCTGGTCATACGACGATCAACTCCTGTTACTATTTAATTCTGCTGACTCCTATGATAATGAATGTGCAGTATAACTGGAGAATATAATAATAATAATAAATATTTAAGATTAATAAAATAAATAAATAAATATAAATTTTTTCCCTAATTTACATTTCCCACACGTCTAATCCTGGCTATCTAATGCGTCATGCTGCGTACAACATATTGTGAAAAATAGTGTGAAAAACTCAATGTGTGAACATGGCCTTAAAGGGGCCGGGTACAAATCTCCTTTTGCGTCCTGCATTACAATGGTCGGCTAATGGGAAGCATTTGGCACAATGATCGGACTGCTAATTGTACAGAATATTATTTATTAGTAGGATCCTGCTCTGTGCCGTCTGCCGCTATGGATATTGTGTCATTCATCTGGTGCGGTTCCTGAGTTATGGATAAGACGCTGGGCTGGATTGTGCAGAACTCTTAAGATAATTGCTCTTCTCCTCCAAGGTGACTTTGTGACCCGGGGAGCGGCAGGATTTCATGCCCCACATTATACAATATATCAGCGGCTCAGACCATTCTCCAGCGACAGACTCCATTGATTCGCATTGATTATTTAAAGTAATTAGAAAAAACTGGAAGTAGTCAGGCTGTTAGCGTGTATCCGAGGCTGAGATACCCTGGCAGGCTCCGCGGAGCGTGCCTAGAATTGTCATCGGAATCCCACAGGCCCAATGCCAATCTCACCATTGATTTGTGCCATTGATCACAGGAGACCTGTAGACTTAACCAGAGAGGATGACGACCGCCACTGAATAAAAGGGATGCATCATAAGTGTCTGGTGTGTTACATAAACAGCGCCATTCTTGTGCTAAGACTGTGATTGGTATTGCAGTTCGGGGTTCCATAGGTGTGGCATAGGGACACCATCATTACAGTTTTCTCTCTGGTATATCTCCAGTCTAATAAAGGCTTAAAGGAGCAGTCCACACTATGTACTATGTGGCAGCACAGGGTGCAGAGTGGGTACAGAGGGAGACCACCTGCCTGCCAGTACTCTGACAGCGCCACCTATGGCCATATGTGTACTATATATAGGGTGCTTTATTGGTGCTATAGAGTTGGGTCTGTATTATAGGTGTGTTATGTGCCATATGTGTAATATATATATATATATATATATATATATATATATATATATATGGGGCTGCTCCTGTGAGGGTGTTTTAGAGGTGCTTTATTATATGTGTGTAGTTTTTATGAGTGCCTTTTATATACCATATATATGTGCTATATGAGTGATGTGAGAGGATATATGGGTGCACTATGTGTAGTGTATGTACTGTGTATTTAGTGTCAGGATATGCTCAAGTTTATTGTGTGTCCTATCTATGTACTATGTGATTGATAGGAAGGTGTTTTATTGGTGCGGAGTACTGTTTGAGAACTTTATGGCCCTGTGTTGCTATGACAGTGTTTTATGGATGCTTCGTGGTGCTATACAGATGTGGCATGGTAGCGTTATGTGTGTTTTATGTATGCTGTGTGGTTACCCTAGAGGTATTTTATGAGAACTGTATATATATATATATATATATATATATATATATACACACACACACACACAATATGCATGATGCTTGTTCTGAATAGAGAGATGGAGGTTGTAGCCCAGTATACAGCCCCCCCAGAGTCCCATAGAGACTAACCGCAGCCCTGCCCTCATCCTCTGAGCTGGATACAGCAGGACTATCAGAGGGACTTGTAGAGTGGAGCCAGGGACCTGTTGCTCTGCAGCTCCTGTCTCCATCACTCGTCCTGTCTCAGTCATTTGTCCAATCCCCGTAACTCGTCCTGTCTCCATTACTTGTCCTGTCTCCATCAGTCTCCATCACTCGTCCCGTCCCCATCACCTGTCTGTCTCCATCAACCTTCTCGTCCCCATCACCCGATTCCATCACTCGTCCCGTCCCGATCAACAGTCCCATCCCCATCACCCGATTCCATCACTCGTCCCGTCCCCATCAACAGTCCCATCCCCATCACCCGATTCCATCACTTGTCCCGTCTCCATTACTTGTCCTGTCTCCATCAGTCTCCATCAACCGTCTCGTCCCCATCACCCGATTCCATCACTCATCCCGTCCCTATTAACCATCCCATCCCCATTACTTATCCTGTCTCCATCACTTGTCCCGTCTCAATCACCCATCCCCTCCCCATCACTCATCCTGTCTCCATCGCCCGGCCTGTCCCCATCGCCCATCCCCATCACCCGTCCTGTCTCCATCACTCGTCCCGTCTCAGCCACCCATCCCATTCCCATCGCCCATCCCGCCCCATCACTCGTCCTTTCTCCATCAGTCTCCGTCCCGTCTCCGTCACCCATCCTGTCCCCATCACCCGTCCTCCCTCCATCGCTCGTCCTATACACATTATTACGGGGCCATTATAACTGCAGCAACAAAGTAACAACTAGAAACTCTGCGTCCAAAGACGAGAAAAACAAATCCCGCAGATGTAATCATATTCCGCAGATCTTCAGAAAGAAATCAGATGTTTGATGTAATTATGGAGATGAAGTCAGAGTGGTAAATTCTATATTCGGCCTGCGGCTTTCCTGCTATAATGTGCCGTATACACCCCCACCCCCTCCCCTCCCCCAATACCTAAAATGTATTCAACTTTACACATCAGCAACATTGCATTCATCCAGATGACTAAAAGCATCAGGGCGAATATGGTTGAGCTGCCGGGTCCCTGGCGAGCAGACGCACACAAGGAATTGTGCATTTCACGGACAAATAACTGATTATAATTAATGGGAAATTCTTGTACATAATAAACTCTCACATCAAGACCCCCGTCATATCTAAGGGATGTACCAGGAGATGGCGGCACTCATCCTATACTGACCATTCACAACTCACAGGGGGCAGCCTCTAAGGCCCCAGGACACTCACTGCTGTATAATGGATTGTGTGAGATGTGAGATGAGTGTGAGTGCAGAGAGGAGATGAGTGGAGAGGAGAGGAGTGTGAGTGCAGAGAGGAGATGAGTGTGGAGAGGAGATGAGTGTGAGTGCAGAGAGGAGATGAGTGCAGAGAGGAGATGAGTGTGGAGAGGAGATGAGTGTGAGTGCAGAGAGGAGATGAGTGTGGAGAGGAGATGAGTGTGAGTGCAGAGAGGAGATGAGTGTGGAGAGGAGATGAGTGTGAGTGCAGAGAGGAGATAAGTGTGGAGAGGAGATGAGTGTGAGTGCAGAGAGGAGATAAGTGTGGAGAGGAGATGAGTGTGAGTGCAGAGAGGAGATGAGTGTGGAGAGGAGATGAGTGTGAGTGCAGAGAGGAGATAAGTGTGGAGAGGAGATGAGTGTGAGTGCAGAGAGGAGATGAGTGTGAAGAGGAGATGAGTGTGAGTGCAGAGAGGAGATAAGTGTGGAGAGGAGATGAGTGTGAGTGCAGAGAGGAGATGAGTGTGGAGAGGAGATGAGTGTGAGTGCAGAGAGGAGATGAGTGTGGAGAGGAGATGAGTGTGAGTGCAGAGAGGAGATGTGTGGAGAGGAGATGAGTGTGAGTGCAGAGAGGAGATGAGTGTGGAGAGGAGATAGATGTGGAGAGGAGATAGATGTGGAGATGAGGGTAGAGAGGAGTGTAAATGGAGAGGAGATGAGTGTGAAGAATAGATAAGTGTAGCGAGAAGTGCGAGTGTGGAGAGGAGAAGAGATGAACATGGAGATGAGTGTACAGAGGAGATGACTGTGGAGAGAAGTGGAGAGAAGAGTGTGAGTGTAGAGAGGAGAGGAGTGTGGAGAGGATTGTGAGTGTAGAAAAGCTGAGGGGGAAAGGAGAGGAGTGTGGAGAGGAGTGTGAGTGTGAATTGATGCTACTGCTATGTATGAACTGTGGGAAGTCTGTATCAGTTTGTCTGGTGGAAGAAGGAGGAATAGGAGGGAAAAAGAAGGAGTGTCTGCTGTGTAAATGAGATAGTTTGAGGAAAGATTAAGGAAGGACAGTAGAAAGGAATGGGGGAAGGAAGGAAGGACAGTAGAAAGGAATGGGGGAAGAAAGGAATGGGGTTTCAATGAATGAAGGGAGTGATGGATGGAAGGAGGGAGGGTGGAAGGAAGTTTAGATTGAGGAAGAAATGGAGAAAGAGGCCGGGGTAACTAATGAAATGGAAAGGATGGAATGAGGAAACATGGAGGGATGAATAGATGGATGGAAGAAGTGGGGTGGGGGGAAGGAAGGAAAGAAGGAAAAAAGGAAGGGAGGGAGGGAGGAAAGAAGGGAGGAAGGAAGGGAGGGAAGGGAGGAAGGGAGGAAGGAAGGAAGGAAGGAAGGAAGGAAGGGAGGGAGGGAGGAAAGAAGGGAGGAAGGAAGGAAGGAAGGAAGGAGGGAAGGAAGTGAGGAAGGGAGGGAGAGAGGAGGGAAGGAAGGAAGGAAGAAGGGAAGGAAGGAAGGGAGGGAGGGAGGAAGGAAGGAAGGAAGTGAGGAAGGGAGGAAGGAAGGAAGGAAGGAAGTGAAGAAGGGAGGGAGAGAGGAGGGAAGGAAGGAAGGAAGGAAGAAGGGAAGGGAGGGAGGGAGGGAGGAAGGAAGGAAGGAAGGAGGGAAGGAAGTGAGGAAGGGAGGGAGAGAGGAGGGAAGGAAGGAAGGAAGAAGGGAAGGAAGGAAGGAAGGGAGGGAGGGAGGGAGGAAGGAAGGAAGGAAGTGAGGAAGGGAGGGAGAGAGGAGGGAAGGAAGGAAGGAAGAAGGGAAGGAAGGAAGGAAGGAAGGAAGAAAGAAAGGAAGGGAGGGAGGGAAGGAAGGAAGGAAGGAAGGAAGGAAGGAAGGAAGGAAGGGAGGGAGGGAGGGAGGAAGGAAGGGAGGGAGGGAGGGAGGAAGGAAGGGAGGGAGGGAGGAAGGAAGTGAGGAAGGGAGGGAGAGAGGAGGGAAGGAAAGAAGGAAGGGAGGAAGGAAGGAAGGAATAGAGGGGGGGGAGGAGGGAAGGAAGGAAGGGAGGGAGGAAGTGAGGAAGGGAGGGAGAGAGGAAGGAAGGAGGGAAAGGAGGATGGGGGAAGGGAGGAAGCAAGGAAGGAAGGGGGGAAGGGAGGGAGGAGGGGAGGAAGGAAGGAAGGGAGGGACGAGGGGAGGAAGGAAGAAGGAGAGGAAGGAAGGGGGAAGGAAGGAAGGAAGGGGGAAGGAAGGAAGGAAGGAAGGGGGGGGGAAGAAAGGAAGGAAGGGGGGAAGGAAGGGAGGAAGGAAGGAAGGAAGGGGGGAAGGGAGGCAGAAAGGGGGAGGATGGGAGGAAGGAAGGAAGGGAAGAAGGAAGGAAGGGAGGGAGGAAGGAATGGGGGGGGGAGGAAGGAAGGGGGAGGGAGGAGGGGAGGAAGGAAGGAAGGAAGGAAGGAAGGAAGGTAGGAAGGAAGGAAGGTAGGAAGGAAGGTAGGAAGGGAGGAAGGAAGGAAGGAAGCAAGGAAGGGTGAAGGGAGGAGGAAGGAAGGATGGGGAAGGGAGGAAGGGGGGGAGGAAGGGAGGAAGGGAGGGAGGAAGGAAGGAAGGAAGGAAGGAAGGAAGGAAGGAAGGAAGGAAGGAAGGAAGGGAGGGAGGAAGGAAGGAAGGAAGGAAGGTGGAAGGGAGGAGGAAGGAAGGATGGTGAAGGGAGGAAGGGGGGGAGGAAGGGAGGGAGGAAGGAAGGAAGGAAGGAAGGAAGAGAGGAGTGAAGGAAGGAAGGAAGCTGGGAAGGAATGAAAGAAGAAAGGCAGGAAGAAAGGAATGGAGGGAGGGAGGGAAGAAGGAAGGAAGGAAGGAAGGAAGGAAGGAAGGAAGGAAGGAAGGAAGGGAGGAAGAGATGGTTGGTGGGATAGATGGCTGGTCGAAGGAGGAAAGGATGAAGAAGATAAGAGAATAAATGGGGGTGGATAAATGAGTGGTGAATGAAGGAGGGATAAAGAAAGTTAGAGATGAATAAAGAAATGAAAGAAGAAACAATAGTAAAAGAAAATAAAGGATGGAGGAAAGAACAGAGAGAAGGGTGGATGGAGCAGAGGAAAAAGAGGGAAGAATACAGAGAGATGAATGTATGATTGGAAGCAAAGAAGATGGATGGATGGTGTAAGGAGGAAGAAAGGATGAGTTCATGTAAGGAAGGAGGGAGAAGAATGGATGGATAAATCAACACATTACATGGCTGAAAGTGAAGGACAGAGAAGTAAGGATGGAGGAAAGGAAATACGGGAGGTAATACAGAGGGAAGGAGAGAAGGAAGGGAAGGATGGAGGGTGAGGAGGAGGAAGAGGAGGATAGATGAATGGATAGTTGGGTGGTTGCCTGGATAGATGGATTATGAAAGGAGGAAGGAAGGAAAAATGAAGTCCTGAATATGAGAGTATGAAGCGTACCCCAGCATAATGCAGGATATTCTGGAGAGACCCCATTTATATGAATATAACAATAGGGCAGATAGTATGTTCTCATTGTGCACATCAGTAACAGCGTCAGCTCTGCTACACCTATATATCCCTCCAATATCATATTCCATAAGGAACCATTCTACTCTGGGCTGAAAATTAAGAATGTAAAAAAAACATCTCAGAACATTAAGTTTGTCCCCAGGGATTGCAGCTCCGGATAATGTGTGAGGTGAATGAAGCTGTTAATGACACATGATGGGTATGATAGAAGGAGGCACTAATGGGCAATATAGAGAGACAGCGCTCAGTAACACACCGCACACTCTACATAGTGTTACCACAACCATCGTGTGTTATTAGAGGCTTCACACTCTGCGCAACCACAAATCACTCAGATGTAGCAGAGCCGAGTATGTTATCCATCTCCTTGCATCTGCTATCATTTACTGGAGACCTATACAAACTCTCTACAGGTGTATAACAATGGATTGTACTAAACAACAGTCAGCTCTGCTACATCTGTAGATGATTCTGCACATGGCTATAAATCAATACAATCCGGATTAGCTGCCATCCCATAGACAGGAAATTCTAATGTTACCAGGGGTTGTGCTCAATGACAAACTCAGCGACACCTGTGCCATCATTTCAGTACTGAGCATTGTACAGTCAGCAGAGTTACTTGGATTACAGGTGTAGCAGAGCTGAGCGTTCTCATTTGTTTGGAGGTCTGGGCTTTTGTTTCCATAACCTGAAGGGTTAACTGAAGAAAACCATCAGCAACCGACTAAGCTCTGCTACATCTGGAAATCAATGCAAATTCTTAGCTCTCAGATTGGCAGTACTATGGGTTCTGTCCATGGTCCTGATGGGTCGCCCAGTCCCATTCTATTAGTTTGTGAATGTATGAGAACACCGCACTCTAATTGTATTATCATCATTACTGATGTAGCAGTGCTGAGTTTGTCAATGCAGAATAGCAGCACTGAGCTTGCACTGTACCTGCTCTTATATATATGTGTGTGTATGTGTGTATGTGTGTATTGATATATATATATATATTTATACATGTCTGTGTACATGTATGTGTAGATATGTGTGTGTATTTATATATAACTGTGTGTATATATGGGTGTTTGTCTTGATGGATATATATATATATATATATGTGTGTGTGTGTGTGTGTGTGTGTGTGTGTGTGTCTGCAAATGTGCATCTGTGCACACTTCAGAACTGTGTATTCAGAAATTACAGCCATGATATTGACACACAGATGTAGCAGAGCTATGTTTGTTTATGCAACATGGTTAGGTATTCAGGTGTGTGTCTATATATATATATATATATATATATATATATATATATATATATATATATAAAATTATCTACTAATATGTGTCTTTGTGCGCTTCAGAACTGACTATTGTGAAATAACAGCCATGATACTGAGGCACAGATGTAGCAGAGCTGAGTTTGCCAGATGTAGCAGTGCTGAGCACAGCGATAATGTTAGCTGATACTATATATATATACATAGGGCTTCACTTGAGCTCTGTGACTTATTCCTGATCCGCACAGTGAACGGGGAAATAACAGCTTCAGCTCTGCTACATCAGTGCTACTCCGGTGCTGTCCGTGGTGCTGAGATGATCATATACTGTGTCCTAATCTCCTGTAATATCACAGACATTGATTATATTACACAGGGGCTGATGGAGGAGCTCATACTCAGAAGTAAGTGACCCCTCCGGAGTGCAGGTCATTAAACTCAGATTAGGGCGACTTCTGGCGATTCCACCAAGTGACCTCTCAGTGATCATCAATATTTTACAGGAAACCGATGGGTCAATACTGTGATGGGGGGGTCATCCATCAGCGTCAAAGGTGCATCTCCTGCCGGACAGGAAAGTGACAGATCCGGCTAATAAGCCCCAACTAGCGAAGGAGGGGGGGCGACCACAGAGATTACCGCCACCGACTAGACCCCTGGTTACAAGTCAGGACATCAGGGCATCAGGGGGATCAGGGAATTCAGGGGCATCAGGGAATTCAGGGGCATCAGGGAATTCAGGGGCATCAGGGAATTCAGGGGCATCAGGGGAATCAGGGAATTCAGGGGAATTCAGGGGCATCAGGGGGATCAGGAGCATCAGGGGGATCAGGGCATAAGGGGGATCAGGGGATCAGGAGCATCAGGGGGATCAGGGCATAAGGGGGATCAGGGGATTTAGGGGAATCAGGGGGATCAGGAGCATCAGGGGGATCAGGGGGATCAGGCGCATCAGGGGGATCAGGGGGATCAGGAGCATCAGGGGGATCAGGAGATTTAGGGGAATCAGGGGGATCAGGGGATTTAGGGGAATCAGGAGCATCAGGGGGATCAGGAGCATCAGGGGGATCAGGAGCATCAGGGGGATCAGGAGCATCAGGGGGATCAGGAGCCTCACATTCAATGTTTTTTTTCTGTTTTAATTATAGTTTTTCTTTTCTTTTTTTGTTCATTGCAGTTGTTTTTTTTACCTTGCACTTTTTAAAAAATATTTGGTTTCTGTTTCTCATTATTAATATTATTATTATTTTTTTTAAGGAATCAGAAGCTTATTTCTACCAAGCCTTTTGCTTTTTATTGTAGTTTCCCTAATCGACAGGTAGCAGGGACGGGGGTTCAGTATACAGAGGTTCTGCATTGATGTTTATGGGGCACCTTCACCCCCCCCATCACATATATGAGACATTATAGCGGTGATTATAGCCAGAGATGGCGCTGCGCTCGGTGAAGTGTCCCTGTGTGATAACAGATTGCGGAGGAGCGTCAGGAATAAATTGCCCTTTGATTAATATAATCCACTTGAAGCTCCATCCTGTGGGATTATCATAGCGAGTGGCCCTACCCCCCTGTATGTGCCGACACTACCTCCACAGCTCGTCCATACCGTGTAGTGACAGCTGCGTAAATGAGTTTGTGATTGGACTGTAAGTAAATACATCACTAGTGATCAAATAAAAGAAATTGCACATTCAGCTCTGCTACATCTGCTGGGAAAAGCTGTTTGGTGATCTGCCTTCTCCCAGTCTTTCTGTTGACATAGTCCATACTGGGCAGATATAGCAGAGCTGGATTTGTGGAATCCATCAGTGAGTATAAATGACAAATTCAGCTCTGCTACATACGGCTATAACATATATTCTATTTAAAATACAATGGCCTATCTAAACCAGTGGGTGTGGGAGCCGAATACTGGGCCCATAAGTAACTCAGTCGGCTCTGCTGTATCAGGGTGGTGAAACCAAATATGATTGTAGTTATAAAGGAAAGGGGCACAGAGACTTCGCTTAATAGATATAGCAGAGCTTAGTTTGTCATTCGGCACCTCTAGATATCTCTGGTAAACCTATAGAATCATTTTAATTAAATTACTGCCATACACGACAAACACAGCTCTGCTGCATCACCTGATGATGACAATATAGGAGGGCTGATTGTGTTGCAAGTAATTATGATACTGAGATTTATATAGGTTTCTACGAGGAAGCGGTCAATGCAATTATTTTTACTCTTTAAATGGTAAATGACAAATTCAGCTCTGCTACATATTAATTACAAACGTGGGCACGCTGATCTTTAGGAGTCATTGTGAACTGATACTAACACTAAGTTCAGCAGCTTGGAAGTTATAGTGTTAAAAAAAAAATACACAATTGGCTTTGCTACAGGTGACAAACTCAACTCTGCTACAGGTGATAAACTCAACTCTGCTACAGGTGACAAACTCAACTCTACTACACCGATATATGCAGATACGTTCTTAATATCTATGGATATTTTGCTATTCTTCGTGTACACTTTAAAAAACCTCTGGGGTGATGCCAGTCAGAGTGTAAGCTCTTCAGGTCAGGAAGGGTTAGCACTTTGTAGCCTGCTGCATTTGAATTGGAATTTTTAAATAAAAATTTAGAAAATTTTTGATGAAATATTTGTTGTTTATGTTGTTTTATATCTTTGGGTGACGTCTCACGCTACAGCAGCGCCAGGTTTATAAGTTTGGCAGAGCCGAGTCTATTGGAGTAGCAGAGCTGGGTCTATCAGTGTAGCAGAGCCGGGTCTATCGGTGTGGCAGAGCCGGGTCTATCGGTGTAGCAGAGCTGAGTCTATTGGAGTAGCAGAGCGGGTCTATCGGTGTAGCAGAGCCGAGTCTATCGTGTAGCAGAGCCGGGTCTATCGGTGTAGCAGAGCCGGGTCTACCGGTGTAGCAGAGCCGAGCCTGTCGGTGTAGAAGAGGTGAGAGTATCGGAGTAGCAGAGCCGAGTATATTTTTGTAGCAGAGCCGAGTCTATTGGTGTAGCAGAGCCGAGAGAATCAGTGTAGCAGAGCTGAGTTGATTACAGTAGGTTTGAGGTTATTAATGTAGCAGAGGCGAGTTCATTATTGCAACAAAGCAAAGGTGATTGCTATAGCAACATCTAATATAATAATGCAGCAGAGCTGAGCAGGTATGCGTTCATTAGTGTAGTGGAGATGGATTTGCTATGAAGCATAACTCAGTGATATATTACAAGCAGAGCAGAGGTTATTAGTGCGACAAAGCTGATTTTATATTTGCAGGGTTCCATTGGTTATTGTAGCAGAGATTTAGCACTGACACAGCAGAACTGAGTTTGCTATTCATTGTAAAATCGCAGCAGATGTGGGTTTGTTAGTGGTTCTCAAATTATTACTGTTATTATAGCAGTTATCTATTTATGTATGTAGCAGAGCTAAGATTATTACTACTGCTGATCCAAGGTTATTAATATAGCAGAGCTGAGTTTGTCACTTGTCACAGCTCACAGAGCTGGGTGTCTTGGTGGTGCGGAGTTTATTATTATAGCAGGTTTTAGGTTGTTTTTTTTTTAATCTAGTAGAAGATTATTACTATGGCAGGTCCAAGGTTATTAATGTAGCAGAGCTGAGTTTGTTATTTGTCACAGCTCTCTGAAATATGACAAGCAGAGAGGAGTTTATCGTTGTAGCAGAGAGGATTTTCTTTAGGTTACAGGTTCCAATATGTTAATATTGAAACCATAAATTTCTTTACACAGTGAAGCTGTGTTTGCCATTTGGCACAGACAGAGCAGAGTCTTTCAGCACAGCGCGGCTCAGTGTATGGATGTAACAGGTCTGCATTTATAAATGTAGCAGCGCTGAGGTTGCTTGTGTAGAAGAGCCGTGTTTGTAATTTAGTACAGCTCGCTGCAATATCACTGAGCTGAATGTCTTAGTGGAACAGGTTTAAATGCATTGATATAGCAGAGCCGAACGTCCTAACAACGGCAAACATGAACTCCCGATTTGTCACAGCTTATCCCTGGGTTTATTAGCATAACATAGCAGAGCTGAGTCTATTAACAGGTGTTTTTTCATGTAGCAGAGCTGAATGTGTTCATGTCTTCATGCTGAATGTGTTCCTGTGTTCATGTCTATCAGGTGAGTTTGTCATTTGGCACATCTACCTGTGGGTGAGTTATTTCATGTTACTGCTTTAAGTTTATTAAAGTAGCAGAGCTGAATATGTTATTATCTAAAGGGTGAGTTTGTCATCAGTAAATGTATTTTTCGTTATTGCTTTCAGCTCATGAAAGTAGCCGAGCTGAATTGATCAATGTAGTCGGGCTGGGTTTGTCATTCAGCACAGACGGCTATATTTTTACATAGGACTGCAGCCTCTGAGTTATAATAAGGCACAAACAACCTGTCTGCTCTGCTACATCTCTATACCACAAAATAATGACATCTTTGCAGTCACCTTCTCCCATCTATCCAGGTAAAAAAATGTTACAGAATAGTGACTAGAACCAGCGACAAACCCTTTAAATTCAATGCGCAAAAAAAAAAAGTTACAAAGAAAACTTTTTGAAATTTAAATTAAAAATGAAAAATGTCCGTTACCTGAATCTGGTCGCTGTACGGCCAGTCCACTTCATCGAGTCCGATTTCTGCGGCGAAGACCTGGGCGGCCACCAGCATGACGACAGCGAAGGCGACCAGGACTTTCATGCTTGTCTCTCTGCTGTAGTGAACGGCCGACAGGTGGAGGCTGATGCTGCTGAGAGCAGAGAGGCAGGAGCTCGGCACAGCAGCCCAGGGGTGGAATCTGGAAGAGAAGGCAAGCGCTGTCAGCTCCGGAGGCGAGGCAGCAGTCAGGAAGTTAGTCCTTGCTCTGGGCGTGATACTTACTGCACTGCTCTCCTCGTCCCTGGCTTATTGGAACAGTCCTCTCCCAAGTGTTCTGCACTTTATATACGGGGAGGGGGGCCGGACCAGTGCCAAATCTAATTACCCAACTCTACTCGCCATCTGGTGACGTCCCCTTATCAATATTCAATGAGGCTTTCCTGTAGCTTTCTCCATAGACTTTTCCATAGGTGCCCCCCCCCCCATTATCCGACCTGGTGACGCTTTACAAGAACGTCCAATTTGGACCGAGTGACGTCAAAGCGGCCAAACGTTCGGCTTCCCCCCCGGTCACCGCCCATAGATGACAGAAGAGGAAAAAGGGGGCAACGATGCCTCCGGGGCGATGCCAGTCACGAGCGCTTTCTGTCGGCCGTTGTGATGAGGCGGGTGAGTCATCAGGGATCATTAGACGCCAGCGATCACCTCCCCGGGGAGCCGATTCATCAGCACAAATTTGGATAAAAAGGGGGAATTGTTAAGAACGAAGAAAAGTTGAAGGATTATGAGTCAAAAAGAGACATTTACATGGTGGGTGAGGTGGTTGTGTCCGACCTGTGACCTTACTGGGTTGATCCAGAAGAAGACAAATTCTTCAGATGGACCTGAGGAATAAATTGAATTACATTTTTTTTCTTTCCAATCAACTGGCGTCAGAAAGTTATACAGATTTGTAATTTGCTTCTATTTAAAACTTTCCAATCTTCCAGTACTTATCATCTGATGTATGTCCTGCAGGAAGTGGTGTATTCTTTCCAGTATGACACAGTTCTCTCTGCTGCCACCTCTGTCCATGTCAGGAACTGTCCAGAGCAGCAGCAAATCCCCATAGAAAACCTCTCCTGCTCTGGACAGCTCCTGACATGGACAGAGGTGGCAGCAGAGAGCGCTGTGTCAGGCTGGAGACAATACACCACTTCCTGCAGCTGATAAGTACTGGATGACTGAAGATTTTTAAATAGAAGTAAATTACATATCTATATAACTTTCTGACACTTGATTTTTTTTTGCCAGAGTACCCCTTTAAGGTGGCCATACTCTAAGCATTCCTATATTCTCTATGGGTAGGGGAGGGATAAGCTGCAGCGAGAGCACTCCGATTGCAGCTTATCTATCCCTGAACAAAGGGGTTGGGCAGTGATTTTCCATCTCCCTATCTCTTTACAATAAATTGCTGGATTACCATCCAGTGGTTGCAGGTTCATTTACAAGTCAGACTAATTTAAACGGATGTCTGGTGTAGACAATCCCTTAAAGTGGCTGTGTTAGGGCAACGTGAGGTCACTGGCTGCTTAGTAAGGAGCAAAATGACTTTTTCACTCAGTCTCAAAGGATTTGGTCTTTTCAGGGGTTTTCAGCATCCATTAGAAAACAAGATGGGCCCCTCTGTCCAGGAGCCCCTGCGCCGCCTCTTATAAGTATGCAGTGGTCTCAGGTATTAGGGGGGGGACCCCTCCATATTAGCCAGGCTCCTCATCTGGAGGATTTCTATGGGAGGGGTTAAAACTAAAACAAATGTATATATTATACAGACGATAACAGCTGATTCAGAAGGGGGGGGGGGGTACATAAACACAGTAACACCCATGATCTGGATAAATCCACTATTGACTTGGGAGATAGCGCCCCTCTTGCCTATAGGCCATGCATGTTACTGCAGACTTAATGTAAAGTATCTAGACAGCAATGCCAGACATGATCCATGCCAATAGTGACGCTGTTATACTGTTACAGACTGAACAAGTACAAACTTAGCGTGTGCCTGTTGTTTTAAAAGTTTTTCAAACCTGCCTGATTTTGTTTAATTATAGTGCTTGAAAAAGCACTATATTGTAATCTGTACTCTTCTTCTTTTTCTTTCAGCCATTCTTCTGCGATTAATACAGCCCAAACTAATACTTACTTATACTAAACACGGGAGTGCTACTGCTGGGAGGGGGATCACACTGCAGCACTATGGGTATAGAGCAGTAGGTACACTGGCATATACACAAGGCACAGCTGCTTTAAGCTGTATGGGAGATCAGGGATAAGAGGGAAGCCTTCATTTACCTTTCAGGAACAGTGTGGATCATCCTCAGCAGACAGACTGGCTCCTCTCTCTCCTACACATAGCATAGTACTAGGTAAAACAGTAAGGCGGTAGCAGTGCCCAGCCCTTGTGCACTACGCCTTTAAGACACACAAGGCACTGGGCACAGTTGTGGGGGTAACACTGGACTGACAGAGGGGGGAGATAGCAGTAATCAGTCCATGTATTTATGCTACAAAATCTTCAAAGGGAAGAACAGCTCTGGAGTACAAAATGCTGTTCCTACCAGAAAAATACTTTACAGCACTGACACTTGGACAATCACTCGTTAGAAGACGCCATAACAATAAGCAGATCAAAGATAGTCTGAGACGCTCAGCCAGGAATGGATTAAAGGGGTACTCCACTCAAACATAACTTTTGATATGTTGCTGCCCATGATGAGACTAACAATTCCTTCCATACTTGTTATTATCTATTCAGTTTCCTTCCCCCAGTTGCCAGCTTCTGCTCTCTGCTGAAGACACAAAAATCTGTGTGTGAGCTTTTCTCTCTGTCTCCCCCTCCTCCCCCTCCCTTCTGAGACAGCTGATGTAAACAAGTCCCTGGCCGGCTGTATCTGCAACATTGTAGCCTCTTTGAAATGCTGGGAGGGTTAATCAGTTTGACTTCAGAATAATCCTCTCAGCATTACAAAGAAGCTACAATGTTGCAGATAAAGCCTGCCAGGGACTTGGTTACATCAGCCGTCTCAGAAGGGAGGGGGGAGGAGGGGGAGACAGAGAGAAAAGTTCATACACAGATTTTTGTGTCTTCAGCAGAAAGCAGCAGCTGAGAACTGGGGGAAGGAGATTGAATAGATTATAACAATTATGGAAGGAATTGTTAGTCTCTCCATGGGCAGCAACATATCAAAAGTTATGTTTCAGTGGACACCATCCCCATGCCCCTGAGACCGCTGCATGCCAGGGATCCAGGACACCTGTCTCAGATCTCCAGGTGACTGCCCCATGCAATTGTGTGTGCGTCTTTAGGACATACATGCAACTGATTGAGTGCAGGCAATCGGGAGAGAAGAGAGCAGAGCATACACCTGCAGAGCAACAGCATTAATCCTAAAGAGGGGGCAGCACAACAGGGTTAATACTATTAAGGGACGGCGGAGACAGAAGGAGGTAATACTACATGTATTAACATCCTCCGTCTATGCAGATATATATATATATATATATATACACACACACACACACGCACTATATATACACCCATATAGTATATCAGCTGCACGAAGTGAGTTAATAGTATACAGGGTTAATACTATATGAGGATTGCATAGTGGCATGTAATACCATATGGTGCTGCACAGAGCGGGTTAATACTATACAGAGCTGCACAGAAAGGGTTAATCTTAAATGGAGTTGCAAAGTGGGGATTGATACTATAAGGGGGGTGTACAGTGGGGATTGATACTATAAGGGGGCTGTACAGTGAGTGCTTAACACTATACATAGACTGCACAGAGGGGGTTAATACTATACAGGGGCTGCACAATAGGGCTTAATACTATAGAGGGCTGCATAGAAGGGAATTAATAATATACAGGGCTGCAAAAGGGGCTAATACTATATGGGGGCTGCACAGTGGGGTTTAATACTATATGGGGGCTGCACTGTGGGGTTTAATACTATACTGGGCTGCAAAGATTGGTTAATACTATAAGGGCATGCACAGAGGTTGGTCTAACTATAATATTATATTATATTATATTAGGGCAAAGAGGGAACAATTCAGATGGGAAGTTTGTATAGAAATGAGGATAAGAAGCTTAAAATGTTTGATTGGCAGATTCTGTGGAGATTAGTCGACGCCAGGTGAAATCATCATGAATCTTCGGGCCTCTTGTGAGTCACTGGATGTAGCTGCACTGTAATCACTGCAGGGCCTGTGTAGAGCTGGTATCTATCTTTAAATGAGCACTACTGGATTTGGTCAGTAACAGTTTAGCAGTATGGTACAAACTACCTTTATTCCCAGTGCCCGTGTACTATAGGGACATATCGGAAGGTTAGAGCGCTCCCCTTTAATCTGGTCCTGCCCTCAGTGACTAGTTAGAGAACTTGGCAGCAACAGGCAATTCTTCCACAGCGCCACCACAGGGGAAATCAATTATTACACGAAGCTTATTGAAACGAATGGGTTTTTCACGTAACGCATGGGCGGTCTGTGCTTCCCAGAGCTGTATATGATCTGCACTTCAACTAATCTGGCAATGTGAAGCAAATCACTGCTGGGACTTATAGTGCCCCTGCCGGCTGCATACAGCTAATGCATGGAGTGTAAATGGAGTGTGAACACTGCTGTAAGATTGTGGCGCTCATCCCTGCCCTTGGTTCTTCCTTCATTCTTATTCTCACTTTGTAATAAATTCCTCTAAGACGATTTGATTTGGTGAATTACTGACAGAATGTTCTTCCCTTTTACAGCAGGATTCTAATATTCAGGACATAAACCCCTGATAATGGAGAACGTGCAGCCGCGTCCGTGATCAGATCCTGCGCAGCAGCCAAGATGCATTAACTCCATTAGAGAAAGATCCATGAAAATTACCTGCCGGGGATCACTGTGAGAAGATAGATAGATAGATAGATAGATAGATAGATAGATAGATAGATAGATAGATAGATAGATAGATAGGAGATAGATAGATAGGAGATAGATAGATAGATAGATAGATAGATAGATAGATAGATAGATAGATAGGAGATAGATAGATAGATAGGAGATAGATAGATAGATAGATAGATAGATAGATAGATAGATAGATAGGAGATAGATAGATAGGAGATAGATAGATAGATAGATAGATAGATAGAGAGATAGATAGATAGATAGGAGATAGATAGATAGATAGATAGATAGATAGATAGAGAGATAGATAGATAGATAGATAGATAGGAGATAGATAGATAGATAGATAGATAGATAGATAGGAGATAGATAGATAGATAGATAGATAGATAGATAGATAGATAGATAGATAGATAGGAGATAGATAGATAGATAGATAGATAGATAGGACATAGATAGATAGATAGATAGATAGATAGATAGATAGATAGGACATAGATAGATAGATAGATAGATAGATAGATAGATAGATAGATAGGAGATAGATAGATAGGAGATAGATAGATAGATAGATAGATAGATAGGAGATAGATAGATAGATAGATAGATAGATAGATAGATAGATAGATAGATAGGAGATAGATAGATAGGAGATAGATAGATAGATAGATAGATAGGAGATAGATAGATAGATAGATGACAGATAGATAGGAGATAGATAGATAGATAGATAGATAGATAGATAGATAGATAGATAGGAGATAGATAGATAGATAGATAGATAATAGATAGATAGATAGATAGATATATAATAGATAGATAGATAGATAGATAGATAGATAGATAGATAGGAGATAGATAGATAATAGATAGATAGATAGATAGATAGATAGCTAATAGATAGATAAATAATAGATAGATAGATAGGAGATAGATAGATAGATAGATAGATAGATAGATAGATAGATAGATAGGAGATAGATAGATAGATAGATAGATAGATAAATAAATAGATAGATAGATAGATAGATAGATAGGAGATAGATAGATAGATAGATAGATAATAGATAGATAGATAGATAGATAGGAGATAGATAGATAGGAGATAGATAGATAGATAGATAGATAGATAGATAGATAGATGATAGATAGATAGATAGATAGATAGATAGATAGATAGATAGATAGGAGATAGACAGAGATAGACAGACAGAGAGAGAGATAGATAGATAGATAAATAGATAGATAGATAGATAGATAGATAGATAGATAGATAGATAGGAGATAGATAGATAGATAGATAATAGATAGATAGATAAATAATAGATAGATAGATAGATAGATAGATAGATAGATAGATAGATAGATAGGAGATAGATAGATAATAGATAGATAGATAGATAGATAGATAGATAGATAGATAGGAGATAGATAGATAGATAGATAGATAGATAGATAGATAGGAGATAGATAGATAGATAGATAGATAGATAGATAGATAGATAATAGATAGATAGATAGATAGATAAATAGATAATAGATAGATAAATAATAGATAGATAGATAGGAGATAGATAGATAGATAGATAGATAGATAGATAGATAGATAGATAGGAGATGATAGATAGATAGATAGATAGATAGATAGATAGATAGATAGATAGATAGGAGATAGATATAGATAGATAGATAGTTAGATAGAAGATAGATAGATAGATAGATAGATAGATAATAGATAGATAGATAGATAGATAGGAGATAGATAGATAGATAGATAGATAGATAGATAGATAGCAGCAAAAGAGAAGAAGCAGCACTGCTTTAATGTGGTAATGGTGGTGCCAGCGGATCTTGATCCAGACCAAAGATCGTAGTGAGTATATATGCAGAGAATCCACAGCACTCCAGTGTAGTGAAAAAGCTCAATAAGCTGTGTTTATTCAGTCAATTCATAGTGCAACACTCCAAACGCAACGTTTCAGTGACTCTCTGTCACCATTTTCAAGCGTGATAGATAGATAGATAGATAGATAGATAGATAGATAATAGATAGATAGATAGAAGATAGATAGATAGATAGATAGATAGATAGATAGGAGATAGATAGATAGATAGGAGATAGATAGATAGATAGATAGATAGATAGATAGATAGATAGATAGATAGATAGAGATAGATAGATAGATAGATAGATAGATAGATAGATAGATAGGAGATAGGAGATAGATAGATAGATAATAGATAGATAAATAATAGATAGATAGATAGGAGATAGATAGATAGAGATAGATAGATAGATAAATAATAGATAGATAGATAGATAGGAGATAGATAGATAGATAGATAGATAGATAAATAATAGATAGATAGATAGATAGATAGATAGATAGATAGATAGATAGGAGATAGATAGATAGATAGATAGATAGATAGATAGATAAATAATAGATAGATAGATAGATAGATAGATAGATAGATAGGAGATGTTTATTTTGGACCTGCCAATAAAGCTTTTTTGAATTGAATTGAATTGAATTGATAGATAGATAGATAGATAGATAGATAGGAAGATAGATAAATAGATAGATAGATAGATAGATAGATAGATAGATAGATAGATAGAAAGATAGGAGATAGATAGGAGATAGATAGATAATAGATAGATAATAGATAGATAGATAATAGATAAATAGATAGATAGGAGATAGATAGATAGATAGATAGATAGATAGATAGATAGATATAGATAGATAGACAGACAGAGAGAGAGAGAGATAGATAGATAGGAGATAGATAGATAGAAGATAGATAGATAGATAGATAGATAATAGATTTTTTCTTGTGTTATTTCTGACCAGGTTTAGAAAAACACGTCCATTTTTCTACAGGAACAGCTTGTCTCTTGTCTCTAGTTTGGGTTCAGTTTTGCAGCTCAGTTCCATTGAAGTGAATGGAGCTTAATTGCAGGAAACTGGAGACATAACTGCTATAGCTTTAATAACCAGGAACAGTTAAAGGAGAAGTCCGGCAATTTCTAAGACCTGGCAGCCTGCAGGGGGAGGGAACTTACCTCTTCCCATGCCAGCGGTGAGCGGCTGGAGTGGCCTCGGGGAACCACAGGGAAAATGCCCTGTCTTGGCAGATGGACTGGCCGCTTAGCCAATTAGTGACTGGAGCAACGTCCGGTCTGGCTGAGCGGCCAGTCCATCAGCCAGGTCATGAAGCGCACTCCCCAGAGACCCTGGAACCCAGCAGGGGTCCCGTGGCCGCGGCCTCTGTGTCACATGACAAAATGGACACATAGGGGAAGATTTATCAAAAGGTGTAAAATTAAGACTGGTGCAGCCTGCCCACAGCAACCAATCACAGCTCAGCTTATAGCTCTGGTGAAAGGAATGAGAGCTGTGATTGGTTGCTCTGGGCAGGTTGCACCAGTCTAAATTTTACACCTTTTGATAAATCTTCCCCTATGTGTCCATTTTGTCATGTGACACAGAGGCTGCGGCCACGGGACCCCTGCTGTACCCTTTTGAGGGGACAGGTACGCTTTAACATATACATAAAAAGTAGATGTGAAAAGTTGTGTAACTATTTGGGTTATGGGTGAGGAAACCTATTACATTAATACTATGAGTAGTGACAGACCCAGCTCTGCTACATCTCTGTACATTGTCGCAGTCCAGCTGCATAAGTGACCACACCAACCCATAGCCGTCCCTTCATTAACCCTTACTCTATTGCACTCATTACACATCGGCCCCATCAAACGTCACATGTCACTTTGCCTCATTAGCCGAGCGCATATAGTACAATTTGGCGTTAAATTGCGGCTGCGTTAGATAAGTAGTAGTCATTAAGAGCTGATTGGCGGCGTTGTCAGGTGGCATTGTTACCGTGTCACTTTGTTCCTGTGACGGTTTCTTCTCTACCAATCTGAGGTAAATGAAACTTTCCATTTCTCCCGATTCCTTTGGATATTTAAATCCATTGTCTATTGTTCCGGGTCTGGTAGATTGCATGAAGTCATGGGGGGGGGGGGGGGATCGGTAGAAGCGATAAACTTCAGCAAATCGATGACTAATTAATTGCCCCATTTTATTATACAAAAAGATAAAACGTGGTTTCTTGTTCCTAATTTCATGAACACAGCAGGTGAGAGGGGGAGTAGTGTAACGGGACCACATGCCTGGAGAGGATGTCACGTCGCTGGTGGGGTTGATAGTGATGAGCCGACCCATGGAAAGTTGGGTTTGACACGTGTGGCCAAACTTTGCAAAAAAAAAAGTTAGAAAATGCGGATCAGAACACAAACCCCACTGAAATCGGTAGGAACCCGAAATTTGGGACCCAAAAATGTAAAATGAGAACCCCAGACATGAATTTCAGCAAGAACCTGAACGGTAGAGGAGGTGTCCTGTGTGGTGTAGTATATAGAGTATGTGTCCTGTGTGGTGTAGTATATAGAGGAGGTGTCCTGTGTGGTGTAGTATAGAGGTGTCCTGTGTGGTGTAGTATAGAGGTGTCCTGTGTGGTGTAGTATATAGAGGAGGTGTCCTGTGTGGTGTAGTATATAGAGGAGGTGTCCTGTGTGTTGTAGTATAGAGGTGTCCTGTGTGGTGTAGTATATAGAGGAGGTGTCCTGTGTGGTGTAGCATATAGAAGAGGTGTCCTGTGTGGTGTAGTATATAGAGGAGGTGTCCTGTGTGGTGTAGTATATAGAGGAGGTGTCCTGTGTGGTGTAGTATAGAGGTGTCCTGTGTGGTGTAGTATATAGAGGAGGTGTCCATTGTGGTGTAGTATATAGAGGAGGTGCCCCCCTGTGTGGTGTAGTATATAGAGGAGGTGTCCTGTGTGGTGTAGTATATATAGGAGGTGTCCTGTGTGGTGCAGTATATATAGGAGGTGTCCTGTGTGGAATAGTATATAAAGGAGGTGTCCTGTGTGGTGTAGTATATAGAGGAGGTGTCCTGTGTGGTGTAGTATATAGAGGAGGTGTCCTGTGTGGTGTAGTATAGAGGAGGTGTCCTGTGTGGTGTAGTATATAGAGGAGGTGTCCTGTGTGGTGTAGTATATTTAGGAGGTGTCCTGTGTGGAATAGTATATAGAGGAGGTGTCCTGTGTGGTGTAGTATATAGAGGAGGTGTCCTGTGTGGTGTAGTATATAGAGGAGGTATCCTGTGTGGTGTAGTATATAGAGGAGGTGTCCTGTGTGGTGTAGTATATAGAGGAGGTGTCCTGTGTGGTGTAGTATATAGAGGAGGTGTCCTGTGTGGTGTAGCATATAGAGGAGGTGTCCTGTGTGGTGTAGTATATAGAGGAGGTGTCCTGTGTGGTGTAGTATATAGAGGAGGTGTCCTGTGTGGTGTAGTATATAGAGGAGGTGTCCATTGTGGTGTAGTATATAGAGGATGTGTCCCCCTGTGTGGTGTAGTATATAGAGGAGGTGTCCTGTGTGGAATAGTATATAGAGGAGGTGTCCTGTGTGGTGTAGTATAGAGGATGTGCCCTGTGTGGTGTAGTATATAGAGGAGGTGTCCTGTGTGGTGTAGTATAGAGGAGGTGTCCTGTGTGGTGTAGTATAGAGGAGGTGTCCTGTGTGGTGTGGTGTAGTATATAGAGGAGGTGCCCTGTGTGGTGTAGTATATAGAGGAGGTGTCCTGTGTGGTGTAGTATATAGAGGAGGTGTCCTGTGTGATGTAGGATAGAGGAGGTGTCCTGTGTGGTGTAGTATATAGAGGAGGTGTCCTGTGTGGTGTAGTATATAGAGGAGGTGTCCTGTGTGGTGTAGTATATAGAGGAGGTGTCCTGTGTGGTGTGGTGTAGTATATAGAGGAGGTGCCCTGTGTGGTGTAGTATATAGAGGAGGTGTCCTGTGTGGTGTAGTATATAGAGGAGGTGTCCTGTGTGATGTAGGATAGAGGAGGTGTCCTGTGTGGTGTAGTATATAGAGGAGGTGTCCTGTGTGGTGTAGTATATAGAGGAGGTGTCCTGTGTGGTGTAGTATATAGAGGAGGTGTCCTGTGTGGTGTAGTATATAGAGGAGGTGCCCTGTGTGGTGTAGTATATAGAGGAGGTGTCCTGTGTGGTGTAGTATATAGAGGAGGTGTCCTGTGTGGTGTAGTATAGAGGATGTGTCCTGTGTGGTGTAGTATAGAGGAGGTGTCCTGTGTGGTGTAGTATAGAGGAGGTGTCCTGTGTGGTGTAGTATATAGAGGAGGTGTCCTGTGTGGTGTAGTATATAGAGGAGGTGTCCTGTGTGGTGTAGTATATAGAGGAGGTGTCCTGTGTGTTGTAGTATAGAGGAGGTGTCCTGTGTGGTGTAGTATAGAGGAGGTGTCCTGTGTGGTGTAGTATATAGAGGAGGTGTCCTGTGTGGTGTAGTATATAGAGGAGGTGTCCTGTGTGTTGTAGTATAGAGGAGGTGTCCTGTGTGGTGTAGTATATAGAGAAGGTGTCCTGTGTGGTGTAGTATATAGAGGAGGTGTCCTGTGTGGTGTAGTATATAGAGGATGTGTCCCCCTGTGTGGTGTAGTATATAGAAGAGGTGTCCTGTGTGGTGTAGTATATAGAGGATGTGTCCTGTGTGGTGTAGTATATAGAGGAGGTGTCCTGTGTGGTGTAGTATATAGAGGAGGTGTTCTGTGTGGAGTAGTATATAGAGGAGGTGTCCTGTGTGGTGTAGTATATAGAGGAGGTGTCCTGTGTGGTGTAGTATATAGAGGAGGTGTCCTGTGTGGTGTAGTATATAGAGGATGTGTCCTGTGTGGTGTAGTATATATAGGAGGTGTCCTGTGTGATGTAGTATATAGAGGAGGTGTCCTGTGTGGTGTAGTATATAGAGGAGGTCTCCTGTGTGGTGTAGTATATAGAGGAGGTGTCCTGTGTGGTGTAGTATATATAGGAGGTGTCCTGTGTGGTGTAGTATATAGAGGATGTGTCCTGTGTGGTGTAGTATATATAGGAGGTGTCCTGTGTGATGTAGTATATAGAGGAGGTGTCCTGTGTGGTGTAGTATATAGAGGAGGTGTCCTGTGTGGTGTAGTATATAGAGGAGGTGTCCTGTGTGGTGTAGTATATAGAGGAGGTGTCCTGTGTGGTGTAGTATATAGAGGAGGTGTCCTGTGTGGTGTAGTATATAGAGGAGGTGTCCTGTGTGGTGTAGTATATAGAGGAGGTGTCCTGTGTGGTGTAGTATATAGAGGAGGTGTCCTGTGTGGTGTAGTATATAGAGGAGGTGTCCTGTGTGTTGTAGTATATAGAGGAGGTGTCCTGTGTGGTGTGGTGTAGTATATAGAGGAGGTGCCCTGTGTGGTGTAGTATATAGAGGAGGTGTCCTGTGTGGTGTAGTATATAGAGGAGGTGTCCTGTGTGGTGTAGTATATAGAGGTGGTGGTGCCCTGTGTGGTGTAGTATATAGAGGAGGTGTCCTGTGTGGTGTAGTATATAGAGGAGGTGTCCTGTGTGGTGTAGTATATAGAGGTGGTGGTGTCCTGTGTGGTGTAGTATATAGAGGAGGTGTCCTGTGTGGTGTAGTATATAGAGGAGGTGTCCTGTGTGGTGTAGTATATAGAGGAGGTGTCCTGTGTGGTGTAGTATATAGAGGAGGTGTCCTGTGTGGTGTAGTATATAGAGGAGGTGTCCTGTGTGGTGTAGTATATAGAGGAGGTGTCCTGTGTGGTGTAGTATATAGAGGATGTATCCTGTGTGGTGTAGTATATAGAGGATGTATCCTGTGTGGTGTAGTATATAGAGGAGGTGTCCTGTGTGGTGTAGTATATAGAGGATGTATCCTGTGTGGTGAAGTATATAGAGGATGTGTCCTGTGTGGTGTAGTATATAGAGGAGGTGTCCTGTGTGGTGTAGTATATAGAGGAGGTGTCCTGTGTGGTGTAGTATATAGAGGAGGTGTCCTGTGTGGTGTAGTATATAGAGGAGGTGTCCTGTGTGGTGTAGTATATAGAGGAGATGTCCTGTGTGGTGTAGTGTATAGAGGAGGTGTCCTGTGTGGTGTAGTATATAGAGGAGGTGTCCTGTGTGGTGTAGTATAGAGGATGTGTCCTGTGTGGTGTAGTATATAGAGGAGATGTCCTGTGTGGTGTAGTATATAGAGGAGGTGTCCTGTGTGGTGTGCCCCACCACCCACTCACCACCACTACCATACATATGACCATCATACTACTAAATGCTAAATAATACCACACCATAGTCACTAAATATAATCACCAATATTATCACCCCACAAAGGACACATAATACCGCCACACCCTGACCACGTTACCACTGCCTAATGACTAACAATACCACCAGTACTGCTACTGAATAAGAACCATGGTACAAAGTCACTTCTTTTAGCCGTAACATCTATCGTGACAAGTAACATTTTAGGCTAGGCACTTTTCCAGCACCCGCCTCACCTTTCCTCTACACAGATCTCCATCTATAGTGACCAAACATGACTAGTTCCCCTTTAAGACCCACACAGTAGTTAGTCCCCTTCTGTTCCTTCACACTGTAAATACCTAACTTTTTGCATTTAATAAAATCCCTTCTGCAACTCCACACTATTACAATGCGCTCTTCAATGTACCAAAATTATAACCCCCCCCCTCCTATGGGGGGGTCCTATGTACCCCAAGTAGCCATAATCCCCTCTTCTTGGGTCCCTAGGTAGCAATAACCCCCTCCAGTGGCAATAGGTAGTAATAATCTCCGCTACTGTGCCCCCAGGAAGTAATAATCCCCCCTCCTGTTCCCCCAGGTAGTAATAATCTCTCCTCCTGTTCCCCCAGGTAGTAATAATCTCCCCTCCTTTTCCCCAGGAAGTAATAATCCCCCCTCCTGTTCCCCCAGGTAGTAATAATCTCCCCTCCTTTTCCCCAGGAAGTAATAATCCCCCCTCCTTTGCCCCCAGGAGGTAATAATCTCCCCTTCTGTGCCCCCAGGTAGTAATAATCTCCCCTCCTTTTCCCCAGGAAGTAATAATCCCCCCTCCTGTTCCCCCAGGTAGTAATAATCTCCCCTCCTTTTCCCCAGGAAGTAATAATCCCCCCTCCTTTGCCCCCAGGAGGTAATAATCTCCCCTTCTGTGCCCCCAGGTAGTAATAATCTCCCCTCCTTTTCCCCAGGAAGTAATAATCCCCCCTCCTGTTCCCCCAGGTAGTAATAATCTCCCCTCCTTTTCCCCAGGAAGTAATAATCCCCCCTCCTTTGCCCCCAGGAGGTAATAATCTCCCCTTCTGTGCCCCCAGGTAGTAATAATCTCCGCTTCTGTGCCCCCAAATAGTAATAATCCCTCCTCCTGTGCCCCGAGGAAGTAATAATCTCTCCTCCTGTGCCCCCAGGTAGTAATAATCTCCCCTCCTTTTCCCCAGGAAGTAATAATCTCCCCTTCTGTGCCCCCAGGTAGTAATAATCTCCGCTTCTGTGCCCCCAAATAGTAATAATCCCTCCTCCTGTGCCCCGAGGAAGTAATAATCTCTCCTCCTGTGCCCCCAGGTAGTAATAATCTCCCCTCCTTTGCCCCCAGGTTGTAATAATCTGCGCTTCTGTGCCCCCAGGTAGTAATAATCTCCGCTTCTGTGCCCCCAGGAAGTAATAATCTCCCCTCCTTTGCCCCCAGGTAGTAATAATCTCCCCTCCTTTGCCCCCAGGTTGTAATAATCTGCGCTTCTGTGCCCCCAGGAAGTAATAATCTCTCATCCTGTGCCCCCAGGTAGTAATAATCTCCCCTCCTGTGCCCCCAGGTAGTAATAATATCTCCTCCTGTGCCCCCAGGTAGTAATAATCTCCCCTCCTTTGCCCCCAGGTTGTAATAATCTCTCCTCCTGTGCCCCCATGAAGTAGTAATCTCTGCTTCTCTGTCCCCAGGTAGTAATAATCTCCCGTCCTTTGCCCCAAGGTTGTGATAATCTCTCCTCCTGTGCCCCCAGGTAGTAATAATCTCCGCTTCTGTGCCCCCAGGTAGTTATAATCTCCCCTCCTGTTCCCCCATGTAGTAATAATCTCTCCTCCTGTGCCCCCAGGTAGTAATAATCTCCCCTCCTGTTCCCCCATGTAGTAATAATCTCCCCTCCTGTGCCCCCAGGTAGTAATAATCTCCCCTCCTGTTCCCCCATGTAGTAATAATCTCCCCTCCTGTTCCCCCATGTAGTAATAATCTCCCCTCCTGTGGCCCAAACAGCAATAAATCTCTTCTGTGCACCCAAATAGTTATAACCCCCCAAAGTAGTAATAATCCGCTAATGCAACCCAAATTGTAATACCCCCCCCCCCTTCTGTGCCCCTATCCCCCAAAAAAGAGACAAAACACAGGAAGTCCCAGACCTTTGTGTGCTCAGAAAAGGAAAGACACCTGTCCATCATGCAGGATGAATATCACTAAAGCAATTTAGAGCAACTAACTTATACTAATTCTATTATCAGTTCTGCAGTTTACAGAGAGACAATGCTTTGTTATAAAACCGGTCAGTATAATGTCATTGTACGGTTACAGAGATTTTGGTGAGCTGACCGTACAATGCGAGCACACCCAGGATTCTCTGCTACATGTACAGTGAAGGGAGACACCTTGTGGCCATATGTATAATGTTGATTAAAACATAGAAAACATAAAAAACTAAAGAGAGTATATTGCAAAGCTGCTTGGGATCCCAACCCCTGTGCCTCTTTGAGGTGGCCCCCCACACACCTTCAATAAGTGACGGCAGAATGATTGTCTGGCCCTCAGTTATCTCTCCCGTCCAGCTACCTAGGATGGTGATTCTATTACAGCAAGCACTTCTAGGTGGAGATCTACTTTAAAGATGACGCTGCTCAAGTTTTCGGTGAGGTTGGAGATTTTTCTGTGACTCCAGGAGAATCTTTGTTCGGGGACATTTCTGCTTTGCCAGTAAAACTTTCTGTACAGGGACGTGACGGTAAACTGGGGCGACCATCTGGAGTCCTGCTCAAAACTGCAAGCAGAGAAGAAAAGCTTAGACCAAGAAAATGTTACGACCGCATAAATCTTCAAGGATGTGAAGGCTGGAGGTCACAAGAGGTCACAAGAGGACACACGCTAACCCAAGGTCATAACAAGCGACGGCCAGAGGAAGCACAATGGAGGCTTATAAACCTCTAGTGTGATATCAGGGTCACTGCAATTAGACCTGTAAGAGACATGGTGGTAGGAGTGTTTTCCACCTCCCATTACTGTCAAGGACTGACCCCCTACCCCCATCTTATAAGTTTAAGGGGTAGTTCACAACAAAAAAAACATTTAAATCAACTGGTGGCAGATATTTGTAATTTACTTCTATTTAAAAATCTCCAGTCTATATCAGCTGCTGTACGTCCTGCAGGAAGTGGTGTATTCTCTCCAGTCTGACACAGTGCTCTCTGCTGCCACCTCTGTCCATGTCAGGAACTGTCCAGAGCAGCAGCAAATCCCTATAAAAAAACCTCTCCTGCTCTGGACAGTTCCTGACATGGACAGAGGTGGCAGCAGAGAGCACTGTGTCACACTGGAGAGAATACACCACTTCCTGCAGGACATACAGCAGCTGATAAGTACAGGAAGAATGGATATTTTTAAATATAAATAAATTACAGATCTCTGCCACTTTCTAGCATCTGAAGGAGAAACTTTTTGGGTGACCCCATCTTTATATAAGAACTGCTTGGTCTTGGCCCACACTTGCTTGTCTCACCTGCTACCTACCCATATAGGAAGCAAGGTCATCAAGACATTCTAGCTGTGCAAACCACCATTTCTAAAAGAAGAGGAAGGGTTCTGACCAGTCCACATTACTTATGAGGAAGGAGGCCGCCTAAACTGGGGCTCCAAATGGTCCATGGTGTCCACAGGAGCTGCTTCTATAGCAGGTACTTCCCAACCATCATACAGGAGAAGCCATCACCACCCTGCAGCTGGTTCAGTCCACCAATGGGATGTATTCGGTCCCAGTGCCTAGGGCAACATGAGCTGTATATACGGCCCTGACCACCATGAATATTAACCCCTTTACTGATGTACACCAATGGGGATATTGGATTTATTGCCCTAGACCACCAGGTATATTAGCATTAACCCCCTCACTGTTCATTAACTCTGTCAGCAGGTTTCTGGTGTCCTATGTCAGGGTAGTATATACTAGTGACAGAGAAGCTGAGCAGAATGATGGATCACTTCTGTGCAGCTGATCCACAGATCTCCTCCTGAATAACATGAACAATAGGTAGTCCTCTCCATTATGTGCATGAGCCCAGTAGTCCTGGATATTCATGAGAAGCGGAAAACCCCGCCCACCAGCTGCTGATTGGCAGTTATCCATGCTGTGTATACGCAGTCACCTGTCAGTCAGCAGCTGGAGGGCGGGGGGGGGGGGGAGAGGTGTGGCAAGAATCTTATTCACCTGCATATTAGGAGAACTGCTGAACAGGAATACACCGATCTGTTTAGCATTTTGTCACTAGTTTCTGTTGCTCTCATTTAAGGCAGCATAAACCTAACAACAGATTTCCTTTAAAAATCTTAGATCTTCCAGTACTTATATCATTCAGGAAGTGGTAAATTCTTTCCAGTCTGACACAGTGCTCACTGCTGCCACCTCTGTCCATGTCAGGAACTGTCCAGAGCGGCAGAAAATCTTGTAGAAAACCTCTCCTGCTCTGGACAGTTCCTGACATGGACAGAGATGGCAGCAGAGAGCACTGTGTCAGACTGGAGAGAATACACCACTTCCTGCAGAACATACAGTAGCTGATAAGTACTGTAAGACTGGAGATTTTTAAATACAAGTAATTTACTAATCTGTATAACTTTCTGACAACAGTTGATTTAAAAACATAGGGCGGCATCTAACTTCTCCAGCTGCTGGGAGTCAAATGCCGAACGTTCAAGTTTGGAGAATGTTACTGAACCTGAACAGTTCGGCAACTCGCTCAACACTAACCTAAGCTATACCCCAGATATTACCCATGGGGATTGTGGCGGTCTAAGCTGGGTGCCCCCCTATGCTGGTCCATAGTGCCCACAGGGGCTGCCTCCATGCTATATATCCTCTGTATTTATAGAATGATGTATATTTATAGCCGGCGCCTCCGGCCAGCTGACAGGTTTGTTTATGATGCGCGGTGTGGGGACCCCCAGATAAGAAGCTGTAAAATTCCCTCTAATAACAGGATCTGTCAATCAGAAGGTGGAGGTGAATGCATTAAGTCCTCCGACGGCTGAAATTACCCATGATCCTCGGCACATTATATGTAATCCTCTCCACTGGGTTTTATTGTAAAGCGTCGGCTTAAGAAAAAAAAAATTGGATTTATGGAAAGTGCGAATGAATGATTTCCCCCTGAATGTCGGGTGAATTTTATGCGTCAGCTTTGTAATGTGTGAGTGTTCGGGCAGACGGGTCGGTGGCGTGGATCCAGCGAGGCATCCAGTAATGAGTCAACCAGTCAGCGCGCCCCGGGTAATACTTCTCAAAGATCTGACGGTAGAAGTAACCTTCCTTTGTCTTAGGAGAATTAAAGGGAAACTCCTCGGCAGACTTCTCCAGCATCATGTCATCAACCTGGAGAGAAAAGACCAAGGAAACAATGCTCATTCAATCAGCAACAATGTATCGGAATCAGTCCCCCGCATGGACCATGGCTTCTCCCACGACTATAGGAACCGCGCACAATGAACCGGAAAAATGACTTGGTTCTTGTAACCTGTTTTGTGCTAAAGAATGGATTCAGCCGGAATGTTCCTTCTCCGAGTGATAGAATGGCGTCCTGTATATCCCAGTTATATAAAACCAAATATATCACTTATATTGGGATTGCTTCATTTTTCAGGACCAGGGACAGCATGAAAGTATAATGTACATAGGCGGGGAAGGCTGCCCCCAAATGACACAAGTATGGATATGGTATTACACTTACCATTGCTGCTCTCACAGAATGGGGAAGACATAGGGTCCAGACATGTGAGCACAGGCATATCCTGCTAATTTTGGTCATGTGGGTCTTATAAAGGAGTGCGAGCTGTTCAGAGAGGGAGAACTGTGAAACACGAACTGGAGAGAATGAAACGGCTGCACATCCCAACTATGGCTGACACTAATGCCGCTAGGCCTATATTAAAAATCAACACCAGAGTGTCTGTATATGAATTGATCAAGCCATATTGCCCCGTGTACCACCGCGCAGGTCCTCTGGTCCACACGGGCCCCTACGCTATCCCTCCTGTCTGTCCCATTCTATCTTTGATAGCTATGGTGAGTGCAATACCTTATCCAGACTTGTGCTTTTTGGGGGCAGCTTCCTCCGCCGATGGTGCTGGCTGGGTTTTGGTGTGGCATTTTTGGGTCTGGACCTGTGGCATGGTGGTTGCAGGGCCGTTCCATGGCCTCCCTTCCCTGACTGTGCACGCCTGCGGGGGTGGTGGTCACTGACCGGCACAGTGTGGACTTAGTGTAGGGACCCATGTGTATCAGATACCTGCACGCGGTACATGGGGCAGTATGGCTTGATCAATTCACATACAGAATTCTGATGTTTTTTATGCAGCCGAGAGGTACTAGTATCAGCCATAGGTGTGATGTGCAGCACTCTTTTTCTTCCCTGAACCGTATTTTGTATCTCTCTTTTCTCCGTGTTTTGCACTCCTCCTGGTGAGACCCACATGACCGCAATTAGCAGGAGACACCTGAGTGCTCATGGTTTTAATCCCTCCTGTCTATCCCATTCTATCTTTGATAGCTATGGTGAGTGCAATACCTTATCCAGACTTGTGCTGTTTGGGGGCAGCTTCCTCCGCCGGTGGTGCTGGCTGGGTTTTGGTGTGGCATTTTTGGGTCTGGTCCTGTGGCATGGTGGTTGCAGGGCCGTTCCATGGCCTCCCTTCCCTGACTGTGCACGCCTGCGGGGGTGGTGGTCACTGACTGGCACGGTGTGGACTTAGTGTAGGGACCCATGTGTATCAGATACCTGCACGCGATACATGGGGCAGTATGGCTTGATCAATTCACATACAGAATTCTGATGTTTTTTATGCAGCCGAGAGGTACTAGTATTAGCCATAGGTGTGAGGTGCAGCGCTCTTTTTCTTCCCTGAACCGTATTATAGTAGTTATATTCTTGTATATAGGAGCAGTATTATAGTAGTTATATTCCTGTGTATAGGGGGCAGTATTATAGTAGTTATATTCCTGTATATAGGAGCAGTATTATAGTAGTTATATTCATGTATATAGGAGCAGTATTATAGTAGTTATATTCCTGTATATAGGGAGCAGTATTATAGTAGTTATATTCCTGTATATAGGAGCAGTATTATAGTAGTTATATTCCTGTATATAGGAGCAGTATTATAGTAGTTATATTCCTGTATATAGGAGCACTATTATAGTAATTATATTCCTGTACATAGGAGCAGTATTATAGTAGTTATATTCTTGTATATAGGGGACAGTATTATAGTAGTTATATTCCTGTATATAGGAGCAGTATTATAGTAGTTATATTCCGGTATATAGGAGCAGTATTATAGTAGTTATATTCCGGTATATAGGAGCAGTATTATAGTAGTTATGCGGTTCAGGGAAGAAAAAGAGTGCTGCACCTCACACCTATGGCTGATACTAGTGCCGCTAGGCTAAATAAAAAACACATCAGAATTTTGTGTATGAATTGATCAAGCCATACTGCCCCATGTACCTCGTGCCGGTATCTGATACACATGGGTCCCTACACTAAGTCCACACCGTGCCAGTCAGTGGCCACCAACCCCGCAGGCGTGCACAGCCAGGGAACGGGGGCCATGGGACGGCCCTGCGACCCCCATGTCACAGGACCAGACCCAAAAACACCACACCAGAACCCGGCCAGCACCGCCGGCGGAGAAGGTCGCCCCCAAACAGCACAAGTCAGATACCGGCACGAGGTACATGGGACAGTATGGCTTGATCAATTCATACACAAAATTCTGATGTGTTTTTTATTTAGCCTAGGGGCACTAGTATCAGCCATAGGTGTGAGGTGCAGCACTCTGTTTCTTCCCTGAACCGCATTTTGTTTCTCTCTTTTCTCCGTGTATTGCACTCCTCCTGGTGAGACCCACATGACCGCAATTAGCAGGAGACACCTGAGTGCACATGGTTTTAATCCCTCCTGTTTTTTCCCATTCTGTTTGCAGCAGCTATGGTGAGTGTAATACCTTATCCAGACTTGTGCTGCTTGGGGGCGACCTTCTCCGCCGGCGGTGCTGGCCGGGTTCTGGTGTGGTGTTTTTGGGTCTGGTCCTGTGACATGGGGGTCGCAGGGCCGTCCCATGGCCCACGTTCCCTTACTGTGCGCGCCTGCGGGGTTGGTGGCCACTGACTGGCACGGTGTGGACTTAGTGTAGGGACCCATGTGTATCAGATACCTGCACGATGGTACATGGGGCAGTATGGCTTGATCAATTCATACACAAAATTCTGATGTGTTTTTTATTTAGCCTAGGGGCACTAGTATCAGCAGGGCCGGCGTCAGCACCCGGCTAAGTAGGGCAAATGCCGGGGCCCACAGCTCCTCTAGGGGCCCACTCCCGTTTGTTACTACATTTTTTTTGTTAGTAAAAAAGAAAAAAAAGTGTAGTAACAAAGGGGACTGGGCCCCTAGAGGCCGCATGTGACAGTTAGGGGCCACGCCGATACATACTGGGGCCCCCGAGCACCTGTCTTCCATCACAAATCTTCCCTACAGCCGAGTAGGAAAGAGGACCTTTGAGTCTGAAGGACCTTTGATGATGTCACGGGTCATGTGATCGGACACATGACCTGATAGAGGGCAGCAGGTAGGCTCTGCAAACTAAGTGTCCTGTATGTGCTGGTTCTTCTACTTGTTTTGTGTATAGAGGTCCTGCTGTAATATATATATATATCTATTACAGCAGGATATATATATATATATATATATATATTTATATATATATATATTACAGCAGGACCTCTATACACAAAACAACTAGATATCTGTATCTATCTATCTACCTATCTCCTATCTATCTATCTATCTATCTATCTATCTCCTATTTATCTATCTATCTATCTATCTATTTCCCTATCTCCTATCTATCTATCTATCTCCTATCTATCTATCTATCTATCTATCTCCTATCTATCTATCTATCTATCTATCTATCTATCTATCTATCTATCTATCTATTTCCCTATCTCCTATCTATCATATGAACATGGTGAGACCTCTAGTTCTCCTATATACAGGCCCTGCAGTGATATACAGCGTGTGTGTGTGTGTATATATATATATATATATATATATATATATATATATATATATATATATATATATATATCACTGCAGGGCCTGTATATAGGAGAACTAGAGGTCTCACCATGTTTATATTATAAATATATATATATATATATATATATATATATATATATAAAATGCTGGTGCTGCTAGTTCTCTAGTATACAGCTCCTGCTCTGTGTGTGTGTATGTATATACACACACACACACAGAAGGAGCTGTATACTAGAGAACTAGCAGCACCAGCATTATATATATATATAATCCTGTGACTGGGTCTGACTCCTCCAGAGTCCTGACTACTGCAGAGATCAGGAGATACAGGAGGAGAAAGATATGCAGCAGCCGCATGTTTCTTCTGCTGCAAATCTTTCCTCGCCTGTCTCTCCATGATTTGCTCCTCAAAGGGGCCCGCCGAGGCTCTGTCGCCCAAGGGCCCACAAAAAGCTGGAGCCGGCCCTGAGTATCAGCCATAGGTGTGAGGTGCAGCACTCTGTTTCTTCCCTGAACCGCATTATAGTAGTTATATTCCTGTATATAGGAGCAGTATTATAGTAGTTATATTCCTGTATATAGGAGCAGTATTATAGTAGTTATATTCCTGTATATAGGAGCAGTATTATAGTAGTTATATCCCTGTATATAGGAGCAGTATTATAGTAGTTATATTCTTGTACATACAGGGCAGTATTATAGTAGTCATTTTATTATAATACAATCATGCATTAAAATTCTCAATTTCTACAGATGTAAATTGAGACGTATGACCTGGTATTACAATGAATACAACATCAATGGAGGACGACAGACTTCCCTCAGTTCATCATCCCTAACTCTCCAACGTGTTTATCCATGAACTTTTTTTTTTCTAAAGAGATTATTCTGACTGCTCTCACTAGAAGAGATGTAGACATCTGAGTCACTGTACAGAAGATGCACAAATTATAATATCTATAAAAATGACACAATGGTTATAAGTGGTAAAATAACAGTACAGCAGCTCCCCCTGGGGGATATTAGGGTTAATACAGCTCAGCTATTAGTGCATTTAAAATTTACAGAATATACTCCAAGGGGGGATTTATCATTGTGCACCCCTGGCACATTCGTCCCTTTACCCTGGTGAATGCCTGCTGTATCCTCCACTCACCTGATTTATTTTTGCGCAATGCCTGCGCGGGTGCAGGGCCGGCCGGCTGTACTAATAGGCGTACACCTCTTAGTAAATCTGGCTGGGGAAAGGGGGCAGGGTTTTATTTAGGACTGGCATACTTGTACACCAGTCTTGATAAATTTCCCCCAAGTATTTCTTCAGGAAAGTTTTCTTACCACATAATTTTCTATTTTCATTCAGAATACACTGCCAGGATGTTGTATGTTTCATTTTTGTCACAAGGTATATTGTAACTAATCAAAGTATACAAGTACAGCGATTTGCAATAAATTAGAATATCAACAAAAAGTTATTTTTTTTCCAGTAATTCAATTCAAAAAGTGACCTCATATATTCTATAGAATTATTACATACAGAGTGAACTTTTTCAAGTATTTATTTCTGTTAAAATTGATGATTATGGATTACAGCCAAAAAAAAAAACCAAAAGTCAGTATTTCAGAAAATTTTAATAATATATAAAACCAACTGAAATTTTTTTTTTTAACACAGAAATGTCGGCCAAATGAAAAGTCTTTACAATAAATACTCTCAATACTTTCAAATACTCCTGTGATTATCATACTATGAAGATATATACTGATATATATGCCTATAGAGCCTTATGAATCTTGATACAGGTGTGTTTTTTTAATTTTGCTTGTATTCTTCACTGGTTAATTTTATTTTTTATTTGTTTCATCTTATGAATATAAAAATTATTTATCTCTATACACAATTCTGACTTATTATAATCACTCATTTATGATATAACCAGAAACTATATATATCTAAGACTATACATATTAACTTGGATAATTTAAGGGGAGTTACGCTAGAGAGCCTACTACTTCTATTACTCATATTTGCTGGTTCTTGGTGCCAACCAAGTAGTGCACTCGCTGTACACCCCTCTTCCTAACAGTACTGTTAGGTTGGGTTCTTACACTAGAATATTTCAAATACTCTCAATACTTAGTTGGGGCACCTTTTGCATGAAGGACGGCATCAATGCGGCAAAGTGGCATGGGTGCGACCAGCTGATGGCCCTGCAGAGGTGTTAGTGAAGCCCAGGTTGCTTTGATAGTCACCTTCAGCTCGTCTGCATTGTTGGCTCTGGTGTCTTTCATCTTTCTCTTGACAATCGCTCATAAATTCTCTATGGGGTTAAGGTCTGGTGAGTTTGCTGGCGAATCAAGCCCAGTGATGATGCGGTTAGTAACCAGGGATTGGGACTTTTGGCCGTGTGGACAGGTGCCAAATCCTGCTGGAAGATGAAAATGCCATCTCCAAAAATCTTTTCAGCATAGGGAAGCATGAAGGGCTCTAAGATGTCCTGGTAGACGGCAGTGGTGACTTTGGTGTTGATGAAACCCAGTGAAGCTCCACCAGCAGATGACATGGCTCCCCAAACCATCATTGGTCGTGGAAACTTCACACTAGACCTCAAGCAGCTTGGATTGTGTACAGCCTCTCTACTCTTCCTCCAGGAGCTTGGATTGGGCCTCTCCACTCTTTCTCCAGCAGCTTGGATTGGGCCTCTCCACTCTTCCTCCAGCAGCTTGGATTGTGTACAGCCTCTCCACTCTTCCTCCAGTCTCTGGGACCGAGATTTCCAATTGAAATGCAACATTTACTTCCATCTGAGATCCGCCCCTTGGACCACTGATCAGCAGTCCAGTTCTTCTTTTCCTTGGCCCAGATAAGACGCTTCTGGCCTTGTTTCTTGGTCAGGAGTGACACATGGGATGCAACACTTGTAGCCCGTGTCCTGCAGACGTCTGGATGTGCTTGTGGCTTTTGAAGCACTGACTCCAGCAGCAGGCCACTCTTTGTGAATCTCTCCCAAATTTTTTAATAAAATTTTTGTTACAATCCTGTAAGACTGTGGTTCTTCTGGTTGCTTGTGCACCTTTTTGTACCACACTTTTTCCTTCCACTCAACTTTCCATTAATATGCTTTGATACAGCACTCTGAGAACAGCCAGCTTCTTTAGCAATAAACTTTTGTGGCTTACCCTCCTTGCGGAGTGTGTGAATGACGGCCTTCTGGACATCTGTCAAGTCAGCAGTCTTCCCCATGATTGTGTTACATACTGAACCAGACTATTATAACACTTAGGAAGCCACTGCAGGTGTTTTTGGTTAATTATTTTAATTTTATGAAATACTGACTTTTGGGTTTTTCTTGGCTGTAATCCATAATCATCAACTTTAACAGAAATAAACGCTTGAAAAAGTTCACTCTGTATGTAATGACTCTATAGAATATATGAGGTCACTTTTTGAATTGAAATACTGAAAAAACCCTTTTTGTTGATGTTCTAATTTATTGCAAACCACTGTATATTCTCAGAGGAAAGTATAGAAATTGTGCTGGGGTGATCCTGGGGTCACATGCAGACATGCAGCCTGGACTTTACGGGGAATTTCCCAACTTTAATCTTGCCAATCTGGTGGCCATGTGCTATGTTGGCCTTAATTGACCCTGCCCTTTGGGCCCCTGAGTATTTAAAGGGGTATTCCAAGAAAAATTTACTTGTCCGCTACCAAACAATAGTTGACTAATAAGAGATCACACCCATCTCCATATTGGCCCCCGGCTTTTGTGTTATGAATAGAGCCGTGGATACGGCACATGACCTGTGGCTCTATTCATTCCTATGGAGGTGCCAGAGAGAGCAGAGTACAGCGCTCTTCCAGCTTACTCAGCTCTTTCCGGAACCTCCATAGGAATGAATAGAGCCGTGGGTCATGTGCCGTAGCCACGGATCTATTCATAACACAGAAGCCGGGGGCCGATACAAAGATTGCCGGGGGTTTGGAACCCCTGTGATCTCTTACTTGTCCCCTATCCTGTAGATTCCTGTTAATCCTGTAAAGTAAATTTTTCTTGGACTATGGGATAATGGGATATGTTATTCCATTACTATCTCAGACCCATGTACCTGCTGTTCTATATGATCCTGCAAAATGGAAAACCAGGATTTCTTTATAGAAGTCATTCCATCACTAAACGCTTCTTTGGGTCTCCACAGGATGTCTTTGGGTAGAAGGTTGGCTTCCTCAAAGGCTTCTCGCAGGAGGTATTTCTCAATTCCGTTCTGTGCAGAATAAACCACAGTCAGAACACGACAATGGCAACACTCAAAACTAACAGGTATAAGTTATATATCACAGCTCAATGCCCCACCTTAGGCATCCGTAGCTCGGAGGGCAGAGAGAGGTAGTACGCGGTAAAGCGGTGGTCCAGGAAAGGCACTCGTAGTTCAAGACTAATACAGAGAAAAAAAACTATTAAGTGTAAGTGACACAAAGCTTAAATTGCTGATATGACCTCTATGAAAACTTAAGCTAATGACATGATGCATCTCTGAGGCTCAAATTTAGGGGGACATTTACTATTGGGTCTAAAATGTTAGTTTTTCTAAAGAGTATTCGTTTGGTTTTTACCCAGCTCAATAGGACTAATAAACAAACTTTTCAACGTTGTGAACAGAATATTAGCAGAATATTCGCAAAACATTGTGCAAAGTCGCAAATAATAAATTGGGCAGAAATCCCCGATTATGTGAATTTTTGGGTGAATACTCAAAACAGGCACTTAAAAAAAAAATAAGTTGCATCTAAAAAAAAAAAAATTGGCCGTCGAATACTGGGTTCATTAATAGAACTTAGACCAAAAATGGGCAAAAAATCTAATTATTCACCTAAAAAGAGGTGCAAAGCCCTTGATAAATGTCCCCCTTAGTGTTTATTACTCCTTAAGAAACAGCAATGCTCTGCAGACTGATCTGACGGCAGATTGCTATGTATAGTATGAAGCACAAGTGCAACACTGCCATCTGCAGGTAAACTGAAGTACTGCAAAACTGTTGAAATGTTAGTTTAGGTATATGGGGTGCTGAGGTAGCAGTCATGAGTACTATATATGGCACTTGGTAAATGGGGATTATTCCAGTGTATAGACCAGGGATAGGGAACCTTCGGCCCTCCAGCAGTTGTAAAACTACAATTCCCATCATGCCTAGACACAGCCAAAGCTTTAGCTTAGGCAAGATAGGAATTGTAGTCTTACAACCACTGAAAGTCTAAGGGTTCCCTATCCCTTGTATAGACCTTTTAAGCCCATTGTCTGTACACCCTCTGGAGATTCTCACCCATGTGCAGCGGTTGTTCTGTCAGCTCGAAGGACATCAAACATATAGAGCTCCCGCAGTAAGCGCTCGCTGTCCTCCGACGCCTCTCCTGGAGAAGGGGCCTGTAAGGAGATTAGACGTTTATGTGTAATAATCCATGTAAAGCACCTCCAGCTTATTCCAGGCCTTGCAGACATAGAAGAGGTGACATCTAAATACTGCCCATCACAGAAATACAGTGTCTGCACACCAGGGCATGGCTGATCCTCTAGGGTGCGGCCCCTACTTGTCTCTTTGTACCTGCAGCACTGTACCGAAAAAGTAGGATATTTAAATTGTACGGTCATAAAAAACCTTCATGTGTTCTAGGCAGACGTTAAAAATTTTGATTGGTCAGAGTCTGAATGTTCAGCTGGAACCAGAGGGAAGTGCATTCTCTCTATGCTCTGTCCTTATGACTTCCACAATAAGTCTATGGGCCCGTCGTCCTGCTGGAGATACTTACCTGTCAGTGCCCTCCTGTTCCCCACACCTGTTCCTGCATACTTGCCAACAGTTCTAATTTTGGTTGAGCTGTTCCAGAAAGAGGGATGCAGAATGGGTGGATTTTATGTATGTTTGGTTATTCCCAGGGTGAAGCTTAAAGGGGGTTTCCAGGATTGGAAAAACTAAGCTGTCTTCTTGCTGTAGTATTACAATTCAGCTCCATTCAATTCAACTGAACTGCCATACCCACACCCAAACTGGTAGAAAGCAGCTATGTTTTTTAAGCCTGGTTAATCCTTTTAGGCTCTACCCTAGGACTGACACTGCCCGACAGGGTTCTGCAGGACACTAGTGGCCAATCCTTAGGTAGATCAACGAAGTGATGTATCAGTTTATTCAAGTCACAGACCTGATACCTACAAGAATGGGATAAGCTCCACCACTATGCCTACATACACCACACTGAGCTGAACAGCGAGGGTCACAGGGTCAGACCCCCAATTTTCAGCCATTGATATCCTAGCCAAAGGAGTTCTTATCAGCTGCTGTATGTCCTGTAGGAAGTGGTGTATTCTCTCCAGTCTGACACAGTGCTCTCTGCTGCCACCTCTGTCCATGTCAGGAACTGTCCAGAGCAGGAGAGTTTTTTTATTTGAATTTGCTGCTGCTCTGGGCAGTTCCTGACATGGACAGAGGTGGCAGCAGAGAGCCCTGTGTCGGACTGGATAGAATAAACCACTTTTTGCAGGACATACAGCAGCTGATAAGTACTGGAAGACTGGAGATTTAAAAATAGAATTAAATCACAAATCTGTATAACTTTCTTCCACCTATTGACTTGAAAGAAGACAAATTCGCTAGAATACATTAATGTTATAGATGCAATGAGGTTCCTGCCACCAAGGGGATGTTCACCTTGTGGAAGTAGATGTAGCCCTGTGTGAGCTCGTCGGAGCCTTCGCCCGAAAATATCACCACGCTGTCCGTCTTTTTTCTTATGTACTTGGAGATCAAATACATCCCTGAGAAAATATAATACAAATCTATTACTATGATATATATAGTTGTGCAAAAAAATAAAAAAGATCATGATTAGTGATGCCGAATGTTCGGGTTCTGAGAACATTTCTGAGCCCAGACAGTTCGGCTTCTCTGCTCAGCACTAATCATGTTTATGTTGTACTTATATTAGTGTTATGGAGCATTTTATGGCGGTATATTATAAGCGTTTTATTGCTCTGTTCTTTGATACAGGATGAGACTATTATCCTTGTATTTTGCAGTTCGGCCCCGGCAGGATCAGCGCCCTCTGCCTTACACATCACTGACTGATCTCCCAACAACTTTCTTATACATTTGCCCAATATCCTCTCTTATTCTGCTGTTTGCTCCAGTTCTCAATGATGTTTTTGTCATCAAAGCAACAAAGTATACGGTATAGATAAAAGGATGGGATGCGTTCTCTTCTCTATGTCCTATGGTAGCGCTCACGCGGATGGCGGGTCACGGAGGACAATGATATTTTTAGTTCTTAAAGCTGAAATCAAAAAGATGTTTGGAAGCGAAAGGTAAAGAAGTTTGCTTTAATTCTTAACACCAAAGGATAAAGAGAAATGTTGTATTTATAATGTGATATGAGGGTCCTGGAGCCACAGGCGGAGGGGCAGTCTACTATAGGGAGGGGGGGGAGCAGCTTTGTTCTTGTAGAACAAACTCTCCAAGAGTTGTGGCTGATGGGTAAATTTTCCTTCTAGATCCTGGACTTCTCCTTGAAGGGTATGTTCACACGTACCGGATCCGCAGCGAGTTTCTCCCCGAGACCCGCTGCGCATCCCTGCCCAGTAAACTCTATGGGCAGACAAACGAGTTTGTTCACAGCCTGCCCCGTTAACCCCCCGGCCGCCAGAGCCTATATTTTACCTGGTCCCCGCTCCAGATTGCTTCGCGGGGTTCCCGGCAGATCCCGCTCGGCCAATCAGTGTGCGCTGCTCCACGGCAGCGCACTGATTGGCTGAGCAGGACGTGAAGACACCGGGAGCCCCGAAGCAAGCCGGCGCGGGGACCAGGTGATGTATATGTTCCGGTGGCAGGGGGGGTTAGCGGGGCGGGCTGCGCACAAACTCGCAGCGGGATGTTCATCCTGCCCATAGAATTTACAGGGCAGGGATGCGCAGCGGGTCTCGGGAGAAACTCGCTGCGGATCCGGTACGTGTGAACATACCCTAAAGGGGTTCTCCAGCATTAGAAAAACATGGCTACTTTCTTCCAGAGATGGCACCGCTCTTGTGTCCAGTTTGGGTGCAGGTTTTATAACTCACTTCTATTGAAGTGAATGGAGCTTTATGGCAACCTGACCTGGAGACAAGAGTGGTGTTGTCTCTGGAAGAAAGTGGTCATGTTTTTTTTCTAACGTTGGATAAGGAGGAGGGGGGCTGAACATAACATCATGCACTCACCTCGGCCTCGGACGCGGACTGGCTGAGCGTGCCTGACACGCCACGTCCCAGGTCCCCACTGAGACCTAGAGGTGGCCAGGGACTGGAAATTGGAGCGGATGACAGTGAACCCCAGTGCTGGAACCGGGAGTTTTCCAGCTCTACAAAAACATGGCCACTTTCTTACATAGACAGCACCACTCTTGTCTCTAGTTCAGGTGTGGTTTGCAATTAATCTCTATTCATTTCAATGAGTTGCAAAACCTGCACCCAAACTGGAGACAAGAGTCTCTGAAAGAAAGTGGTCATGTTTTTGTATGGATAACCCCTTTAGGACAAGCCAGAAGACTATCAAGAAAAAAGTTTACCCATCAACCACTTGTCCTGGAGAGTTTTCTGGCTTGGCCCAGTCCCAATGACTTGAAGGGAAAGCTAGCTTTAAAAGCTAAACTGGGTGTTTCTTACCCACAGAAGCTCTGACTGTTGTGATGTCATAGGTTTCCAGTGTGAAGATGACCTCATCCACCGCCTGTATCCCCTCTTCAGCATCAAAAATAATTTCATGATGTTCGCTTCCGATATGGTTGGCGACCTGGAATGGTGATATAGAATATGCACATTTAGTATGATATATAGAACATCCTGTAATGGGTGTTCTGTCCTTATAGACATCAATAAACTGGCCAGGAAAGTGAAGAAGCTTGCAAACATCCCTTATGATGGAACTGCCAGTGGATGAGAAGAAAGTAGTGGTTCCAGTAGCGCTTTCCCCCCTGAGGTAGAGCCAGTACCGGAGATGGAGAATGGTTCATGCAGAAACATCAGACCAGCCAAAGACTAACAGAAAGAAGCTTTTCTTTATTATTACTACTACCCTTTTCTACAGGTAACAACCTTCTTTAGTTCACCCTCAAAACTTGTACTCTTAATAAAGAATGTTAGCTTGGCGCTGGTCTGATGTTACTGCAAGAACCAGGTATGGTCGATAATCGCTTGGTGTAATAGTATCCTTATGGTGCTACAGAAGTGACTACAATCCTCTCGTCTACAGGCAGTTCTACAGCCAAACCAAGCCAGGTCCTTCGGGAGGTTGTAGCAGCTCCCATCTGATATACTATTAAGTGATTTTTCGACCCCTTCAGGTGAGCGGCTACTTGCACTGCCTGTTCCATACTCAGACTGTCTCAAGTAATGTCAAATGCTACATTTCTGCATATATAATGTGCTAGAGACAGTGTGCCCTATAATACTGTGCTAGAGACAGTGTGCCCTATAATACTGTGCTAGAGACAGTGTGCCCTATAATACTGTGCTAGAGACAGTGTGCCCTATAATACTGTGCTAGAGACAGTGTGCCCTATAATACTGTGCTAGAGACAGTGTGCCCTATACTGTGCTAGAGACAGTGTGCCCTATACTGTGCTAGAGACAGTGTGCCCTATAATACTGTGCTAGAGACAGTGTGCCCTATAATACTGTGCTAGAGACAGTGTGCCCTATACTGTGCTAGAGACAGTGTGCCCTATACTGTGCTAGAGACAGTGTGCCCTATACTGTGCTAGAGACAGTGTGCCCTATAATACTGTGCTAGAGACAGTGTGCCCTATACTTTGCTAGAGACAGTGTGCCCTATAATACTGTGCTAGAGACAGTGTGCCCTATAATACTGTGCTAGAGACAGTGTGCCCTATACTGTGCTAGAGACAGTGTGCCCTATACTGTGCTAGAGACAGTGTGCCCTATAATACAGTGCTAGAGACAGTGTGCCCTATAATACTGTGCTAGAGACAGTGTGCCCTATAATACTGTGCTAGAGACAGTGTGCCCTATAATACTGTGCTAGAGACAGTGTGCCCTATAATACTGTGCTAGAGACAGTGTGCCCTATAATACTGTGCTAGAGACAGTGTGCCCTATAATACTGTGCTAGAGACAGTGTGCCCTATACTGTGCTAGAGACAGTGTGCCCTATACTGTGCTAGAGACAGTGTGCCCTATAATACTGTGCTAGAGACAGTGTGCCCTATAATACTGTGCTAGAGACAGTGTGCCCTATAATACTGTGCTAGAGACAGTGTGCCCTATACTGTGCTAGAGACAGTGTGCCCTATAATACTGTGCTAGAGACAGTGTGCCCTATAATACTGTGCTAGAGACAGTGTGCCCCATACTGTGCTAGAGACAGTGTGCCCTATAATACTGTGCTAGAGACAGTGTGCCCTATAATACTGTGCTAGAGACAGTGTGCCCCATACTGTGCTAGAGACAGTGTGCCCTATAATACTGTGCTAGAGACAGTGTGCCCTATAATACTGTGCTAGAGACAGTGTGCCCCATACAGTGCCACAATGCCCCGCTGTGGTGCAGGTCTCCCCTCCAGTACCCAGCACATGCAGTTATACCACCATGTAGGATTGGGTGCCCTCCGTACATCTGTGCCAGTGTCTTGTTTTGCATAACACACATAGGCGTGCAGCCAACCTGAAAACTATTCCTGACAGTGCCAGGAGACCCATCACCCCCTTGGGCCTAACCGTGTAATCCCAGCTGAGGAGCGCGGCTGAACAAATCTGCTGTTTGTTTTATTTGGGTTTTATAATCGTGCATGGTGAATCCAGAATGTGCCACATGTAGTATCAGCTAACTTGCCTTCATATAGTGCCAATGTAAAACCAAGTCACCTATACCGCTTGAGTGATCAGAAGTTGTTATTTGGTCCTCTCTTTTAGGTCTGTTCCTGGTAAATCTGGCTGCACCTTTTATGACCAACTATTGTTTAGCAGTGTGTGATGGTATTACTTCGAGAATGACTTGCAGTATTATGTGGCAACTATCTGGCAGTATTACATGGATGATGTATATTACTTGAGTACCATTTAGCGGTATTATTTGGCCTGTATCTTAGTTGGCGGTATGGTTGTGTTACCTTTCTCGCAGCCTGTAAATCAGGGCTATCTTCCATCCCGATGGCGAATGTCTGGAGGGGGTAGGGCAGATTATTATCCTTCATTAGCTTCAGCAGGGTTGCAGCAACTAGGCTGGAGTCCAGACCACCTGAGAATACAAACACAGTTCTGCAAGACGGTATATGGGGCCAGCATTGTTATATAGGGGCACATTCAGTTTTGTTTCTTCATATACAAAAATACCCATAATTGTCAGCACTGGAGCCTGTCATCTATAGGTCCTATATAGTGCCAACTAAATCTCCAAGCCCTTATACCACTGGGTACTGTACCAGCCTTGGGACCTTTACCTTAAAGGAGTCTTCCAGGCACAGTTTATTGACGATAGACCATTGATATCAGAATAGCGGGGTGCCAAAACTGGGAATCCCTGTTCCATACTGTATACAGTAAGCTAGAGATGTTTCCTGCAGATTGTATACAGTAAAGTAGAGATGCTGCCTGCATGTTGTATACAGTAAAGCAGAGATGCTTCCTGCATATTGTATACAGTAAGCTAGAAATGCTTCCTGCATATTGTATATAGTAAAGTATGGACCCTTCATGCATATTGTATACAGTAAGCTAGAAATGCTTCTTGCATATTTTATATAGTAAAGTATGGACGCTTCATGCATACTGTATACAGTAAACTAGGGATGCTTTCTGCATATTGTATACAGTAAGCTAGGTATGCTTCCTGCATATTGTATACAGTAAGCTAGGGATGGTTCATGCATATTGTATACAGTGAGTTAGGGATGCTTCATGCATATTGTATACAGTAAAGTAGGGATGCTTCATGTATATTGTATACAGTAAAGTAGGGATGCTTCATGTATATTGTATACAGTAAGCTAGGGATCCTTCCTGCACATTGTATACAGTAAGTTAGGAATGCTTCATGCATATCGCATACAGTAAGCTAGGGGTGCTTCATGCATATTGTATACAGTAAGCCAGGGATGCTTCATGCATATTGCATACAGTAAACTAGGGATGCCTCATGCATATTGTATACAGTAATCTAGGTATGCTTCATGTGTATTGTATAATGTAAAGAAGAGATGCTTTATGCATATTGTATACAGTAAGCTATGGATGCTTTATGCATACTGTATACAGTAGAGTAGGGATGCTTCATGCATACTGTATACAGTAAAGTAGGGATGCTTTATGCATATTGTATACAGTAAGCTAGGGAGGCTTCAAGCTTATTGTATACAGTAAGCAAGGGATGATTCAAGCATATTGTATACATTAAACAAGGAATTCTTAATGCATTTTGTATACAGTAAGCCACGGATGCTTCATGCTAATTGTATACAGTAAACCAGGGATGTTTCATGCATATTGTATACAGTAAGCTAGGGACGCTTCATGCATATTGTATACAGTAAGCTAGGAATGCTTCAAGCATATTGTATATAGTAAGCTAGGGATGCTTCATGCACAATTGTACCACATATGGGGCAGGCTTTAAGCAAACCCAGCCAAAAAGATGGTGGTTTGGGATAGTTCCTAGTCTGCCCTGAGCAGGGATTACACAAGTTTTTGCAACATAAATGTTTGTAAGTATGCAATTCTATGCCCTGTCTATATTATAAAATGACATATTATATGACACCTACAAGTTCAACATGGTAAGTTACTGTAGTTATTGTAGATTTGGATGTCACCAGCCTCTTCCTCCTTAGGATCCAGAATGAATTGTAATACATAATAAATGTATAATAAATGGGCACAAGAACTGAGCAAGGACTGACCACCTTTCCACCTACAAGACAAAGTGAGCTGCCTGTCCAAGTACCTGACAACAGGCAGCCGATCCTTCTATGCGCCATTAACCGTTTCCTGACCGCGTTCTCAAACAGGAGGCAAATGTTTCTCTTCACTGTTTCACGATCCAGTCCTGAAATAAAGAGGGAAAAATGTCATCTGGAGTTTGTTTTACATAACATAGTAAAACAGTCCTGATTGAAAACCTCCCTCTGTTTTGTGTTTATAGACTCATCATCTCCATGGTTACAGACTACAAACAAACCCAGTGTAGTCTGATCCTGCAGATGTGTTACCTTCTTGAAGTTTTCCTAGAGAGTCGAATTCCGCGTGCTGAGGTTCATCCTTGAAATTGCGAAACTTCATCAATTCCACCGATGCAACTTTTCCACTAGGCTTTAAATCAAAGACTTCATAGTGTCCAGGTGGGAAGGGATCGATCTTCGGACTTGAGGTCATTGAATGTTTAAGGTTTATAAGGCCTATAATGAATATAGTATGTACATGCAATTAAAAGGCACACTTAAATTTGTTTTAAAGGGTATTTAAAGGAACACTGCTGAAAAAAACTGATTCCCTGAGATCTTGTAAATGGTGAGAGGCTGAAGCACAAAGTGTATGAGAAACTAGCTGAGCTTTTCATTGTACAGAGATTAAAGGAAAATATGGGGTTCGGGAGATTCATTTGAACTTTAGAACTTAAGACTGGAAAATCCCTCTAAATGTATAAAGTACCTTTGGCTTCAGAGCACACACCCAAGAAGCCGTCATCGGTGAGGAGTTTGAATAGAGGGCGGACGCCATAGGAGTCTCTTCCCAGAAACACCTTCCTATTGGCTGTGTCCAGGAGGATGAACGCAAACACTCCGTCCAGCAATGCGGCGGTCTGCTCAATGCCGTGCTTACTGTACAGATGGAGGATCACCTCACCGTCCACCATGGTCTGGTACTCAAAGCCAAAATGTTTCTGCAGCTGTAGGGAAGCAAGATAGATAGACGGGTGATAGATAGATAGATAGATAGATAGATAGATAGATAGATAGATAGATAGGAGATAGATAGATAGATAGATAGATAGATAGATAGATAGATAGGAGATAGATAGATAGATAGATAGATAGGAGATAGATAGATAGATAGATAGATAGATAGGAGATAGATAGATAGATAGGAGATAGATAGATAGATAGATAGATAGATAGATAGATAGATAGATAGGAGATAGATAGATAGGCAGGAGATAGATAGATAGATAGATAGATAGATAGATAGATAGATAGGCAGGATAGATAGATAGATAGATAGATAGATAGATAGATAGATAGATAGATAGATAGATAGGCAGGGGATAGATAGATAGATAGATAGATAGATAGATAGATAGATAGGAGATAAATAGATAGATAATAGATAGATAGATAGATAGATAGATAGTTAGTTAGATAGATAATAGATAGATAGATAGATAGATAGATAGATAGATAGATAGATAGGAGATAGATAGGAGATAGACAGATAGATAGATAGATAGATAGGAGATAGATAGATAGATAATAGATAGATAGATAGATAGATAGATAGATAGGAGATAAATAGATAGATAATAGATAGATAGATAGATAGATAGATAGATAGGAGATAAATAGATAGATAATAGATAGATAGATAGATAGATAGATAGATAGGAGATAGATAGATAGATAGATAGATAGGAGATAGATAGATAGATAGATAGATAGGAGATAGATAGATAGATAGATAGATAGATAGGAGATAGATAGATAGATAATAGATAGATGACACATAGATAGATAGATAGATAGATAGATAGATAGATAGATAGATAGATAGATAGAAGATAAATAGATAGATAGATAGATAGATAGAAGATAATAGATAGGAGATAGATAGGAGATAAATAGATAGATAATAGATAGATAGATAATAGATAGATAGATAGATAGATAGATAGATAGGAGATAAATAGATAGATAATAGATAGATAGGAGATAGATAGATAGATAGATAGATAGATAGATAGATAGATAGATAGATAGATAGGAGATAGATAGATAGGAGATAGATAGATAGATAGGAGATAGATAGATAGATAGATAGATAGGAGATAGATAGGAGATAGATAGATAGATAGATAGATAGATAGATAGATAGATAGATAGGAGATAGATAGATAGGAGATAGATAGGAGATAGATAGATAGATAGATAGATAGATAGGAGATAGATAGATAGATAGATAGATAGATAGATAGATAGATAGATAGATAGATAGGAGATAGATAGATAGGCAGTAATACCTGTTTGTAGTTGTAGATCTCCCCGTTGTAGCACAGCCATAGATAAGGGAACTTCTTGACACGGAGAGGCTGCATGCCGTATAACTGATCCACAATGGCCAGACGGTGGAAGCCAAAGCAGCAGTTGGTGAAGCCGTTAACATTTTCGAACCGAAATGCGTCGGGACCTCGATGTGCAATTTTCATGGCACTTAGGCACTGCACTGAGAGGCATTCATCGCTGCCAAACAGCGCCCAGATACCACACATCCTGGAGGATCACTTTCTGCAGCTGAAATGGAAACAACACGGTCATTTAGGCCATACTTTATCTCCTCCTTCAGGAGGTCATTCAGGACTATAATACTGCTGGTCTACCCTTAAAGTTATAGGTCTCTAAATACATAAGCTCAGTGCAATGTCCACTTCATTATTTACCAAGCAGACTTTGGTCTGACCACCTTCTGCCCCCTGGTATCGTCGAACCCATCCCAGTACGGTAGTACAAGCCCCAGCCGTGGTTATCTGGGTTTAGCTAGGTGTCTAAGGGGTTCCAGTTACCTGCACTGCGCGATAGGATACGTAGACTTTCTTTATGATAGCTTTGTCCTATCGAGGTTAGTTCCTCTGTAGTGTTCCTGGCGTGGGTCAGGGTGTTCCTTGGTTATCTCTCCCTTTATTGTGCTTAGCACTGCATAATAGATAAAGTAGTGGTAGTAAACAAACTATTGGTCTCTAGCTGCATCTGTTCACTTAGGTGACTAGAATCAACTCAACTCGTTGTCCCTGACAGGGGTCCTAGCATAAGCCAGGCCCTGGCTTAACTACAGCAGGAACAGTGGTTTTTGCGTCCTTCCTCTGTGAGAATCTGGATAAGACTGAGAATACTCTGCACTTCCTCCACCAGTGTAAACTTCTCCTACAGGGGATTGTAGTGTGTCTCTCTGTGAGTGGTGGGGATGAGTGTGTGCAGGAGAAAGGAGAAAGATAATAGGTCAGAAGAAAATAACATTTCCTATAGGTCAGCATAAAACACATAGTACACATAAAACATTAACCCATTACTACCTTCAGCATACAAATATAAAATACTGACTCTTAGTAGTGAAACTTTAGAATACATAATCACCACTTTAACCTGAGGGAAAAGGGCTTTTTTTGACTGGTGCACAGGAGAGACAAAAACACCAGTGGTGGGACACCACATGTGCAGTAAGCAGCTGTGGCACCATGGGCACTATACTTTGGGCAGTGCATGCAGTTATATATCCACTACGGGCAGTAATAGGTAAAAAGTTTCTGCATGTTCTTATGAAATGTTTGCTTTGTGATGGGCTCCGGACAGAACTTTGCGTCCCTGGATAAAGGTAAAGACAAGCAACTTCTCGATTACCGTGATGATCTGAGAACGAATGGGGGCCATAGTAAGAGAGGCCACTACACTGCACCATGTGGGCACTTTAGGGCAGTATATATGACACTTCAGGCACTGTTTGGAAGTATATGGCACTATCTGAGCTCGGTCTAACGATCTGAGCCCCATTGTGCACAATGTTCTTACTATATGACTCTATGGCCACAGTGTTGCGGTCTGTGTGTACTGTTTGGCACATAGTGAGCACTATATGGTTATACATAGACAGGCTAAGACTATAACTTTGGCTCTCCAGCTGTTGCAAAACTACAATTCCCATCATGCAGCTTTTGGCTGTCCAGGCATGATTGAAATTGTATGGCTGTGTATGGTTTTGCAGCTCAGCCCAATTTAAAGGGGTGCGCCAACGAAAATCTTTTTCTTTAAAATCAACCGGGTTCAGAAAGTTATATAGATTTGTAGTTTACTTCTGTTTAAAAATCTCAAGTCTTCCAGTACTTATCAGCTGCTGTATGCCCTGCAGGAAGTGGTGTATTCTCTCCAATCTGACACAGTGCTCTCTGCTGCCACCTCTGTACATGTCAGGAACTGTCCAGAGCAGGAGAGGTTTTCTATGGGGATTTGCTGCTGCTCTGGACAGTTCCTGACATGGACAGAGGTGGCAGCATAGAGCACTGTGTCAGACTGGAAAGAATACACAACTTCCTGCAGGACATACAGCAGCTGATAAGTACTGGAAGACTGGAGATTATTATTTTTTTAAATAGAAGTAAATTACAAATCTGTATAACTTTCCAAAACCAGCTGATCAGAAGAAAAAAGATTTCTGCCGGAGTACCCCTTTAAGAGACCCCGGATATCTCTGGGGACAAGCGGTTACAATGAGCTCACAGCCACATGCCAGCCCCTCCACTGATGCAATACCGGAGCCATATGTGGTACCCAGCTTCTGCTGACAGGTCACCCTGCGACAGCTCTTTCTTATGATACTGATCTCAGGATATAGACCGGACAGGAGAAGAACTACAACTCTCAGAGGCATCTCTCCTACTCCCAGGACTTGTAGAACTGAAATTCCCAGCACGGCGTAACTCCAGGACAGCTGGCCTCACTATATGACTATATTCTATTAGCACCTATACAATGGGGCAGATAGTATGGTCCATGCATCAGTTGTATCAGTGTATGGCATGCTGCATATATAATATATATATATATATATATATATATATATATATATATATATATATATATATATTATCACACTGTTAGTATACATATTCTACAATCTTTCCATATAATATTACTGTAATACCGTAATGTTCTGCTCCCAGCCCCAGCTCACATTGACCCCATCATAAAGCGTATAGAAGCATCACCTTATCCTATAGCGAGTGCACAGGGATGGCGGTCTGCCCAGGAGTCTGGAGGAGCCGGCAGCTGCACGCTGCTCTCTGCACTGGCACACTATGCTAATCAGCCAATGTAAGCTCCTCTCCCATTGGCCGGGGCGCCTCACGTCCTCATTGGGTGCAGCCTCACACACTTATTCCTAGAATGCATGGTGTACACATATGTATCTAAGCTGAGCTACTGTATCTAACCCTAGCGTGTATGATACTGTCTGCTGAGCTGCTGTATCTAAGCCTATAATGTCTGACATGTGTGATACTGTACTGCTGTGTATACAGTTATCTTAGAATGTGTGAGATGATTTGCAGAGCCAGCGTATCTAATCCTATCATGTGTGATACACTCTGCACAGCCTACAATACTGTGTGATAATGTTCTAGTCACCCAGTGTATCTAATCCCACCATGTGCGATACACTCTGCACAGCCAATACATCTAAGCCTACACTACTGTGTGATAATGTTCTGGTCACCCAGTGTATCTAATCCTATCATGTGTGATACACTCTGCATGGCCAATACATCTAAGCCTACACTACTGTGTGATAATGTTTTGGCCACCCAGTGTATCTAAACCTCAGGTTTGAAACAGTCCAGAGTTTCTGTATCTAAACCAATCATATGAGATACAGCCTGCTATGCCAGTGTAACTGAACCTATCATCTGAAACAGTTGGCAGAGACTTTGTATCTAAGTCCATGTGACACTATCTGTAAGGCAAGCAAATGTATCTAAGCCTGCCATAGTTGATACTGTCTGCAGAGTTAGTTTATATAAATCCATAATTTGTAAAAGCTTCTGCAGAGCCGGTGTATCTAAGCCTATCCTGTGTGATACAGTTTATAGAACCAGTGTATCCTAGCTATTTTATATAATATTATCTTCAAAGCCAGTGTATCTAAGCCTGTCATGAGTGATACAGTCTGCAGAGCCAGTGCATCCAGGCGTACAATGTGCCACACAGTCTACAGTGCCTGTGTATCTAAGCCTATGATGTTTGATACTGTATGTTGAGCCAAAGTAACTCAAAGTATCACGTGGTGTAGCCTGCGATTCCTGTGTATCTGAGCTTATCAGGTGTGATACACTCTGTATAGTCAATCTAAACCTATTATGTGTGATACAGTCAATGTATCCAAACCTGTCCTATGTGATACAGTCTGCAGAGAGACATTGTATCTAAACCTGTCCTATGTGATACAGTCTGCAGAGACATTGTATCTAAACCTATCCTATGTGATAAAGTCTGCAAAGACACTGTATCTAAACCTGTCCTATTCCACCGGATGATTATCGTTTGCATAATCGTTAACGATTAACGATCTCAAACAACCGCTATTGCCAAAGACCTGAAAACGATCACTCATTTCCATGGAACGATAATCGTTACTTATGATCGTATTTGCGATCGGTTTTTTCTTCGCTATTGCGTTCGTATCTATTGCGAGCGACGTCTTATTCAATGCGAACGATCTGCGAACGAGCAACGATAAAAATAGGTCCAGGTCTTATAAAGCGATCAACGATTTCTCATTCGGTCGTTAATCATTAACTGCATTTCAACCGAACGATTATTGTTTAGATTGAAACGATTTAACGATAATCTCAACGATTATCGTCCGGTGGAATAGGGCCCTAAGCCAGGAATGAATTTGAAAAGAGTAGACATCTCAGTTTTTCCTTTATGACCTGTTCTCTGTTTATAGTCTGTTCCTGGCTTTGGCTTCAAAAATCTGTCAGAAAATCTGTGTGTAAATGCATCCTAAATCTATCATTTGTGATACTGTTTGCAAAGCCTTGTATCTAAACCTCTGCAGAGGCAGTGTATCTAAGCCTATCATGTTGGATACTGTGCATGGTGTGGAATCTTTGGCGTCTGCTCACATGGACGAGGCGGCTCCTCCCTGCAGCTGTCATATGACACGATCCAATGGCGGACGGCCTTACATGTGTATCACCTGTCTCACGACACCGGAGCCCGGGGTTTCATCATGCCGGGGCTGCAGGACATGAGGCTGGGGCTCAGTACAGCCCTGATATACACCAGACCAACCACTACGCCCCCCATCATCCTCATCTGCTGAGTGCAGTTAACCCCTTAGTGACTGCACATCTCCTCTAAGCAGGATGCTGCTCCATTCAAACTCCATGTACCCTGGGGGACTGGGGGTGCCTGCTCTGGTTCCAAAATGTCACCAACCCCCCACCCCTGTCTTTTATCAGTCCTTAAAGGGGGACTCCAGCAGACATCTTTTTCTTTCAAATCTGGTGTAAGAAAGTTATATAGATGTGTAATTTACTTCTATTTAAAAATCTTCAGTCTTCAAGTACTTATCAGCTGCAGTATGTCCTGCAGGAAGTGGTGTATTCTCTCCAGTCTGACACAGTGCTCTCTGCTGCCACCTCTGTCCATGTCAGGAACTGTCCAGAGCAGCAGCAAATCCCCATAGAAAACCTCTCCTGCTCTGGACAGTTCCTGACATGGACAGAGGTGGCAGCAGAGAGCACTGTGTCAGACTGGAGAGAATACACCACTTCCTGCAGGACATACAGCAGCTGATAAGTACTAGAAGACTGGAAATGTTTAAATATATGTTTAAAAAGGTAATTTAATATTAGTAAATTTTGTAATTTAATTTTAATTTAGTAATTTAATATTAGTAAAGTAATTACAGTAAATTACAAGTAATTTTAATAGAAGCAAATTACAAATCTATATAACTTTCTGAAACCAGTTAATTTGAAAAAAAAAAAAAAGATTTACTCCTTTAAAGAAATTAACTAGATTTAGAAAAACATGGCCGCTTTCTTACAAAGAAAGCGCCACTCTTGTCCTCAGTTTGTGTGTGGTACTGCAGCTCAGTCTCAGTGAAGTGCATGGAGCCGAGTTGTAATATCACACACAACCTGAGGACAGGGGTGGCGCTGATCTTGCAAGAAAGTAGTTGTGGTTTTTCCAATCCTGAGTAACCGCCTTTGAAAAGATTATCCAGAGATTATCCAGAACACATCTGCCTTGTTCCAAGAACAGCACCACCCCTGTCCTCAGCTCCATTCACTTTAATAGAACTGAGCTGCAATACTGAACCCACTGAGGACAAGAACGGAGCTGTATTTTACTTCACCTATATAGTAAAACTTAGTTGGTTATACTTTTACTGCTGATGTATCCTGCAAAAATGTGTTCTTGGTGCTATATATCTCCTTTAGGAGCCGACAGGTGACATCTATGCGATACAGCTGCTTTCTTCCAAGAACAGCGCCACCTCTATCCTCAGGTTGTGGGTGGTATTACAACCAAGCTCCATTCATTTCAATGGAGCTGAGCTGCAGTACCACACGCAACCTGAGGACAGGAGTGGCATATAATACCTATGTTATTATAATGTTATATTGTACAGACAGGCAACATGGCACCTACAGCCCATAGTGCCCATCAGATCTCTACTTTTCTCTATCCAGTCTTGTGCTCTGCTCCGGTGCTATTCTGGATTATCAGGATTTCTGGACTGTTAGATGCTGATTAGCTCACGATGCAATCGCTTATAATGCCATTCTGAAGGGAAGACAATATGAAGCTTTGCACTGGCACGGGCAGCATGGACACAGGCTGGCGCGATGCCCGGCGCTTATGAAACAAGGAAAAGCATTGCGTCAGCTTCTCTCTGAGCTGCAGACACTGATAGAACTCGCTGGCTCAGGCTCTTCTATTACAACACTGCTCACTTGGATGCCAGTTATTTGTCATGTGGGAGGAGCTTAAAGGAACGGGGCATGGCTTCAACAGTCTGACATAATTATCCTATTCCAGCCTTGTGGTGCGTTTACACAGAGAGATTTATCAGACAGATCTTTGAAGCCAAAGCCAGGAACAGACTATAAACAGGGAACAGGTCATAAAGGAAAGACTGGGATCTATCCTTTATTCAAATCCATTCCTGGCTTTGGCTTCAAAAATCTGTCAGATAAATCTGTCTGTGTAAGCGCACCATTAGTGTAGGATTGCCTGAGTAATGTGTACTATTCTGGATACACACCTAGTGCTAGAGAGATGACCAGGAGGATTCCCTGTCGCACAGATGTCCCCCGTCGGCTCCTATGAGAAATACACTACCGTTCAAAAGTTCTGGGTCACCCAAACAATTTAGTGTTTTCCATGAAAAGTCACACTTCTTCACCACCAGACGTTGTGAAATGAATAGAAAATAGAGACAAGACATTGACAAGGTTAGAAATAATGATTTGTATGTGAAATAACATTGTTCTTCCATCACACTTTGCTTCCGTCCCAGAATCCTCCTTTTGCAGCAATTCCAGCATTGCACACCTTTGGCATTCTAGCTATTAATCTGTTGGGGTAAGCTGGAGAAATTGCCCCCCACGCTTCTAGAAGCAGCTCCCACAAGTTGGATTGGTTGGATGGGCACTTCTGGCGTACCATACGGTCCAGCTGCTCCCACAATGGGGTGGTGATCTGGTGACTGCGCTGGCCACTCCATTCCCTATGATAGAATACCAGCTGCCGCTTCTGCTGGAAATAGTTCTTGCACAATTTGGAGGTGTTTAGGGTCATTGTCCTGTTGTAGGATGAAATTGGCTCCAACCAAGCGCTGCCCACTGGGTATGGCATGGCGGTGCAGAGTGATAGCCTTCCTTATTCACAATCCCTTTTACCCTGTACAAATCTCCCACCTTACCAGCACCAACCCCAGACCATCACATGACCTCCACCATGCTAACAGATGGCGTCAGGCATTCTTCCAGCAGCTTCTCATTTCTTCTGCGTCTCACAAACGTTCTTCTTTGTCATCCAAACACCTCAAACTTGGATTCATCCGTCCACTACACTTTTTTCCAGTCTTCCTCTGTCCAATGTCTGTGTTCTTTTCCCATCTTAATCTTTTTCTTTTATTGGCCAGTCTCAGATATGGCTTTTTCTTTGCCACTCTGCCCTGAAGCCCAAAATCCCGCAGCCGCCTCTTCACTGTAGATGGTGACACTGGTGTTTTGCGGGTACTATGTAATGAAGATGCCAGTTGGGGACCTGTGAGGCGTTTGTTTCTCAAACTAGAGACTCTAATGTGCTTATCTTCTTGCTTAGTTGTGCAACGCGGCCTCCCACTTCTTTTTCTACTCTGGTTAGAGCCTGTTTGTGCTGTCCTCTGAAGGGAGTAGTACACACCGTTGTAGGAAATCTTCAATTTCTTAGCAATTTCTGGCATGGAATAGCCTTCATTTCTAAGAACAAGAATAGACTGTCGAGTTTCAGATGAAAGTTCTCTTTTTCTGGCCATTTTGAGCATTTAATTGACCCCACAAATGTGATGCTCCAGAAACACAATCTGCTCAAAGGAAGGTCAGTTTTGTAGCTTCTGTAACGAGCTAGACTGTTTTCAGATGTGTGAACATGATTGCACAAGGGTTTTCTAATCATCAATTAGCCTTCTGAGCCAATGAGCAAACACATTGTACCATTAAAACACTGGAGTGATAGTTGCTGGAAATGGGCCTCTATACACCTATGTAGATATTGCACCAAAAACCAGACATTTGCAGCTAGAATAGTCATTTACCACATTAGCAATGTATAGAGTGGATTTGTTTAAAGTTAGGACTAGTTTAAAGTTATTGAAAAGTACAGTGCTTTTCCTTCAAAAATAAGGACATTTCAATGTGACCCCAAACTTTTGAACGGTAGTGTATATAGCAACAAGAACACATCAGCGTTAAAGGTATAGTCAACTATGTTTTACTATATAGATAACGTAAACTACAGCGCCACTCTTGTCCTCAGTTTCGGTGTAGTATTGCAGCTGAGTTCTATTAAAGTGAATGAAGTTGAGTAGTAATACCTGATGCAACCTGAGGACAGGGGTGGTGCTGTGTTTGGAAGGATGCAGCTATGTTTTTCTAATAGTGGATAATCCCTTTATTATAGCCTAATAGCTTGAGATGAGCGAGCCTTGAGTACAGTAGCTGAAGAAGTTGGATGCACCCCTAGGGAGTCCTGGAAAACATGGATATAGCCTATGGCCTATAGCTGTATACCTGCATCCAGCTTCTTCAGCCACCAGGAATCATATGCCAAGAGTTTGGCTTCATTCGAACCTGACCATACTTGAAGTTTGCTCATCTCTGCGCAGGAGGACAGCAAGGTGTGTGTGAGTATATGAGTATAGTGGTATACAGCTGGCGACCAGAAACTTACCATCAGCTGTAAGTGAGGGCAACCCACTCAATTTCTACAGTGTGTGAACATAGCCTTTCTGTGGTTTCAATCCACTCCTGGTTTTGGTTGTAAAATACTGAACAAAATGCTGCGCATGGCCTCAATCTGTTTTTTTCTCCCGAATGGTGAAAAAACGGATGCATTTGTGTGCATCCGTTTTTCCATTGACTTCCATAATAAAAAAATTAAAAAAAAAGATCAAAATGCGGATCAAAACGCATCCTTTTTTTAGCGTACACAAAAACATGGCCGCCTATGTTTTTGTGTATGCCAAAAAAAAGGAAGCGTTTTGATCCTTTTTTATAATGCAAGTCAATTGGAAAAAACGGATTAAAACAGATGCAAAAAAGTGCAACAGAAACTTACAGGTGCAAGTACATACCGTATATACTCCTCCCAGTGTACACACTATAAAAACCTGCTCTATAGGTATAAAAAATGAGAATCTTAGCAAACTATTTGATCAAGCCCATGTGTCCCATGTCACCAGGTTACAGAGTGTCCCCCCATGTCACCAGGTTACAGAGTGTCCCATGTCACCAGGTTACAGAGTGTCCCCCCATGTCACCAGGTTACAGAGTGTCCCCCCATGTCACCAGGTTACAGAGTGTCCCATGTCACCAGGTTACAGAGTGTCCCCCCATGTCACCAGGTTACAGAGTGTCCCCCCATGTCACCAGGTTACAGAGTGTCCCATGTCACCAGGTTACAGAGTGTCCCCCCATGTCACCAGGTTACAGAGTGTCCCCCCATGTCACCAGGTTACTGAGTGTCCCATGTCACCAGGTTACAGAGTGTCCCCCCATGTCACCAGGTTACAGAGTGTCCCCCCATGTCACCAGGTTACAGAGTGTCCCCCCATGTCACCAGGTTACAGAGTGTCCCGTGTCACCAGGTTACAGAGTGTCCCCCCATGTCACCAGGTTACAGAGTGTCCCCCCATGTCACCAGGTTACAGAGTGTCCCCCCATGTCACGAGGTTACAGAGTGTCCCAGGTCACCAGGTTACAGAGTGTCCCCCCATGTCACCAGGTTACAGAGTGTCCCCCCATGTCACCAGGTTACAGAGTGTCCCGTGTCACCAGGTTACAGAGTGTCCCCCCATGTCACCAGGTTACAGAGTGTCCCATGTCACCAGGTTACAGAGTGTCCCGTGTCACCAGGTTACAGAGTGTCCCCCCATGTCACCAGGTTACAGAGTGTCCCCCCATGTCACCGGGTTACAGAGTGTCCCCCCATGTCACCAGGTTACAGAGTGTCCCCCCATGTCACCAGGTTACAGAGTGTCCCCCCATGTCACCAGGTTACAGAGTGTCCCCCCATGTCACCAGGTTACAGAGTGTCCCATGTCACCAGGTTACAGAGTGTCCCCCCATGTCACCAGGTTACAGAGTGTCCCCCCATGTCACCAGGTTACAGAGTGTCCCCCCATGTCACCAGGTTACAGAGTGTCCCCCCATGTCACCAGGTTACAGAGTGTCCCCCCATGTCACCAGGTTACAGAGTGTCCCCCCATGTCACCAGGTTACATAGTGTCCCCCCATGTCACCAGGTTACAGAGTGTCCCCCCATGTCACCAGGTTACAGAGTGTCCCCCTATGTCACCAGGTTACAGAGTGTCCCCCCATGTCACCAGGTTACAGAGTGTCCCCCCATGTCACCAGGTTACAGAGTGTCCCCCCCATGTCACCAGGTTACAGAGTGTCCCCCCATGTCACCAGGTTACAGAGTGTCCCCCCATGTCACCAGGTTACAGAGTGTCCCCCCATGTCACCAGGTTACAGAGTGTCCCCCCATGTCACCAGGTTACAGAGTGTCCCAGGTCACCAGGTTACAGAGTGTCCTCCCATGTCACCAGGTTACAGAGTCTCCCATGTCACCAGGTTACAGAGTGTCCCGTGTCACCAGGTTACAGAGTGTCCCGTGTCACCAGGTTACAGAGTGTCCCGTGTCACCAGGTTACAGAGTGTCCCCCCATGTCACCAGGTTACAGAGTGTCCCCCCATGTCACCAGGTTACAGAGTGTCCCCCCATGTCACCAGGTTACAGAGTGTCCCAGGTCACCAGGTTACAGAGTGTCCCCCCATGTCACCAGGTTACAGAGTGTCTCCCCATGTCACCAGGTTACAGAGTGTCCCGTGTCACCAGGTTACAGAGTGTCCCGTGTCACCAGGTTACAGAGTGTCCCGTGTCACCAGGTTACAGAGTGTCCCCCCATGTCACCAGGTTACAGAGTGTCCCCCCATGTCACCAGGTTACAGAGTGTCCCGTGTCACCAGGTTACAGAGTGTCCCCCCATGTCACCAGGTTACAGAGTGTCCCCCCATGTCACCAGGTTACAGAGTGTCCCCCCCATGTCACCAGGTTACAGAGTGTCCCGTGTCACCAGGTTACAGAGTGTCCCATGTCACCAGGTTACAGAGTGTCCCCCCATGTCACCAGGTTACAGAGTGTCCCCCCATGTCACCAGGTTACAGAGTGTATGGCATAGCAGTGATCTGAGTATTAAATCTAATGTATTAATGTTAAAGTCCCCTAAGGGGACTAAAACAAAAATGTCTCAAAGCCCCTCCCCCAATGAAAATCACCCCCTTCCCATCTTATACATAAAATACATAAAAATAATAAAGATAATTAAAGGGGTAGTGCGGCGCTAAAAAATTATTCACAGAATAACACACATTACAAAGTTATACAACTTTGTAATTTATGTTATGTCTGTGAATCGCCCCCTTCCCCGTGTCCCACCACCCCCACCCGTGTACCCGGAAGTGTTGGTGCATTATACATTACCTGATCCGTGTCGCGCATGTTCTCCATCTTGTGCCAAACGTCATCTTCGGACGGACGGCCGAATCGCTGCCGCTGTCCCCCCTCCGCCGCGTCATAACTGTGCTCAGCCGCGGAACGGCCGATCTCATACATAGTGTGAACGTAGCCCAAGGCTGTTCGCTTTAGGTGATAAAATGGCACCTCAGCCCCATGCTCATTACTTGCAGGGATGCCGCTACTGGGTGTCATTACGTGTCAGCGCCGACAGGTAAGAGACAGCAGCCGTGTCCGAGTACTCTGTGTGTCCAGACATAGCCGGCCGGCACCAGGCCCGGAAGAACACCCAGCAGCGGGATCCCTGCACGTCCTAGTATTTTGGGACTTCTGTTCTTCTACATATAGCGCGCCCCCTGCTGGACCCTGCCGGAACATACGGCTTGAGACGTGACGTCACGATTTTTTAGAGAATTTGAGCATGACTGATCTACTATATTGAGGGAAATAGCACTATATCTGCATTTCCCATAATAATAAGTGTATATTAGAGATTTGTATAACTTTCCTTATCTAATGACAAATTTTAAAATATGTTTTGCCCGGAGTACCCCTTTAAGGCTGTGAGAGCAGGCGAAGTGTGAAGATCTCTGCTTGCCGCCCTGTAAATGAAAACTTTCTTACAATATGCAGTGGGGTTATGTTAAGGAGAGAAGTAAAATTCTTAAATATAAATAAGTAAATAGTAAATGTATAAATAAACAAACACACATAGTAAATAAAAAAAAATACATAAATGAAAGTAAATAAACAATGTAAATAAAGGAAAATAATAAAGAAAGAAAGAAAATAAACATGGTCCCATAGGGAGACATCTAAGCTCCCCTACATTATACTCTGTAGATACGGCTGGGCTTTCTATCATCCATGGGAAAGCCGTATACTGCTGTCCTAGACCCAGACCCGTACTTATATACCGCACCCAGGACAGAGCGGCCTAAAGTTAACCCTTTAGATTCTGAATTGTAAAGAGGACAAAGTATTTTCCTACTTTCCCACCCGCATGCAATAACCTTTTCAACACAAGGTGGCGCTACTCACCCTTTAAAAGAATGAACTGTTCCATACTGAGCGGCTCGGTTCTCATTGTTCTAGTCTTGTATTGCAGGTATATGGCCGGAGGATTTTCTGATGACCTAGTATGAGTAGTATACAGTAGTATACAGTGTACTACCTCATCCATAAGTAACCATGTTAAATAAATGCAGTAATACTTGGAACGTAATTGGTTCAGGAGGGCAGTCTGAGAAATGAGCAGGGTTAACCCATAGGAAATAATGTAAATGTGTTTAATTGGTTCCAGCACCGACCAATAATTACCTACAGTACCCATATATTACATTGTATAGTGCCCAGTGTAATCACTATGGTACAGTACAGAACAGCACTATATACTGTACAGGACATTACAGAGCAGCACTATATACTGTACAGGACATTACAGAATGGCGCTATATACTGACAGGACATTACAGAGCAGCACTATATACTGTACAGGACATTACAGAATGGCACTATATACTGACAGGACATTACAGAGCAGCACTATATACTGTACAGGACATTACAGAGCAGCACTATATATACTGTACATTACAGAGCAGCACTATATACTGTACAGGGCATTACAGAGCAGCACTATATACTGTACAGGACATTACAGAGCAGCACTATATACTGTACAGGACATTACAGAGCAGCACTATATACTGTACAGGACATTTCAGAGCAGCACTATATACTGTACAGGGCATTACAGAGCAGCACTATATACTGTACAGGACATTACAGAGCAGCACTATATACTGTACAGGACATTACAGAGCAGCACTATACTGTACAGGACATTACAGAGCAGCACTATATACTGACAGGACATTACAGAGCAGCACTATACACTGTACAGGACATTACAGAGCAGCACTATATACTGTACAGGACATTACAGAATGGCGCTATATACTGACAGGACATTACAGAATGGCGCTATATACTGTACAGTACATTACAGAGCGGCACTATATACTGACAGGACATTACAGAGCAGCACTATATACTGACAGGACATTACAGAGCAGCACTATATACTGTACAGGACATTACAGAGCAGCTCTATATACTGTACAGGACATTACAGAGCAGCACTATATATACTGTACATTACAGAGCAGCACTATATACTGTACAGGACATTACAGAGCAGCACTATATACTGTACAGGACATTACAGAGCAGCACTATATACTGTACAGGACATTACAGAGCAGCACTATATACTGACAGGACATTACAGAGCAGCACTATATACTGACAGGACATTACAGAATGGCGCTATATACTGTACAGGACATTACAGAGCAGCACTATATACTGACAGGACATTACAGAGCAGCACTATATACTGTACAGGACATTACAGAGCAGCACTATATACTATACAGGACATTACAGAACAGCACTATATACTGACAGGACATTACAGAGCAGCACTATATACTGTACAGGACATTACAGAGCAGCACTATATACTGTACAGTACATTACAGAGCAGCACTATATACTGACAGGACATTACAGAGCAGCACTATATACTGTACAGGGCATTACAGAGCAGCACTATATACTGTACAGGACATTACAGAGCAGCACTATATATACTGTACAGTACATTACAGAGCAGCACTATATACTGTACAGTACATTACAGAGCAGCACTATATACTGTACAGGACATTACAGAGCAGCACTATATACTGTACAGGACATTACAGAGCAGCACTATATACTGTACAGGACATTACAGAGCAGCACTATATATTGACAGGACATTACAGAGCAGCACTATATACTGACAGGACATTACAGAGCAGCACTATATACTGTACAGGACATTACAGAGCAGCACTATATACTGTACAGGACATTACAGAGCAGCACTATATACTGACAGGACATTACAGAGCAGCACTATATATACTGTACAGGACATTACAGAGCAGCACTATATACTGACAGGACATTACAGAGCAGCACTATATATACTGTACAGGACATTACAGAGCAGCACTATATATACTGTACAGTACATTACAGAGCAGCACTATATATACTGGGCAGGACATTAAAGAGCAGCACTATATACTGGGCAGGACATTAAAGAGCAGCACTATATACTGTACAGGACATTACAGAGCAGCACTATATACTGTACAGTACATTACAGAGCAGCACTATATACTGGGCAGGACATTACAGAGCAGCACTATATACTGTACAGGACATTACAGGGCAGCACTATATACTGTACAGGACATTATATACAAGAAATGTTCAACAAAACCAGCAATTATAGTACAGTAGTCACCAGCCCCTCACTCATCCTTTACTGTATATTGTTGCCCCCCCCCCATCCCAGCACTGTAACAGATGGGAGATGGTGGTGCACTGTCTGTACTACTACTGTACTGTATATGCACTCCAGCAATCTTATACAGTACAGGATGGGAGATGGTGGTGCACTGCCTGTACTACTACTATACTGTATATGCACTCCAGCAATCTTATACAGTACAGGATGGGAGATGGTGGTGCACTGCCTGTACTACTACTGTGCTGTATATGCACTCCAGCAATCTTATACAGTACAGGACGGGAGATGGCGGTGCACTGCCTGTACTACTACTGTACTGTAGTGCTGAACTCACCAAGTACAACTCACTAATCCATGCTCACAAAAGCTTACGGACACCGAGGTGTTACTGTAAATACAAATGCCATGTTGTATATCTTTTTGCAAGAGGACAATAAGAAAAAACACATTTTGAAGTATATCACCTCTGATATACTTCTGAGTCTACCAGCTACCAATAGGTCAGGGGTAGGGAACCTCAGCTCTCCAGCTAAAGCCCTGGCTGTCCAGGCATGATGGGAATTGTAGTTTTGCAACAGCTGGAGGGCCGCAGGTTCCCCATCACTGCTTTATGTGAATAGATGTCTGACACATCTGTCTGCTGTTCCAGCACAAACACAGATGTGACCGCACAAATATAGTATTGTGGCTTATCAGGATACTGCTGTTAGGCATATTGTTATGGCTAGTAGATGGTGGAGTGAAGGGCGCCATACAAATAATAGTAGGATACATATGCAGTGTACTCTAGCAGCGTTCAAATGATCACAAAAAGTATAAAATATATATATTACCCAATACCTGAAATATACAGTAGCCACCCGGCTACGTCAGTGAGTTAGCCAGACCTTCTACTGGGAAGGAACAACCAAGGAAGGTCTCCAGTCAAGAAAACCACCCAAGACAGTATCCATCCACAGACAGCTGTTTTAGGGTATTTGCCCTTCATCAGTGTGGAGCAGGATTCTGGCTAGTGGGAGCAATGCCTAGTACTGCACATCAAAGGAACAATGGTTAAAATCAAGGAGATCAACCAAAACACTGTGGAGCTACCATCACATGTTGCTCAATGTCAGTCAATCTAGGAAAATTGCCTCCTGGGAAATCAAATATGCAAAAATACTGCGGAGACACCATCACGTGTTTCTCAATGTCAGCGAACTAGCCAGACCTTCTACCGGGAAGGAACAACCAAGCCAAGGAAGGTCTCCAGTCAAGGAAACTACCCAAGCAAAATTGCATCTTTGAATGCACTTACTAGTCATTGCTCCCACTAGCCAGAAACCTACTCCACTCGGATGAGGGGCAACACCCCGAAACAGCTGTCTGTGGATGGATACTTGCTTGTTTGGTGTCCTCGACTGGAGACCCCCTTTGGCTTGGTTGTTCCCCTTCTGATAGAAGGTCTGGCTAGCTCACTGACATTGAGATGTGATGGTGTCTCCATAGTATATTTGCATATTTGTCTTCCCAGGGGCCAAGTTCCTAGATTCACTTACGTTGATGTGATGGTGTCTCCATGGTGTTTTGGTTGATCTGAGCGATAGTCTGCAGGGACTTGCTGCTGTCATGACTTGGGTGTATTAGCGCTGGACTGAACAATAGCTCTGGACCCAGCAAGGATAACACAAGTGAGAATATTGTATTTTTAAAATGTTATCACTTTTTTTTCAGAATTCAGAAGTTCCCTTTAAGTTGTAGAGCCAAGACCTCAACATCTGTACGAGGCCCCAACTACATGTGTGATTTATAATACTGGTGTCTTCATATATCCCCCCTCCCCCGACACTAAGACCCAGATGACACCACGTCCACCTTTTCCTTCCAGCTTTATGCTGCTGCCGTTTACTGACCTTCATTTGCTGTCACTTTTATGTCGCTGACAGTGGTTTGTGTTGCCACGTAACAAGCGGGTGTGTTTGCCAGCTGAATATACTTGTCCTGTATGGGCGGCTGAGTCATCACGAAGCTGCGCATCACATTTTCCTAGAATTAAAATTTGACAATTATAAAAAAAAACTTGTTTTGCAGGATCTGATAAACTATAATTCTCTACAGGTTGGCAGAATATATGCCCAAACATCCCTGCACTATGGCCTGTACACGGATTATCTGAGCCCCTGTTCCCGCGGTCTGTGGCCGGCAGGGCTGGCATCAGCACCAGGCTTACTAAGACAAATGCCGGGCCCACAGCTGCTCTAGGGGCCCAGTCCTGGTACCACACTTTTTTGAACAGGGTTTCACAGTCAAAAGCAGAAAGCTTCTGAGAGCGGAATGAGTCATGATGATACATGGAGATTGAGGTCATCAGGGATGATATACAGTGATGGCCTCTCACAGGGCGTTGGCGCACAGGTGACTGAAGCTTTTATAAGTTATATCCCAGCAGGACCTTCCGCAGTCAGTCTCTGTTCTGCTGTCCATGATCTTTGACCCCCCTCCCCCCACTCTGTGTCAGGCTGAGCAACACTTACTGACTCCTGCTGTCTACTTATCATGTTTAAGGGGAACTATCAGCAGGTTGGACAAATCTAACCTGCAGACAGCTCCCTAGTGGGCAGGGGGCACTGAGCATGCAGGTATGTGTCTTATCTTTTGGCACAGTTTCCGTGCAGTTCAGCGTTTGCTCCATGGTCTGGTAAGACCGTTAGGAGCACTGGGGGGCCGTTAGGAGCACTGCCCGCCCCCATAGTACTGTTCCACTTCCGTCTGGCCAACCCTTCTAATGATAGTCAATGGAGCAGTCCCAATCGCCGCTATGGGGGCGGGCAGTGCTTCTAACAGTCGTAACGGACCTTGGAGCACACGGCTAACTGCACCAGAAGTCGGTGTCTCCTGTGCAATATGGGGGCTATCAGCAGGTTAGATACGTCTATCCTACTGATAGTTCCCCTTTTAAGTGTTGTGTACCTGTGGAGTTCCAAGGGACTGAAAGGAGGGGGGGAGTCCTGCAAACAAGGGAGCGTCTGCAAACAGCAGACTTGTGAGTGTGATGCCCGAACTCTGGGGCTTTCAGAAATTGGGGAATCCTGCAGAGTTCACTGTCAAGGGGGGAAGAAGGAAGAAGCAGCCTGTGCAGGATTAGGTCATATGTATGGCCTGGGGTGTCAGGAAGAAAAGGGGGGAGAGAAAGGAAGGGGGAGCATTGTGTGCCAGGCAGAGGATGGTGACATGGTGAGTCCGTCCCACTGTGATCAGGAGATACAGATGGGGAAAGATACACAGCAGCCGCATGGTTCTTCTGCTGCAAATAATTTGTTTGTATCTGCACAAAGGGGCCCGACGAGGCAACGTCGCCCAAGGGCCCACAACAACCTGGAGTGGGCCCTGCCTGGTGGTCACTACTGGTACGGTGGGAGTTATGATCAACACACTGATGCTATGTTGCGGCCAGTGATTGGCCACAGCGGTAACGTATTGGTACGGTGCGTCATTGCTGTGGACATGAGTGGCAGTAGAATGAAGAGACCTAGGTCAATGTGCGGCCATCGTGATCTGCTGGATCCATACAGAGGAAGGAAACGCAAAATAAGGGTAGCTTCACACGTACCGTATCGCTGCGTTTTTATCGCTGCGTTTTTACCGCTGCATTTTTATCGCTGCGTTTTTGGTGCGATTTTTACATGCGAGTTTTGATTTTCACATGAAAATCATGTGAAAATCAAAACGCGCATGTAAAAAGCGCAGCAAAAACGCAACAAAAACGCAGCGATAAAAATGCAGCGGTAAAAACGCAGCGATAAAAACGCAGCGATACGGTACGTGTGAAGGCACCCTAAAGGGAAGTCGAGCGGTTACTTCACCAGCAGAATAATTAGCCGCAACAACTGTGTACACATCACACTTCATGTCTGTGTGACTTGGCACAATGTAAAAGGGTATGTGCAGACTGAGTCATTTTGACGGAAACACGTCACAGAATTCTCAGCATGTCCTCCCCACATCATCACACCAGCAGGGGGCAGTGTGTCCTCCCCACATCATCACACCAGCAGGGGGCAGTGTGTCCTCCCCACATCATCACACCAGCAGGGGGCAGTGTGTCCTCCCCACATCATCACACCAGCAGGGGGCAGTGTGTCCTCCCCACATCATCACACTAGCAGGGGGCAGTGTGTCCTCCCCACATCATCACACTAGCAGGGGGCAGTGTGTCCTCCCCACATCATCACACTAGCAGGGGGCAGTGTGTCCTCCCCACATCATCACACTAGCAGGGGGCAGTGTGTCCTCAGATGGTGGACAAGGAGCTGCTTATGCTTGTTGAGGATCAAACAATCCTCTCCTGGTGTCTGGGCCATCCGGAGCCTTTTCACATAACCACTACTCCCAATATCTTCTAACAGCTGGGCCTGGGTCAGTGTTTCCCAACAGGTCAGGTTTTAAGGATTTTCTCAGTATTTCACAGGTGACATTGTTACAGGCATCCTCTGTATGGGATATCCTCAAATCGTGACCTGTTGGGTATAGTTGAGGATTGGAGTTGAGAAACACTGATCTAGATGGCTTCAATTCATCAATACCCCCATCCTGCTTCTCTCTGTCCAGTGATGAGTCCTCTCTGACAGTCTGTCACTTGTGCAACATAGAGTCATGTCTAGCTGGGAGCCATCTCTCACCATAAGGTACACTACCCAAAAGTAGCCTCTGAGAACCTTTTTATAGAGCCGCGGGAGAAGCATTTTTACATCCTCGAGTGTAATGACCCCGAGGTTAATGAGCGCTCACCTGTAATGACTATATATCTACCTGACACAGAGCTGCAGGACCAGTTTGGCAGCAATCCAACATTTCTATCTGGGTGCACAGTAAGTTTACACTAGTTATATACCGGCATCTACAATGTATTGCACTGAAGAGTTATATAGCGGAGGTCCTGAAGAGGCTTTGATATGTCACTATATACGGCCAGACACTTTGCAGAGAAGCCGATCAGCCGTCCTGGTGTACACCGGCCAGTCAGAGGCCACACAGACATATTCTCCTGCCCCCTGTTTAACAATGGACTCCTATGGACACATTTATGTACAATGTATGGTTATGTTCACATGTAGTATTTTCATCAGTCTTTTATCAACCAAAACCAGGAGTGGGTAAAAAAACACAGAAACTGAGTAAATCTTTGCATTATAATTTTGGTTGAAAAAAGACTGATGAAAATACTGTGTGTGACCGTAGCCTTAGCGTGTATAAGAGCTTACAAAAACATGGCCACTTTCCCCCTACTGTTGTCTCCAGTTTGGCCGGGGTTTTGAAACTCAGTTCCATTGAAGTAAATGGAGCTTAATTGCAAACCGCACCTGAACTGGAGACAACAGTAGATAAAAAGGGGCCATGTTTTTGTAGCGCTGGATAACCCCTTTAAAGGGAAAAATCAGCAGGATAGACAAATCTAGTCTGCTGATATTTCCCTATTGCACAAGGGGCTGCGAGGATGAAGGCAAGTCTCTTATGGTGGTTTTACACGGAGCGATAATTCGCCCAATCGCACGATTAACGATTTTGAATGAACAATTTTTTTTTTATAACGATCGGCGTTTAGACAGAACGATACATCGTACAGAATATTCGCTTTGCGATCGTTTAAGCCTATCTCACACATAGGGGAAATCGTTGAAAGACTGTTTACACTGAACGATCTGCGAATTTTTTGCGAACGATCAACGACGATTTGAGAACTTGTTTAAAGATCAAAATGAACAATTTTTCGCTCGTCGCTTGATCGTTCGCTGCGTTTACACGTACGATTATCGTTCCAATTCGACCGTTATCGTGCAAATTCGAACGATACATCATTCCGTGTAAAACCACCATTAGGCTGCATTCACACGTACCGTAAAATTGTCCGTGGTCGTTCACATGATCCGTGTCGGGACCCGCACAGCGAAAAAATAGGACATGTCCTAGTGCGGATTGCGGACAGATCACCCCCCACTGCCCTCACATCATGCTCTCCTGTCATTGTTGCTGCCTGGGGGGGGGGACTCCAGTTAGGGGATCCATGTGTCATCTTCGTCTCCCTGCTGAAATAGTGATAGACGGAATTATAATGGAGACCTATGGAACTTTCGGTGCATTGATTAACGTCATCATTACCCCACATTAAAGGAAGTACTGGACCCCCGGGGCAATCTGGTAGAGGAACATGGTAACCTTCACTGCCCAGGACAGGATTATCAATTTCTCCATTGTCTTGGAACTATCTGGCTGTATTATAAGGGCAGTGAATGGCGGCATTGTGCGGATATTGTTGTTGGCTCAGTCATCTGGCCTCAGACACAGAACACTAGAGGGAAGCGATCACTTGACAGGTCACATTCCTTGGCACTGTATATATCCTAGGTTTAGTGTATATACCAGCCCTTAGATGTATAACTATATGGTTTATTATGTATTTTTTTACACTTTCAACAGCTTATTTCTGTATAACTTAGACCGGTCTTGCAACTTCTGGGGAACTTTACCCCAATGGGGACAGCAGCTCAGGACGGTGTGAACAGAAGCCAACTGGGATGATCAGGAAGGGGATAGTCCTGGGATCAGCTCCCATACCCCCATGGTACAGGTACAGCCAGGATATTACCTATTATAACACAGACTATCGCTCTCCAAGCTGATTACACACCAAGGTATTAACTGAATGGCGACCAAGATACACAATCACACTCTACAAGAACAATAACTTATCTACGTAATTAGCAAACCGGATAGATGGCGGCTCCTGCCAGATCCTGCTGAGAGCCCCACGTGTATAGAAGTCCTCACTTATCTGCTCCTTCAAGGGCCAATACCTGCGATCAAAGGGCAAGCGCTGTCTGCCAGATGCTTCACACCCCGCCCCGTCTATAAAGGAAGCCAATAAAAGAGGCCGCACTGCCGCACACGTAGGCCAAAATGACAGAATATGAAATATTGCATTGCTTAATTGTTCTGGACACGTTGGCAGTGATTTCTTGTATTGTTCGTTTGTTTTCTGGATGTCATTTTGTAGACGGACTGAATTAAAGTGTTCTTATTACACGGCCCGATGACTTTGTGTAAGCAAACGCTGATCTGCTAGATAGGCACTCGCTTATGGAGCCCATACACTGCCCGATAATCAAGTCAGCCCAATTCAGCCGATTATCGCCGATCTCCCCTACGCGCATCTCCGCCCGTGCCATAGACTCCATTCTATGGTCGGGCGGATTCCGCCATCCGTCCAAAGAATGAACCTGTTTGTTTGTTGGATGGACAGTGGAATTCACCCGACCATAGAATGGAGTCTATGGCACGGGCGGAGATGCACGCGGCTGTGAGCAGGGCGAGCTGCAGAATCCGTGGCGGGTCCACCTGGATTCCTCAGTGTGAACATACCCTTAGAGATCAGAGTGTGGAGAGTTAGGGCCCTATTACACCAAACGATTACCAGTCGAACTTGGCCAACTACCAGCTGTTCCGGGCGTTAATTGTATGATGTAGTAGCACACAAGACCACGATCAACCGACATGCATGATGTCAGCTGATCGTGGTTTTTCAACATGTTAAATTGGCCTGATCATTTCAGCGACAGTCTACTGCTCGGAGTGGCAATAGGAGTGGTGCAGGTGATCGCCGCTGACTACAATGGGCAGCCTGGATGATTTAAGGATCGTGCGAGAAGCCCCCCCCCCTATCTGTGGCCCCTCCTGCTGCTTCCTGTGCCCCCCTCGCTGCTTTCGGCTTGCTGTCAGTGGGTGTAATAGTACAGACAGCTAGCGGGGAATGAGGGGGAAGCGAGCACTGACCTGACAGGTTGGCACTTGCTTTCCCCTCGCCGTGTACAGCCTTTAGGAGAGCAGACATGGAGGACAAGTGGGAAAGTTTCCATAAACTTGTGATATGTGATTAGTGATATGTGATTAGCGATAATCTTTCCGTGTGTTTGTGGCAACCATCAAACGACTAATGAAAATTCGCTTGTATGTTATTGATCGCATCTTTTGAGCTGAACAAAAAATCATTGTTAACCAGTAGCAAATCTATCAGTGTATAAGCACAGCGTTATTACGACCGTTCATATAGGAATGATTGTAATTACTGATCAGAACTAACGAGTATCGTTCCACGTATTATGGTGAATGATTTCCGGTCGTTTATCGGAGAAATCGTAAATTGCTTTGTCTAATAGGACCCTTAGTAGGACGCTTCTGTACACCTGAACCACCAAGTTTTATAGAACCCACAGACCACCAGGAATCATGGGCAAAACAATTCTCCCACCGGGGATACAAAGTGATCAAACCACCGCACAAATATTACTGAACTCTGTCCAAGTCTCTTCACCTGAATGGTAACGCTGCTGTGTTATGGTGCGTTTACACAGAGCGATTATCAATAAGCGATAATCGGCTTGTGCAAATACAGCGGACGATCAAGCAATGTTTGAGAAATCGTTCACTGTGATCTTTAAACATGTTCTCAAATAGTCATTGGTCGATTGCAGATCGCTTTGTGTAAATAGTCTTTCAAAGATTCACCCTATGTGTGAGATGGGCTTAAGCGATCTTAAAAACGATCGCAATAACGATTTTTCTAACGATTTATTCATCTAAGCGTTGATCGTTATAAAAACCAAATCGTTGCTTCAAAATGATCGATTGGGCGAATTATCGCTTTGTGTAAACGGATTATAATCCGATCCCGACCACTCACATATCTACGGGAGTAGTCACCTACGTCACCGTTTGCTTCCTTTATGGATGGGATCAGGTTAAGATCACTGTAATTTGCTGTAATGCGTCTTTCCGGCTGATCTGGGAGGAGGAGGTGATTATACTCTGTGCTGTAGTAGATGTTGTGTACTCTGGGATTACCGCGTCTGTGATCTCTGTGCATTTTCCCCGATTCCTCATTAACGCTTATAATCTCACTTATCTCCTCCGCTCATCTGTCTCCAATCCTCGTATTAGTGGACAAAGCCAAGAAGTCACTACCACTACGCCTCCTGTACTACGCCTGGGTTAACCCTTTAAGGCGGCCCTGTATTTTGGCCTTCTTTGATTTCCACCCTCACATTGTAAGAGCCAAACTTTTATAATTCTCATATGAGGGCTCGGCTATATTCTAATGGAGCCATTTAGGGTTCATAAAATGAACTGAAAAACTGTAAAAATCAAAAATAATAATAATAAATATATTTTTTTTAATTGACAAATAAATATTATATTTTTTTGTAGATTATTTTTTACATTTTTTCAAATAGTTTTTTGTATTTTGTTTTATATTCTGCTATTTCTGCCCAACACAAACAGGTCACCCCAATAGGAGAGCCATAATGGGTCTTTCACAAAACAACTTTTTATTTCAAATCGACAGGTGCCAGAAATTTGTAATTTACTTCTATTAAAAATTCTCAGCTGCTGTATGCCCTGCAGGAAGTGGTGTATCCTTTCCAGTCTGACTCTCTGCTGCCTCCTCTGTCCATGTCAGGAACTGTCCAGAGTAGCAGCAAATCCCCATAGAAAACCTCTCCTGCTCTGGACAGTTCCTGACATGGACAGAGGTGGCAGCAGAGAGCACTGTGTCAGACAGGAAAGAATACACCACTTCCTGCAGGGCATACAGCAGCTGATAAGTACTGGAAGAGCTGAGATTACAAATCTATGGCACTTTCTGGCACCAGTTGATCAGAAGGAAAATAAATTTGGGTGAACAAGCCCTTTTAGCCTTCAGAGTAGGATAAGAGCGGTGTGATTGGCCACAACTGATTGGGCAGCCCCTGTGCCTGCACCACCACCATTGTGTACTGTTATAACAGCTCACATACCATGACAGTGCACCACTGTCTACACTACTCCCATCCTATTTGTATATACTCTGTATAAGAGTATGGACAGAGGTGGACAGGGGTCACGTGACCGGACTGCCAGGAAACATACACAGCAAGCTCCTGCGTCCTGTGTGATCTGACACTTTTCTATCACAGCATTTTTTAAATAATGGCGGCAGTACTACACACCCCTGACTGCAGTGATATATGGGAACTTTTTTATGATTTTTGGCTTAGTTTGGCCTCGTTCCTTGAAATTGTCTACCTCTATACACGTCTGCTGTCAGACGGCAGCACGCCAATGACAAGACAGTGGAAGCCTCAGGGAATCCTAACAGCCGGCGGCCTCCATGGTCCTGAGGTCTGTGTGCTCAGTAAATGCTGGGCAAATATTTGGCGACTGACACAAGCCTGATGAATAGTCCTCGCTGACAACCTGTTCCCACACCGCATCTGACGCCTCCATTATCACATGTACAAAAGTATCAAACAGAAGGTGTCAGGCGACATCTTCACAAGAAAGGGCTACTAGGCTAATCTATACAGGGGAATATGTGGTGTTCCACCACTGGTGTTTCTCTCTCTCTCCTGTGCACCTGTCAAAAAAGCCTTTTTACTCTCAGGTTAAAGTAGTGGATGAAGTGTATTAAGTTTCCCCACTAGGTGTCAGTGTTTTCTATGTCCTTATTTATATACACAGCTGAAGGTAGTCATGGGTTAATGTTTTATGTATACCATGTGTTTTTTTGCTGAACAATCGGAGATGGTCTTCTCTTCTTAACATATCTCTTTTCTTCTTGCATACACTCACACCCCACCACTCACAGGCAGACATTTTGAGGCCCCTGTAGGAGGAGTTTCACTGGTGAGAGGAAGGATATAAGAGACAACAGTCCCTGCAGAAGTTAAGCCAGGGCCTGGCTTATGCCAGGACCCCTGTCAGGGACAGAAGTCAGTTGAGTCTGGTCACTGAAGTGAACAGATGCAGTTAGAGACCAACAGTTCTTTTAACTACCACCGCTATATCTACTATGCAGTGCTAAGCACACCCAAGGGAAAGTAGTAACCAAGGAACACGTCTAGAGCTCAGGGCAGTAGCCTGACAAAAGAGGAACTAGCCTCGATAGGACAAAGCAGCAAGTACCGAAGGCCTACGTATCCTATCGAGCAGTGCAGGTAACTGAGAAACGGCGGACACCTAGCTACATCCAGATAACCACGGCGGGGCTTGTACTACCCTACTGGGACAGTTCTACGATACCAGGGGGCAGAAGGTGGTCAGACACAGTCTATACACAAGTACAAGTAATACTTAACTATTGAAGATATCTCCAGGAATACTGAACACATACCGCAGCGTGCCATAAAGACTGAACACATAGCGCAGAGTGCCCGCGAAGACTGAACACATAGCGCAGAGTGCCCGCGAAGACTGAACACATAGCGCAGATTGCCCGCGAAGACTGAACACATACCGCAGAGTGTCCGCGAAGACTGAACACATACCGCAGAGTGTCCGCGAAGACTGAACACATACCGCAGAGTCCCCGCGAAGACTGAACACATAGCGCAGAGTGCCCGCGAAGAGTGAACACATAACGCAGAGTGCCCACGAACACTGAACATAAACCGCAGAGTGCCCACGAAGACTGAACACATACTGCAGAGTGCCCGCGAAGACTGAACACATACCGCAGAGTGCCCGCGAAGAGTGAACACATACCGCAGAGTGCCCGCGAAGAGTGAACACATAACGCAGAGTGCCCGCTAAGACTGAACACATACCGCGAAGTTGCCGTAGACTTAACATCATTTGTGATCAGCAAACAAAATGTATAGGAGCTTAAAACAAGGGGGAGAGTCATCAAACCTTGTGCTGAGTGGCTGTTGCCCATAGCAACCAATCAGATTCCAGCTTTTATTTTTCAGAGGCCTTTTTACTAGGAGTCATGATTGGTTGCTATGGGTTACTGACCAATTAGATATGGTAACGGCTTCACTGCACAAGGTTTGATGAATCCCACCAGTTTTACTCCATGTGAACTGGCCCATAAAGGAAAGCAATCAGGACAGTTGTGCAGAGTATAGAGCTACTGTGCGGCTCCCCGATGCCACCAGTCACATCTGCAGCAGTCGCTTTACATCAAGGAAAAAGGAGTTTTAGTCCAGCGAGAGAAGGGCGACAACTAGTCATCTCGGCACTAGTGACATTCCGCCTGTCACTAGTCATGGCTCTCTGCCTGTCAATCATCCCTGCGCTGCACGCTGACAGCAGTGAGTCGTGACTAGTGACAGGTGTCTCCCCGCCCAGATGACTAGTTGTCTGCCCTCTCCCAGCCTTGCGCCGGAATATAACTCCTTTTCCCCCAATGTAAAGCGACTGCTGCAGACATGGCTGGTGGCCTCGGGGAGCTGCACAGTAGCTCTATACCAGGGGCCCCCAAACTACGGCCCGCGGGCCTCATTGCGACCCCCCGAGGCTGTTTATCCGACCCCCGCCGCACTTCCACACCGCTGCCTATCCCTGCCCTTGCCCCGTATCCACGCCACCGCTGTCATCATCCCCGGGTGGGCCCCTCGCACTCTTGGAATCCCTCCGGTCAGTCGCCGAAAGGATCCCCCAGCAGGTGCAGCAACGTCATCACTGCCCCTGCCGGAGGATACCTCAGAGATCATTTCCAGGTTACATCCGGGCGGGGGGGGCGGTGGTCCGTGCGGCGCCGAGGAGGCAGGCTGCAGGGCAGACATCACACACTGCTCCGGGATCTGCGGTCCATAGCACCGCCCTCCGGGGGGTGGGGGGGTGATGGGTAGGTGTGCCCTGGATGTAACCTGGAAATGATCTCTGAGGGATCCTCCGGCAGGGGCAGTGATGAAGAGAAGAGGCCAGGAGAGATAAAGACAGTATTAGGTGAGTATAATTATTATTATGGGGGACATTGCAGGGGGACAATATAACTATATGGGGACATTGCAGGGGGACAATATAACTATATGGGGACATTGCAGGGGGACAATATAACTATATGGGGACATTGCAGGGGGACAATATAACTATATGGGGGACATTGCAGGGGAACATTATTACTATATGGGGGACATTGGGGAGATGGGGAGCCCGCAGCCCTACAGCAGAGATGGGGAGCCCACAGCCCTACAGCAGAAATGGGGAGCCCGCAGCCCTACAGCAGAGATGGGGAGCCCGCAGCCCTACAGCAGAGATGGGGAGCCCGCAGCATTACAGCAGAGATGGGGAGCCCGCAGCCCTACAGCAGAGATGGGGAGCCTGCAGCCCTACAGCAGAGATGGGGAACCTGCAGCCCTACAGCAGAGATAGGGAGCCCGCAGCCCTACAGCAAAGATAGGGAGCCCGCAGCCCTACAGCAGAGATAAGGAGCCTACAGCAGAGATGGGGGGCCCACAGCATTACAGCAGAGATAGGGAGCCCGCAGCATTACAGCAGAGATGGGGAGCCCGCAGCCCTACAGCAGAGATGGGGAGCCTGCAGCCCTACAGCAGAGATGGGGAGCAGCCCTACAGCAGAGATGGTCTAACTTTGCTGTGCGGAACTCGATGCCGTGAAGGCTGGTCATGTGTTAATAGTTCTTTGTTGTTTTGTTCCTTGTTTTTTTTTTGCTTTTTTTCTAACTATGCAGTGATTGTTGGTTATGAAAAAATGTATAAATAAAACCTTTAAAAAATAAGAGATGGGGAGCCCGCATCCCTACAGCAGAGATGGGGAGCCCGCAGCCCTACAGCAGAGATGGGGAGCAGCCCTACAGCAGAGATGGGGAGCCCGCAGCCCTACAGCAGAGATGGGGAGCCCGCAGCCCTACAGCAGAGATGGGGAGCAGCCCTACAGCAGAGATGGGGAGCCCGCAGCCCTACAGCAGAGATGGGGAGCCCGCAGCCCTACAGCAGAGATGGGGAGCCTGCAGCCCTACAGCAGAGATGGGGAGCAGCCCTACAGCAGAGATGGGGAGCCCGCAGCCCTACAGCAGAAGAGATGGGGAGCCCGCAGCCCTACAGCAGAGATGGGGAGCCCGCAGCCCTACAGCAGAGATAGGGAGCAGCCCTACAGCAGAGATGGGGAGCCCGCAGCCCTACAGCAGAGATGGGGAGCCCGCAGCCCTACAGCAGAGATGGGGAGCCCGCAGCCCTACAGCAGAGATGGGGAGCCCGCAGCCCTACAGCAGAGATGGGGAGCCCGCAGCCCTACAGCAGAGATGGGGAGCCCGCAGCCCTACAGCAGAGATGGGGAGCCCGCAGCCCTACAGCAGAGATAGGGAGCCCGCAGCCCTACAGCAGAGATGGGGAGCCCGCAGCCCTACAGCAGAGATGGGGAGCCCGCAGCCCTACAGCAGAGATAGGGAGCCCGCAGCCCTACAGCAGAGATAGGGAGCCCGCAGCCCACAGCAGAGATGGGGAGCCCGCAGCCCTACAGCAGAGATGGGGAGCCCGCAGCAGAGATGGGGAGCAGCCCTACAGCAGAGATGGGGAGCCCGCAGCCCTACAGCAGAGATGGGAGCCCGCAGCCCTACAGCAGAGATGGGGAGCCCGCAGCCCACAGCAGAGATGGGGAGCCCGCAGCCCTACAGCAGAGATGGGGAGCCCGCAGCCCTACAGCAGAGATGGGGAGCCCGCAGCCCTACAGCAGAGATGGGGAGCCCGCAGCCCTACAGCAGAGATGGGGAGCCCGCAGCCCACAGCAGAGATGGGGAGCCCGCAGCCCTACAGCAGAGATGGGGAGCCCGCAGCCCTACAGCAGAGATGGGGAGCCCGCAGCCCTACAGCAGAGATGGGGAGCAGCCCTACAGCAGAAGAGATGGGGAGCCCGCAGCCCTACAGCAGAGATGGGGAGCCCGCAGCCCTACAGCAGAGATGGGGAGCCCGCAGCCCTACAGCTGTTGCAAAACTACAATTCCCATCATGCCTGGAGCTAACGCTGGAGGGCGGAGGGCTCCCCATCTCTGCTGTAGGGCTGCGGGCTCCCCATCTCTGCTGTAGGGCTGCGGGCTCCCCATCTCTGCTGTAGGGCTGCGGGCTCCCCATCCCTGACCTACACTATTTGCTGGGGAGCACTGCCAAGCAGAATGCTGATGTGTCTGAGGTTTGCAGGCTGCCAGGGCATGATGGGAGTTGTAGTTTTGCAACAGTGGAAGAGCAATAGATTGGGAAGCAGATGGGCCTGTATTGTAGCCTGAAAGCTGTCTGAGCATGATGGGAGTTGTAGTTCTGGGGCCCAATGCCATACAGCACACAGACAGGTGATTTTCAAAGGCTTTAAGGACATGATGGGAGGTGTAGTCACAGAAAACCATAAATTAGGGAACACGGCTATACAGAATGCCAACGGGTCCATTGTGAGGGTCGTCAGGGCATGATGGGAGTTGTAGTTGTGAAAAAGCAGGAGAGCCGCAGGTCTGGGACCACTGCTAATGGTTCAAAAAGCTTTCAGGGCAGCTGCTGCCATACAGAATACAGACAGGTCAGTACTGTGCTATCAGGGGATGATGGGAGTTGTAGTTTGGGGGAGCACTGCTATACAGAATACAGACAGGTCAGTACTGTGCTATCAGGGGATGATGGGAGTTGTAGTTTGGGGGAGCACTGCTATACAGAATACAGACAGGTCAGTACTGTGCTATCAGGGGATGATGGGAGTTGTAGTTTGGGGGACCAGTGCTATACAGAATACAGACAGGTCAGTACTGTGCTATCAGGGGATGATGGGAGTTGTAATGGAAGTTGTCCGATAATCGGTGATGCCGGACTATCGGATGTTTTTCGAGTTTTAGTCCGAAATCCCCTCAGATTTCTCAGTCCCAGAACATTACACGTCAGGATTGGGCACCGCCGTCCGCCTGGGCTCGCTGGGAGCTGTAGTTCGTCACGATATGGCAGATGATTGACAAGCCGGTGTCACATGACCACCCGGAGGGATGGGTGGGCGTGATGACGTCAGACGCAAGGAGGAGGCCAGCTGATACCTGAGATCGTGTTAACCTCTTCCTCCCTGGGGGACGGCGTCATCTGATGGCCCGGGTGGGCGGGGCCTGGCGGTGGCGGAGACAGTCAGCGGTCCCGGGGTGAGGGCAGTCAGCAGCCGGAGCGCGATGTGACGGGGCCGCCGCCGGCTCACACAGGACATGGCCACCAACAAGTCGGTGCTGAGCCTGGCCACCTTCCTGTTCGGCCTGGCCATCGGCTTCATCTTCTGCTATGTGATCGTCAGCATCGCCCTGCAGGAGAAGCACGAGCACCCGGCCGACATGCTGCACAACGACCCGCACGGGCGCCACATGGAGCAGCACGAGCACCAGCAGCTGCCCGGGCACATCATGGACTTCAATGCTGATGCCCAGCAGCACCACGGTAAGGGCTGACCCCCAGCAGTGCCCCCGGAGACATACTGACCCCCAGCAGTGCCCCCGGAGACATACTGACCCCCAGCAGTGCCCCCGGAGACATACTGACCCCCAGCAGTGCCCCCGGAGACATACTGACCCCCAGCAGTGCCCCCGGAGACATACTGACCCCCAGCAGTGCCCCCGGAGACATACTGACCCCCAGCAGTGCCCCCCGAGACATACTGACCCCCCGCAGTGCCCCCGGAGGTATACTGACCCCCAGCAGTGCCCCCGGAGGTATACTGACCCCCAGCAGTGCCCCCGGAGACATACTGACCCCCCGCAGTGCCCCCGGAGACATACTGACCCCCCGCAGTGCCCCCGGAGACATACTGACCCCCAGCAGTGCCCCCGGAGACATACTGACCCCCCGCAGTGCCCCCGGAGGTATACTGACCCCCAGCAGTGCCCCCGGAGGTATACTGACCCCCAGCAGTGCCCCCGGAGGTATACTGACCCCCAGCAGTGCCCCCGGAGGTATACTGACCCCCAGCAGTGCCCCCGGAGGTATACTGACCCCCAGCAGTGCCCCCGGAGGTATACTGACCCCCAGCAGTGCCCCCGGAGGTATACTGACCCCCAGCAGTGCCCCCGGAGGTATACTGACCCCCAGCAGTGCCCCCGGAGGTATACTGACCCCCAGCAGTGCCCCCGGAGGTATACTGACCCCCAGCAGTGCCCCCGGAGGTATACTGACCCCCAGCAGTGCCCCCGGAGGTATACTGACCCCCAGCAGTGCCCCCGGAGGTATACTGACCCCCAGCAGTGCCCCCGGAGGTATACTGACCCCCAGCAGTGCCCCCGGAGGTATACTGACCGCCAGCAGTGCCCCCGGAGACATACTGACCCCCAGCAGTGCCCCCCCCCCTAGAGGTGGTGACCGCCAGCAGTGCCCCCGGAGGTATACTGACCCCCAGCAGTGCCCTCGGAGGTATACTGACCCCCAGCAGTGCCCCCGGAGGTATACTGACCCCCAGCAGTGCCCCCGGAGGTATACTGACCCCCAGCAGTGCCCCCGGAGGTATACTGACCCCCAGCAGTGCCCCCGGAGGTATACTGACCGCCAGCAGTGCCCCCAGAGGTATACTGACCGCCAGCAGTGCCCCCGGAGATATACTGACCGCCAGCAGTGCCCCCGGAGACATACTGACCCCCAGCAGTGCCCCCCCCCTAGAGGTGGTGACCGCCAGCAGTGCCCCCGGAGGTATACTGACCGCCAGCAGTGCCCTCGGAGGTATACTGACCGCCAGCAGTGCCCCCGGAGACATACTGACCCCCAGCAGTGCCCCCGGAGGCGTACTGACCCCCAGCAGTGCCCCCGGAGACGTACTGACCCCCGGAGATGTACTCACCCCCAGCAGTGCCCCCGGAGGTATACTGACCCCCAGCAGTGCCCCCGGAGGTATACTGACCCCCAGCAGTGCTCCCGGAGGTATACTGACCCCCAGCAGTGCCCCCGGAGACGTACTGACCCCCAGCAGTGCCCCCGGAGACGTGCTGACCCCCAGCAGTGCCCCCGGAGAGGCATACTGACCCCCAGCAGTGCCCCCGGAGAAGCGCCAACCCCCTCCAACAGTGCCCCCGTGAGGTTGATGGACCTGACCTCCATCTTTCTCTCTTATGGTGTAGACACCATTATACACCCAGATACAGTGATTATATACTGATGTCTCTGTGTTCCGTCCTCACATTAGATCTGGGAGGGTTGTATTTGCGTTTCCTTTATATGTTCTTTATATGTTTCCTGCTGACATCTGCTGGATAGTGTATTACGGGGTATATTTTGAGTAGTAAAATCTGTATTTTTGGTATTATATGTTCTTTTGTTTAATTCTTGACAGTTCACGTGTGCCGGATACTCTGCTAGTAATACAACCATTTAATATATAAAATAGCGCGTGTTACGCCTCCACATATTTTTGAGCATAAATGCACAAAGAAAAAATCTGTAACATAAAAAAAGAATGTGAGACAGCTTGAGGCTACTTTGGCTCGTACCAAAGCATACCTGTGAGCCTATAAATACCTAGTGTGAACGTAGCCTTAGGTTGCCCCTATAGAGTTTTTAAATTGGTAAGACTTTAAGCATTTTTGGCAAGAAAATCCACCTCTAAATTTTAGGTCTGGAAGAAACAGCTGATTTGGGTCAGAGCCAACTTAAAAGGTGTTTATACTGTTATCTGGATCAGGAGCCAACACAATGCAATGTGGATTCTGTACGGGGTTTTAAATTCCTGTTGACTTCTATTGGCAAAAAAAATGCAACAGTAATGGTCCGTTTACACGAAGCGAAAATTCACCCAATCGAACAATTAACAATTTTGAAGTAACGATGTGTTTTTTATAAAGACGGAATGATATATCGTTTGGAAAATTCGTTATTGCAATCGTTTTAAGATCACTTAAGCCCATCTCACACGTGATCTTTGAAAGCGAATTTTTAGCGAACGAGCGACAATTTGAAAACTTTTGAAAGATCACGATGAACGATTTCTCGCTCGTCACTTGTTCGCTGTGTTTACACGTGCCAATTATCGCTCAAATGCTATCATTAGTGAGAATATTCGAACGATAATTGTTCAGTGTAAACGCAGCATAAGGGTCCTATGGCCCGATCATTTTAGTAACCGAGTGTCGATTGGCTAATCGGCCAGTATAGATATTGTTAGTGATGTCCATGCAGCCCTTGCCCAAAAACATGATACCTTACCTCTCCCCGCTCCTGGTCTTCTCTCCTGTGCTCCGCAGTTTGAACAATCGTACGATTAACGATGTCGGAGTAACGTTTTTTTTTTTCATAACGATCAGCGTTTAGACGGTATGATATATTGTACGGAAAATTCGTTTTGCGATCGCTTAAGCCTATCTCACATTGGTTAAATCGGCGAACGACTGTTCACACGGAACGATCTGTGAATTTTTTTCCGAGCGATCAACGACGATTTGAGAAGTTGTTGAAAGATCAAAATGAATGATTTCTCGCTCGTCGTTTGATCATTCGCTGCGTTTACACGTACAATTATCGTTCGAATTCGCACAATAATCGTTCCATGTAAACGCAGCAATAGTCTGCGATGTACTAAAATGTTCTGCAGCATGTCAGAACTGTCAGGAGGGCAGTAGGTTGGTTGGTTGGGGCCATGAAGGAGAGCTGAGGGCTCGGATGATGATGATGATGATGATGATGATGATACTGGAGAGAGGTGTAGTTACATGTAACATAAGTTCTGTTATTTTCCATTATCACGCCTGTTTAGTTTTCTGCCATTTTTCCCATTCACTGACGGCAAACAGAAACATAAAAGGCGTTCCTCACCCCGCTGACCCCGGTGTTGTGTGCGTTACACTCCCTCGATTATGGTGAGGAATGATGTGCGGTTACATTAAGTGTTTACACTCCATGAATGGCGACGTAAGACCCGGGGGAGGGAGGGGACGTCAAAGTACCAAGTGCCCAACTGGAAAATCCAGACTCATGGTGACTGCAGTGTATGTTGAAGCTCTTCTAGGGCGTGGGGTCCGATCTGTGGCTCTCCAGATGTTACAGAACTGCAACTCCCAGCATGACCTGACATATTCAAGAGTTTAAATTGTCACTGTCATCACAGTTAATGGGTTGAAGGGGTTACCCAGGATTAGAAAATCCTGTCTGCTTTCTTCCAGAAACAGCACCACTATTGTCCTCAGTTTGGGCTTCACAATTCTGTTTGATTGAAGTGAATGGAGCTGAATTGTAATACTGCACACAACCCGAGGACAGGGGTGGCGCTGTTTCTGTTTGTTTTTTTTTAACCTGTCATCTCGCATAACCCCCTTTTTAAATAGAGATTGATGTGGGACATCTCCTTCTTAAAGTGCTTCTTTATGTCAGACATCTCGCCAGTAGAGATGAGCGAACCTGGAGCATGCTCGAGTTGATCCGAACCCGAACTTTCGGTATTTGATTAGCGGTGGCTGCTGAAGTTGGATAAAGCCCTAAGGCTATGTGGAAATCATGGATATAGTCATTGGCTGTGTCCATGTTTTCCAGACAACCTTAGAGCTTTATCCAAGTTCAGCAGCCACCGCTAATCAAATACCGAACGTTCGGGTTCGGATGGATTCGAACCCGAACCCGGTTCGCTCATCTCTAATCGCCAGGGATCAGCAGTAATTGGTGAGCACAGCTTCCCTGCAGCGCCACCACAGGAGTACTGAAATATTGCACCATATCCATTCAAATCAAAGGACAGATCCTCTGTAAGAAGGGATGTTTTTTTGTAACTTGATATGACCCCTCTTGGGGGAGGTATCAAAGTTGGTTTCTAGAGATGATCAAAACTTGAGCATGCTTGGATTCGGCATTTGATTACCAGCGGCTGAGGTTTCACTCATCTCTCTATTGGTTTCCAAATTAGACGCCCCCTCTAAATCTTTGGTCCACCTCCTACAAAACTCCAGTTCCCAGCGTGTCCTTGGCAGGAGCTTGGACAGTCACTTGTCTGCTGTCTCTTCTATAAACTCTTCTCTTTGTCTCCTTCAGATGAGGACGTCCATGTTTCTGAAGACCTCTACAAAAAGGTGAGAATCCTGTGCTGGGTAATGACCGGCCCACAAAACCTGGACAAGAAGACGAAACACGTGAAGGCCACATGGGCTCAGAGGTGCAATAAGGTCTTGTATATGAGCTCGGAGGAGAATAAAGACTTCCCCACCGTGGGGCTGGATACTAAGGAGGGCAGGGACCAGTTATACTGGAAAACCATCAAAGCCTTCCAGTACGTGCACGACCACCACCTGGGGGACGCCGACTGGTTCATGAAGGCGGATGATGACACCTATGTTGTGGTGGACAACCTCCGGTGGCTTCTCTCTAAGTATAGCCCGGAGGAGCCTATTTATTTTGGAAGGAGGTTCAAGCCTTACGTCAAGCAGGGCTACATGAGCGGAGGGGCCGGCTACGTTCTCAGCAAGGAAGCCTTAGTGAGGTTCGTGAACGCCTTTAAGGAGGAGAAGTGCACGCACAGCTCGTCGGTGGAGGACCTGGCGCTCGGGAAGTGTATGGAGAACATCAATGTCAAGGCTGGAGACTCCAGAGACACCAGCGGGAAGGAGACCTTCCATCCGTTCGTCCCCGAGCATCATCTCATCCAGGGATATCTGCCAAAGACTTTCTGGTACTGGAATTACAACTACTATCCGGCCATAGAGGTAAGACCAGGACTCTTACACTGCCTAAGCCTCTTTGAGATCAGGGCTTTGAGGGATAAAGGTCTTTACAGATGATAGTACTTCAATAAGTCGATAAAGATGAGGCACTCACCCTTCTTGTCTTCCTAAAAGCAGATAAAGTTTTATTTTACATAACTGCAGGTACAGACACAGACATGTGGACGGGCGACAGCCTCTTTCGCGTGCGTTACTCCACGCTTCCTCTCGGCCCTACGTCACCACGTTCCCATACTCCTTTTCAAGACTTAACTATTCAAAAACCAATTAAAAACATATATTTATGTAAGCGTATAAGAACATGATACATAAAGGCACTTGCTTAATAGTATCCATGTAAGTCAGATCTATCATTCAGTCCTAATGGTCCAAGGGCATCTGTTTTCATAATTAATTCTGTTTCCCTTCTGAGTAACTTGGTATTTCTACCCCCTCCCTCCTCACCTGTAACAATCCCATAAAAAAATAAATTAGATATATCTCCATTATGTACAGTACGCATATGTGATATTACTTTAGGACATCCTTTTCCTGTCCGTATCGAACGCAAGTGTTCAGCAAACCTTACATACAATCGTTTTTCTTATATAGTAAAAACCGCAACTACACATCAGAGCGTATACTACATAGTCTGTACGGCATGTAATGAAATCGCGTATTTCCCACGTTAGACTACCTAGCCGCACAGACTTTGTTTCTTTTAGATACTTGCAATGGCTACAATGGCCACACTTATAATTACCAGATATTTTACTTTTATCTAACCAAGTATTTCTCTTCTCCTGTTGTGGGCCATAGCGTCCCCTGACTAGCATATCACGTATATTTTTACATCTCTTGAATGCCAGCAATGGTCTCTGCTTGCTAATATCCCTAAAGGCTTCCTCACCTTCAAGCATGTTCCAATGTTTGAGGATCACAGAACGAATCATGTGATCCATTGGGCCATGCCTGAATGTGAACACAAATCTCTCCTGTTTCTTCTTCCTATTGTTCTTTTTAACCAGTAGTTGTGATCGCTCCATTTTACTTGCTCTCTCTCTCTCTCGCCTTATCTATTATTTCTTTCGGGTATCCCCTATCCAACAGTCTCTTACTTAATTCATTCGCCTGCTCTTCAAACGATTGAAACGTACTGTTAATACGTCTCAATCGTATAAACTGTCCATAAGGGACAGCCTGCTTCTCATGATGGGGATGATAGCTCCTGTAATTAAGCAGCATGTTCGTAGCAGTAGCTTTTCTGTAACCACTAGTAACTACTTCACCCTTTTCGATCTGTAAGTGGACATCTAGGAAGTCTAAACGGTCCCCGCCAAACTGTGATGTGAAAGACATGTTGAATGGTGAAGTAGACTCCACATGGTAGACTGTAACGTAAGGCAGGAAAGTTTCTTGGTTAAAGTGTAGGATCTCCCATATCATCACCTATACACTGTCCTCCATCCCCCCATATCATCTATATACTGCCACCACCACCCCAATATAATCACCTATATACTGTCCTCCACCCCCATATCATCACTTATATACTGTCCTTCACCCACACCCATCGTCATCTATATACTGCCACCACCACCACCCCAATATTGTCACCTATATACTGCCACCCCAATATTGTCACCTATATACTGCCACCACCACCCCCCATATAGTCACCTATATACTGCCACCACCACCCCCCATATCATCACCTATATACTGCCACCACCACCCCCCATATCATCAATAATATACTTCTTTCCTGTATGATTATCAATATACACTCGGGTATATATGTGACTATACAGTAGGTTCTCCAGGATTCTGTGGTTAGGGTTGAGCACTTAATCTGGGTTCTTTATGGTCATATTAACCCTTAGTGACAAGGCTGATGTATGTAGACCAGTAACCAGTAAAAATGTTATAAGCTTTCCCCAGTACACCAGTTAGGGCCCTATTCCACCGAACGATTATCGTTTGCATAATCGTTAACAATTAACGATCTCAAACGACCACTATTGCGAAAGACCTGAAAACGTTCACTCATTTCCATGGAACGATAATCGTTACTTATGATCGTAATTGCGATCGTTTTTCTTCGCTATTTATTCGCTATTGCGTTCGTATCTATTGCGAACAACCGAACGATGTGTTATTCAATGCGAACATTTTGCGAACGAGCAACGATAAAAATAGGTCCAGGTCTTATAAAGCGATCAACGATTTCTCGTTCGGTCGTTAATTGTTAACTGCATTTCAACCGAACGATTATCATTTAGATTCGAACGATTTAACGATAATCTGAACGATAATCGTCCGGTGGAATAGGGCCCTTAGGACCTCCCCCCCCCCCCCCCCCCCCATTGCCCTGTGATGTGGACAGAGGTCACATGGGCTCTGACTTCTCTGCGGGACCCCATACACAGCAACCTGCCATGATCTGCCCTTTTTCTATCATAGCAAGCAGGAAGTTTCTCAGCAATTTGCTTTACAGTACAGTAAATCCATTAAATCAGACCAGACGGGCGAGCTTTCACACCCATCAATAAGCCGCTGCTCCGATCCTTACACAGACGCTCAGAACTGACATATATATATATATATACTGTGTATAGGGAGTCACCTTGAGACACTAATAAAATTTCTTTTATCCTTTTTATGATGAACCGGTCTTTCCGGTTGTGATATACTCTCAGGTTCCCGCATTCATTAGTCACCATGTAGGAAGTATACAGAAGCCTTGGCACTCCTTGTTCTATAGTCCTGGCATATAGGGATCTGCGACTGATAAGCCCTCCGTAATGCTGGCTAAATGTGACATAGACCATTCTAGCTAAGCTGTATAGGGCACAGAGTTTAATAGACTGGCTGAGATTAGGGGGTAAATAACCATTTCATATGTCATTTATTGGGAGAGACAGGGTCACTACCATCTGTACATACATAATTTACAAAGGACAGGAAGCAAGTACTATCTGAACCTACACAACTATAGAGAGAAAGATAGGGAGGCAGTACTATCTGTACCTACATCATTACAGAGAGAGGCAGGGAGGCAGTACTATCTGTACCTACATCATTACAGAGAGAGGCAGGGAGGCAGTACTATCTGTGCCTACATCATTACAGGGAGGAAGTACTATCTGTGCCTACATCATTACAAAGAGAGAGACAGGGTAGCAGTACTATCTGTGCCTACATTACAGACAGACAGGGAGACAGTACTATCTGCCTGCATCATTACAGAGAGAGAGAGACAGGGTAGCAGTACTATCTGTGCCTACATTACAGACAGACAGGAAGGCAGTACTATCTGTGCCTGCATCATTACAGAGAGACAGGATGGCAGAACTATCTGTGCCTACATCATTACAGAGAGAGACAGGGAAACACTGCTCTCTGTATCCACATGATATACAGAGATGAACAGGGAAGCAATACTGTCTGTGCCTGCATAATTGACTGGAAGACAGTACTATCTGTACCTTCATCACTTACACAGAGAGACAGGTAAGTGTGTGTATAATTTGTGTTCACACGTAATGAATTCTGGAAACCACAGCAGTACTGGTCATTGAACAGGTTTCCAAATTCATTTAGTTCTACTGATTTCATTAGAACAATGGCTGTTGTTGTGACACCAAAGTGCAGAGATGGTGTTTTCTTCCTGTCTTGTGAATGGATCTAAAAATAACCCTGCCCTGGATTCCTTCCTCCACTATAGTAAAGTCCAGCATTGTGATGTGTAACATTAGGCCCAGCAGTGATCTCCAGGTGTTCTTGTATTTCAGGGTCCCGGCTGCTGCTCTGACCTGGCCGTTTCCTTTCACTATGTGGACTCCACCACTATGTACCAGTTGGAGTACCTGGTGCACCATCTCCGTCCTTACGGGTACACGTACAGATACAATCCCGACTCCCGGATCGATGTAGAAAAGAACAACGTGAAGGACAAAGTGGAAAAAGATGTGAAAGTCGAGTAATGCGAAGAGCGATCACAGGGGATGGATAATAAACATATGTGACCCTCATGGAGGACGACGTCATCCCCCTATACGGACGGCATTGGGGGAGTTATGAGGGTCTTTTTTTATTATAATATGGATGGTCCATGTGGCGATCACATGACCCTCTGTGAGCCTTGTTACTGACAATCATAGGTGTAATCTGAGACATTCTGGCACTGGCCCTGGGCCCCGAGAACGGGATGCCGGTAAAGGAAAGCATTGGACCCTCCGAGGATGTTTGTTACATAAAGGAATTCTACACGCCACTTTAGGAAAGCTGCTTACACAGGGGTCCGGAGATCCTGAGCTGCACCGCCAGGGATGAAGCCGGCGGGCAGTATGCCAACATGGCTACAGATCTACTTCTGTGCAGCCTCCAGTCTGCATATATGATGTATACCAACACCCAGCAAGTATCGTGCGTATGCCCTATAGTGTTTTCTAGCACACATACACCATACTTACAGGGCACGACCCTCACCACACCCAGTAGGAGATACACAGCAAGCCATGACCTGGAATCACTCCTAGTAGTTGTGTGACCCAGATATGGGACAGGGGAATAGCCGGCTCCTCTTGGCCCCCCGGTTATGTTGTGTATATAATTTGTAGTCTATGAGTGGCTGTGGCTTCTCCTTCCCCCGTGCAGACATCTCGTGTTTTTCCCCAGTGTCCCAATAACATTGTTACGTTACAGGATTGCCATGTAAGCAGTTGCCTTATACTTGCCATATAACATCCTAAGCCCTTCTGAACACATTTCTATTGGTTTTCCCATCCCATCCATGAAGCCAATAGAGGTCTAGGAACCCGGAGCACAGATCCAGACCGTATAATGATGTGTCCGGGTATCGGGCAAATGCACGGACTGTGGAATCCATGGTCACGTCTTTTAGCCCATAGAACAAGATGGGTGCTGTTCTGTCTGCAAGTGCAGGCTAGTTTCTACAGATGGGTGCAGGGGGCCTTAGACTGAAGCTTCATGTTAAGGGGCTTGTTAGGTGAAAAGTGTCATACGACGCCCATCAGCTAAAGTGTATAGGGGGCCTCCTGGCTCTCCCCCCGATGGCAAATATTGAGGGAAAAGGTTCAGGCATGTTGGATTTCAGATGCCCGATTCTTTTCAGAACGATAAGCTGTCACCAGAGGAGTCTGACAGCTGCTTATCCCGCTATATACACATGAATACTTGGTCACTCTTTCATATATTCTATTTTTGGGGACTTTTCAGATAAGATGTGAAGGCGGACCAGAGACCAGGTACAAAGGACATTCCTCACTTGAGAGGAAGGGGGGGGGGTCCTGCATATATTATATATATTAGCACCATGTAATGCTTTATTCTCCCTCTGGAGGCACTGTAGGGAAATTGAGCACTTGCCGCTAGCTTCCATTGCCAGTAACAGCACTGTGCCCTCTGTTAAAGGGGAACTATCAGCAGGTTAGATGAAAGTCTCTATTGCACAGGAGATGCAGAGGATGAATATATATCTGTTACCTTCCCCCTCAGCGCCATTCCAGTGCAGCCAGTTGTGTGTTCCATGGTCCGGTGAGACTGTTAGGAGCACTACCTGCCCCCATAGCGCCCATCCGCCCCCATTCTAATAATAATGGAGCGGACGGGCCGGGTCGGCGCTATGTGGACGGGGCAATGCTCCTCACATTCTCACCGGACCGACTGCATCGGAACGCCCCCGAGGAGGAAGGTATGAGACATACTATAAAAGACATACCATCCTCCTTGGCATTTCCTGTGCAATAGGGACATATAAGCGGGTTAGATTTGTCTAATCTGCTGATAGTTTCTCTTTTAAGCATATTATTGGGGATTATAAAGAGCAGACAGTCCCTTTTAAGACTGCGGCTGTTGCAGTCAGCACTGTGTACATAGCGTTATCTAGCGGAGCAGTGCACCATCTCGTTGGCCTTGCCTCCATGCTTATCTTACTGCATCGTAAACCTTGTATGTATCGGCAGCTATATAATATATATATATATATATATATATATATATATATATATATATATATGTATGTATATGTGACATTTTGTAGCTCGTGTTATACTAGTTTACTATTCAGCCTATTGACAATCAGATTCAGTGGTGGATCTAGTCATTAACTTGGATAGGGAAGAAGATTACTGCAACCCTTTTATTAAGTGGTGTGTCAGCAGTCGGAGTGCCAATGAAGGATAGACCATGTTTTTTATTAGGCTGGATAAACCCTTTAATGTGTATGGCCAGCTTCAGTCTTATATACAATTGCCATTGGATAGTAAGTGTGCCTTCCATTCTCTTTGATCTTGCACTTTTGAGGATAAAATAGCCTGAGGGTTGGGTGGGGGGTGGGGGAGGCTGTATAAGAATCCTTAAATGTACAGAATCTATATAACCTTTTTATAAGCTATTATCAAGAAGGGACCAACATGCACACTTATAAGATTTACTCTTGTGGCTTGTGCATGGCATCCTGCAACCTTATCACTTTTTTTTTTTAATGTCTGAAAACTTCTTTTATCCAAGAAGTTGTTCAGGATTAGAAATACAGTGCCACAGTCGCCCCTCAGGCCATTTGGGGTATTGCGGCTTAGCCTTGCTGACATGGGTGTAGCTGACCTTCAGACAATTAGTGAAAGTTGCAGGAGGGTGTAGAAATGGTGTGTAAAGATAGGAAGTCTTAAGCGTTTGGGTGTAGTTTACAATGCTCTCCTCATGACGGGGCCACTTTAGGGACTGAATCGCTTGAACCAAAGAGTAATTTTTTTGTGGTCGCCCATGACATAAGATTTTTTTCTGTTTTCTTTTTTTTATTGTACCCTTTGTGACACCACAGTGTTGGAGTTGAGGCTCCTTCCTGGAGGCCTCTGTCATCCACCATTATTTATTTCTTTTTATTTATTGTGCCTACGGACTAATATAGATAACATACGGGCTTCGTTTTTTGACTTTCTGACAATGGATGGGATGTACCGCAGAATTATTTGGTGTTTTAAAATCTTGTAAATTCTATGTTTTTAGCAGGAATTTCTTGGATGGGGATGGGATGGGGAACCTTCTGATCTCCAGCTGTTGCAAAACTACAATTCCCATCATGCCTGGACAGCCATAGGCTGTCCAGGCATGATGAGAATTGTAGTTTTGCAACAACTGAAGGGCCAAAGGTTCCCCACCCTTGTTTTAAAGGGATTATCCAGCCTTATGGCTGCTTTCTTCCAGAGACAGCACAACTCTTCTTTTCAGTTTGGGTGCAGTTTTGCAATTTGGTTCCATGGAAGTGAATGGAGCTTAAGTGTAAGCCACACCTGAACTGGACTCCTGTTTTGTCTGGAAGAAAGTGGCAATGTTCTTCTAATGCTGGATAACCCCTTTAAGGGCACCAGTCTCCAGACTGACCCCTGTAACTTTACGATATCTATACCTTGTACCATGTAAATAAATGAAGGGTTTGTATTAGCTTAGTATCTATCTATATAGTGCTAGAAGCATCTTGCACCTCCTATGGGTCAGTATAGCTCGGGTTATGTCAGGCTCGCAGTATTTTGGTAGGTGCTGATGCTCCCATTGCTATGCCCTAACATTATGGGTTCTATCTGGTAGTACGATAGGCTTTATTTTACCTCTGTCTTATGGTCCTTTTACATGGAGTGAATATCGCTCGTATTTTCACGATAACTGTCGCATTTGAGCGATAATCGGCTCGTGTAAACACAGCGAATGATCAAGCGAAGAGTGAAAAATCATTCATCTTGGTCTTTCAACATTTTCTCAAATCATCGCTCAATGTTCGCTGAAAATTCTCGCATCTCTTCACGTGAACAGTCGTTCACAGATTCATCCTATGTGTGAGATGTGCTTAGGCGATCTTAAAACGATCGCAATAACAATTTTTCCAAACGAATTATCTTTTTGTCTAAACGCTGATAGTAACAAAAACGTTATAAAATCGTTGCCTCAAAATCGTTAAACGATCAACTGGCCGAATTATCACTCCGTATAAAAGGACCATTACACATAGCTTAGAAGGTCCCAACCAGTCTATAATTGAGCGTTGATCTCTGATCAGTGTTCAGAGCCATCAGGAGGGCCGATCAGTTGTGCTTCCCTTTACTGCAGTTAGATGTCAGCTGCACATCCCTATGACACGGGGTAGATGAGTGGCTGACAGCAGGATTACATGGTCTGATCAGCTAATCACTAGCTCTATTACACTGGGACATGTTGGTGTGTTCAGCCGATAGTAGCCCTGGGTAATAGGGCTCTTACAGTGTGTCAAGGGAGTCAGATCTCGCTTTCACAGCATTAAACGTGACCTGGGTGGAAAGTATTATTGGGGTGACGATATATTTCTTTAGTCCTAAAGTGGATCATATCAGGACAGGGTGCCAGGCCTGCTGTACACTAACTCTCCAGAGGGCCCCATAATCTGTATCTGGATTTACAGTTTTGCTAATACAGGAAACCTCTAAGACCGGGATGGGGAACCTGCCGCCCTCCAGCTGTTGCAAAACTACAATTCCCTTCATGCCTGGACAGCCAAAGTGTAGCAGAATGGGAGTTGTACTTTTGCAAAAGCTGGAGCACCTAAGGTTCCCCGTTCCTGTTCTAAGGCCATTTTCACACCACTGTGTTTTTTTGACATGGAAACTGTAAATGCCTTTGCACATATAACATAATGTATGTATATATATTGTAGATTTATGTACAGGTGCAGAAGTGGAGCTACACCACCTTCTCTGGTGTGGATAGATGCGTGGTATAACTTGCAGCTCTGGAGACAGATGTTCAGTGGACGTCTCGTGTTTCCTTTGGTTTCTCTCTCTATCTCTCTCTCTATCTCTTTGCATTATTCATAAGCTTTGTCCAAAGGTCGGCCATCGCCGTCTCACGGGGCCCCGACAAGGAAAGCGCTGGCGGATTGCTGAGGGAAATCTATATTTTTATATCTGTTTGTATTGAAGCCTTCTGATTTTTGGACTGATTTGATAGTTGATTGTAATGACTTACAATATCATTAAAACCTGTGTCTTAACAATTCACCAGAACGTGTGATTTTATTTATTTATTTTTTTTATCTCTTCTTTCTGCACATTTTTCAGTGTGTGTTCTCAACTGGGCAAAACTTTTGCTGATCCGTCACAACCGATGTGCACACCAGAAGTGGTCTGTACCACCTGCTGTATGGGGCCAGGTTATATCTTGGCCTTTTCTGCAGATTTTACATTAATGTAATGGTTTTATGTATTTTTATGCTTTCACTTTATTGTAGTGTTAGGTGTATCTGTCCATCTTTGGATGCAGACAGGTGGAGGCCCTCTTTTCACCACATTGTTGGTGCCCTTTTGCCGCATGCATTCAGGACACTTTGCAACGCACACAGCAAACTTATCCATATACCCCAATCACTCGATAAAGGCTGAAAAATGTAGCTTCCGTTCAGGTGATTTCCATTAGCGTTTCCCTTTTAAAAAGAATCTACCCTGCTGATATGTCCCTATTGCACGCTGAGGAGGAAGGTATGTCTCTTACCTTTCTCCTCGGCATTGCCTGTACTTGTCAGGGACCCTGTAGGTCCTCCTGTGGAAGCGAGCAGCTCGGCCTTATCTCCTCTCCCTGCTGCAGGAGGACTGAGTAGGGATGGTCCGAACCCGTCGAGGTTCGGCTGAACCTGAACGCTCGGCATCGGATTCCCGCTGTCTGCCCGATCCGTGCAGCGGGCAGATACAGCGGGAGGAGCGCCTGGAAAACTGGGATACAGCCTATGGCTATGGCTGTATCCCAGTTTTCCAGGCGTTCCTCCCACTGGATCCTCCCGCTGCACGGAGCGGGCAGACAGCGGTAATCATTGTGGAGGGTTCGGGTTCGTACGAACCTCGTCCGAACCAGGTTCGGACCATCCCTAGGACTGGGTGTGAGTGAGGCTGCGGCACCCTCCTACCCCAGTGCCGCAGCCTGTGTGCACAGACGTAACCCAAGCTGTCAGTGCTTAAACTCCCCAGGTCCTCGTCTGGACATCTGCCGCTGCTGGACGTATGCTGCCGCCATCTTGCTCACACATGGAGCTGAATGTGTGAGCATGACCCTTCACTGATAGCTGTTCCAGGCAGCCAGGACTTCTACCACCAGGTTTGCAGCCATCTGGGGAGTTGAGTGGTATTGTTAGTGCTCTTTGTTGATACAGAAAACCTAACCTTATTTTTTGGGTTGTGAAACAAATCATCTGCATTTCAATTATTTCTTATGGGAAACTGCTTTGATATACAAGTGATTTGGATTACCAGCACGTTGCCGGACATATAGCTCCGCAACGAACTGTAAAGGAGGATTTATCTCATACGTGCTTAGGTCCTGTTACCACACCTATAGCTCTGTGTATGTTCAGTATACAGTTGGGTTGTCACCTGCTGCTTATCTCCCTCTTATTAATGGTCGTGGAATGGGCAAAGTTCATTCACATTCTGTTTGTTATTTAACTTTTACATGGAAAGATGCAGTAATCATTACATTCCTGCAACGCTCTCACCTTACACTCACTAGTAAAATAAAGGTAAATGTCCCTTCCCATTCAACAAACTTTCAATGTTTCAATGCTACAAGCGAATGAAAGAAACTTCGTAGTATATCTTATGAGAGAAAAATGAGCTCACTTTATCAGGCTCCTCCCTCTTTTAATTCATCATTCACCTAAAGAGGGCTAATAGCCCAACTTAATTGGTGAGCTGGATCAACTCACTGAACAATCATGTTTAATGCTACTTATAGAAGTCTATGGAAGAGGGGAAGAATGACTGATTATATACACACACCTGCTAATGAGAGCTCTGATAAAAGTTATATCTAAGTATCCCAGTGATGGATCCTTACCTTATACTGCCCAGTGCTGCTCTGTAATGTCCTCCATGCTACTGCTGCTTTGGAAGGTGTGCTATAGAGATATATAGGGGAGCAGAATCTCCTCTTCTGAGGGTGTGCTATAGAGATATAGGGGAGCAGGATCCTCTCTCCTGAGGGTGTGCTATAGAGATATAGGGAGCAGGATCCTCTCTTCTGAGGGTGTGCTATAGAGATATAGGGGAGCAGGATCTCCTCTCTTCTGAGGGTGTGCTATAGAGATATAGGGGAGCAGGATCTCCTCTCTTCTGAGGGTGTGCTATAGAGATATAGGGGAGCAGGATCTCCTCTCTTCTGAGGGTGTGCTATAGAGATATAGGGGAGCAGGATCTCCTCTCTTCTGAGGGTGTGCTATAGAGAGATAGGGGAGCAGGATCTCCTCTCTTCTGAGGGTGTGCTATAGAGATATAGGGGAGCAGGATCCCCTCTCCTGTGTGCAGCGTATAGGAGACATCATAGAAATTAGTCTACACCCACTTAGCTCAGGGACAACTTGAAGCTTACCTGTCTATAGAAAAAAGCCAAAAATTTAGTTTAGTTGGGGTCTGAAGGTTCAGACCACAACCAATCAGGAGACAGTTGTGAGAAGTCTGAGCTCAGCTCGTTCTCTTCCAGCTCTCTGTTGCGGGACCTGAACAGGCACATAATGTAAGTCTATAGAGCTGTACTCACATAGACACAGAGCAGAGAGAGGAGAGTGTGGGAGCGCAGTTCTCTCCCTGCTGGTTCTCCTGATTGGTTGCGGTCCAAACACTAAGACCCAAATCAAAACTTCTGACATGTGCCTGGTGAAAAATGGCATATCATGCCAATATGAGTTAGAGCATTGATTTTCAACCAGTATGCCGTGGCACACTAGTGTGCCGCGACACATGGTCGGGTGTGCCGCGGGGAAAGTTCCCCAAACTATGGTGCCCCTGTGAAACAGGAGAAAACAATGGGGGAGAGAAGCAGGGGGAGAGAAACATGGGGATGGGGGAGAGAAACAGCGGAGAGAAGCAGGGGGGAGAGAAGTTTGGTGGAGAGAAGCAGGGTGGAGAGAAGCACAGGAAAAAAAGCACAGGAGAGAAGCATGGGGGAGAAGTATGGTGGAGAGAAGCACAGGAGAGAAGCAGGGGGGAGAGAAGCACAGGGAGAAGCAAGGGGGAGAAGTATGGTGGAGAGAAGCAGGGGGGAGAAGTATGGTGGAGAGAAGCACAGGAGAGAAGCAGGGGGGAGAAGTATGGTGGAGAAAAGCAGGGGGGAGAAGTATGGTGGAGAGAAGCACAGGGGGGAGAAGAAAACAGTGTGTGTATAAATACATTTAGAATCTATATTATTAACTATATGTATAATATGTACTGTTTTAGTGTCATTTTGTGCCATTTTGGTTGGTGGTGTGCCCCGGGATTTTTTAAGTATAAAAAGTGTGCCGCGGCTCAAAAAAGTTTGAAAATCATTGAGTTAGAGAATGGTCAGAAATAGCGGTATTCACAATGCACTTACTCAGGTTAGCTGATCCTGAAAGGTTATGACTAGAACCTTGAGTATGATCTACATTCGATTACCGGTGGCTGAACAAGTTGGATGCAGCCCTAGGAAATCCGGGAAAACATGGATATGGCTTCCCTCCAACTCTATACATGTATATACTGTTTTCTTTCTGGTAGCTGTTGATATAATCTGCAAAACCAATATTTATTTTGAGAGCAGTAAAACTTTACAGCACTTGTTGGTTTTAGGTTTATGCCTTTGTTTATTGCTTTATGATGTCACTAGCTGCTTCTGGTACAGATAGCCGGGAGGACCGCGGTCTCAGCGTCCCACGCGGCAATACAGATCTCCATTACTAACATATATAGCTCTGTGTACAATGGAAACCTATAGGGGGCCTATGGCTAACAGTTGTGTGTGTTTACTATGGCAATCGGAGGGGCTAGTAGTTATGGGGGAGGGCTCATGTCTTGTCACCGTTGCTGGATATACACAGGGGTCACATGCACCTTGACTCCTATGGTGGCACCATTACTAAAAATTATAGGAAAGTCATGTCTGGGTTCATGCTTCTTACATACGACAGACGTGATGTGGCGTTAAATACAATCTCCCGTACACTGTCATGTTGCAGTATATGCCGTAAACCTTTATTTTGTTCTATTTTGGATGCATCTGAGCGGTATAGTCTGATCATTCTATGAGCTGAGCCATAAAGTGGTACAATGAAGCTGTGATTGATGTTAATAACCCTTCATCCAGTGATAAGGAGGTGACTGAGATAACCTACCAGCCAGCACCGCACAGGTGAGAACTGACCGCGTCTTCATGTGACTAGAGATGAGCGAACATCAAGCACACTTAGCATCTGATTACCGGCGGTAGGGAGTCCAGAAAACATGGATACAGACATACCCATAGGCTGTACCCAAGCTTTCCAGGACTACCTAGGGCTGCATCCAACTTCTTCAGCCGCTGGTAATCAAATGCTGAATGATCGGACTTGACTATGCTTCAGTTGCACTCATCTCTATTTGTTTCCCCTCTAAACATGGAGTGTTCCCCTTTAAATGGTATTTGACAGACTACATCTAGAATAAACCCCTTATGCTGCCTGACAAACATGTCCCTCTAATTACTGTTCCATAGTCCCAGCAATAAGATGCCAGTCCTATGTAATGGCAGCTCACAATCTAGTCAAGGTGTCCAAGTCAGAGTACACTGCAATATACTAGTACTGTATTAGTATACATGGATTAGTATTGCTGTGTACAAGTGATCAAGTGAATTCACAATCAATTCCTGTAGAGGAACAAAATAAAAATGCAATAAATGCCTCCATATAGAATACAGGGACAGTCTACCATGATGTGTGGGTCACAGCCTCCATATACAGTACAGGGATAATCTACCATGTGGGTTACAGCCTCCATATACAGTACAGGGACAGTCCACCACGTTGGTCTCGGCCTCCATATACAGTACAGGGACAGTCTACCATGTGGGTCACAGCCTCCATATACAGTACAGGGACAGTCTACCATGTGGGTCACAGCCTCCATATACAGTACAGGGACAGTCTACCATGTGGGTCACAGCCTCCATATACAGTACAGGGACAGTCCACCACGTTGGTCTCGGCCTCCATATACAGTACAGGGACAGTCTACCATGTGGGTCACAGCCTCCATATACAGTACAGGGACAGTATACCATGTGGGCCACAGCCTCCATATACAGTACAGGGACAGTCTACCATGATGTGTGGGTCACAGCCTCCATATACAGTACAGGGACAGTCTACCATGATGTGTGGGTCACAGCCTTCATATACAGTACAGGGACAGTCCACCACGTTGGTCTCGGCCTCCATATACAGTACAGGGACAGTATACCATGTGGGTCACAGCCTCCATATACAGTACAGGGACAGTCTACCATGTGGGTCACAGCCTCCATATAGAGTACAGGGACAGTCTACCATGTGGGTCACAGCCTCCATATACAGTACAGCTACAATCTACCATGTGGGCCACAGCCTCCATATACAGTACAGGGACAGTCTACCATGATGTGTGGGTCACAGCCTTCATATACAGTACAGGGACAGTCCACCACGTTGGTCTCGGCCTCCATATACAGTACAGGGACAGTATACCATGTGGGTCACAGCCTCCATATACAGTACAGGGACAGTCTACCATGTGGGTCACTGCCTCCATATACAGTACAGGGACAGTCTACCATGTGGGCCACAGCCTCCATATACAGTACAGGGACAGTCTACCATGATGTGTGGGTCACAGCCTCCATATACAGTACAGGGACAGTCTACCATGATGTGTGGGTCACAGCCTTCATATACAGTACAGGGACAGTCCACCACGTTGGTCTCGGCCTCCATATACAGTACAGGGACAGTATACCATGTGGGTCACAGCCTCCATATACAGTACAGGGACAGTCTACCATGTGGGTCACAGCCTCCATATACAGTACAGGGACAATCCACCATGTGGGTCACTGCCTTTATGTACAGGGACAGTATACCATGTGGGTCACTGCCTCCATATACAGTGCAGGGACAATCCACCATGTGGGTCACTGCCTTTATGTACAGGGACAGTATACCATGTGGGTCACTGCCTCCATATACAGTACAGGGACAATCCACCATGTGGGCCACAGCCTCCATATACAGTGCAGGGACAATCCACCATGTGGGTTACAGCCTCCATATACAGTATAGAGACAATACACCATGTGGGTCACAGCCTCCATATACAGTATAGAGACAATCCACCATGTGGGTCACATCCTCCATATACAGTACAGAGACAGTAAACAGAAATATTAACAAATATTTCTGCAGCAAATCTTCCAGAGGTGAACATGATCTGACCAGTTAACTGGGACTCTCTATAGTGATATCTAGTGATGCTGCCACCTGCTGGAGACCGTAGATAAAACATAGAAGTCATCTATAGCAAAGATTACTAGTACTTAGGATGTGTTCTCCTGAAAGCTATCTTTTTTAATAAACATATATTTGGTGAACATATCGTTACAACGGACTGGTACCACTATGGGAGGCAAAATGGCACCACAATATGCCATCAAGCCTCGGGCCTACCTATCGCTATATAGATGAGATTCTAATCATTTGGACAGAATCTGAACAATTGAAAATATTTCATGAACATTTCAATTACTTCCACCCCATCATCAACCTGACACTCAACTACTCCTTTACTCAAATAAACTTTCTTGACAAAACTATTAAAATACAGGACAACAGAATAGAAACATCACTGTACCAGAAGCCAGTTGACCACCCAACATACCTGAGATGGGACAGCTTGCATCCTAATCATTCACAAACTCCATCATCTATAGTCGAGCCGTCAGGTACAATCGTATATGTTCTGGTTCTGCGGATAGAGAGGAACATCTTAGGAGCCTCGAAAAAAACATTTCAGAATCAGGGTTACCATCAAAGAATGGCTGAGAACCAAATTGTAAGAGCCAATAGAGTCCCAAGAAGTGAGCTCCTACAATACAGAACAAGGCAGGAAGACCAGCGGTCCTCTGATGTCACCTATAGAGATGATCGGACAGTGATAATTTTCAGGTTCGTTTGAACTCGAACCATCGGCCTGTGACTCCTGCCGCCGTCCCGTTCCGTGGGGAAGGTGGAGACAGCCCGAGTCCCACCTGGAAAACAGGGATACAGCCTGTTACCTAGGCTGTATCCCTGTTTTCCAGGCGGTACATAGGCTGTCTCCAACTTCCCCACGGAACGGGACGGCGGCAGGAGTCACAGGCCGATGGTTCGAGTTCAAACGAACCTGAAAATTACCACTGTTCGATCATCTCTAGTCACCTTCCACCCACATTTAGAGTAGCTGGGCAGAGCGGCATGAAAACTACATCCTATATTACAGAAAGATGACCACCTAAAATTGATATTTCCAGACCTCCCACTTCTGTGTTTTAGGCATCAAAGCATCAAAAATGTAAGACTTGTCCATACATAATGACTGCGGACAGAATAAAGATCACAAACGTGAATCAGGACTACAGGATCTCTGACATGTTTACCTGCACCAACCAAAATGTAGTCTACTTATCATGGTTTCACATACAGTGCCACTGCCGTTTTTGACCCAAAGCCAGGAGTGGATCCGGCAGGGAGGAGACATATCAGTGCTTCATTTATTTTGCTCATTACGTTGAATCCACTCCTGGTTTTGGCTCATAAACTGCAAAAACACTGCCATGTGTGAAACCAGCATACATTGTATGTAACATGTCCTATAACATGTCCTATAGAGTGAACTCTCACCCACACACAATAAAAGCTAAAAGGACAGATCTGCCCGTAGCACAACATCACACCTATGATAGTGCTGATATTAAAAGGGATTAAAGGGTTATCTAAGACTACTAAGGGAGATATGGGGGTCCCTGACTTGTTTCGGGACTATCTGGCAGTACACCTCCATAGAATACCGTCATGGACAGCTCTCCAGGCCTTTTCCAGATGGTTTGAAATAGAGAAATTGTCGATTGCACTTGTTCAACCAGGTGTTTTAATCTGGTCGCCCCCTTACAATGTGGAGCTGCCTGCACTTCTTACCCCCATGAAACTTACTAGAGATGTTTGGGTGCAGCTAATAAGCTGTTTCCATTATGATCTTTCCGTACTCCCTTGGTACCTATTCTCTATGACCCCTCCATTTCAGAAAGATGTCATATGATCCGACCTCGGCAGACAGCGAACTCTTTCATCTGGCAGACATTGTGTATGTTTTCCAGAGAAAACTGCTGCCGTATGACAAATTACGAGAGAGGTACCCTTTCCCGCCTCAGGCCCGCTCTTACTATGCGGTAGTTGCTTGCTGGTTGGAAAACCTTTGTGGTATGGAACCGGGTGTAAACCCACCCCCTTTGAATGGCTATGTAAGTGTGCAGTGTCCACCAGAGCTTTGATTACTGATATGTATGATCTTTAAGAACTCCCCCTCCACCCGCCATGCGTATATGTGCAAGTGGGAATCATACCTTGGAAAGGAACTTCCTTACGAGGTCTAGCAAGTAATATGCTCTGAGGTGGCTAAATCCTCGTCATGTGTGTCCTATAAGGAAGACCAGTATAAAATACTGTTCTTTTGCTACCATACCCCTGATCAGTTGCACAGCATTTTTCCACAGGTCTCTGATCTATGTTGGCGGTGCTCTCACAACCTTATCCAGTTGATTCTTTCTACTGTTTTACCGCTTGATGCTAGCCATTATCTACTGAATATTTCCCCCAAATCTATGAGTAAACATGAAGCTAAATGAGTAAATTTACGGACATACAGTGAATGGAAAATGGCCCTTAATGGCTCTCTAATAGAAAAGTTTAAAAAGATTTTGGGCCCCTGGGGTTGGGTTTAATTTCTCTCCCCCCTTCTTTTCCTTCCTCCACCCTAGTTTGTTTTCCCTCTGTATTGTTGTGTTTTGTGAGTCTTCTGTTGTATCTGTTTTTTTTGTTTCTTGTTTCTCAATTGGGAACCAGTGGTTTAAATTGTTTTCGGGTTAGGGCCCGAATAAAGTATGTGTTTTTTTTTTGGTGTCAGGTATTTCAGTGGGCCATGTTGGTTCACTTCTAAGGTAAATAGTCACACGAGAACAGGACAGATCCTTTACATACGCCTCTTTTGGGATATTTGGTTCTCGGACCTAGTTTTTCTTTCTCTTTGTGTGTTGTTGTATCCTCCATATGATCCGAATATGCACGTGTATTCATGCAACACAGTCTGTTGGCATTTTATATTGTGTTTCCGCCTAGATGCTGTACCTGGTTGAAAAAAATTAACAGTTTTAAAAAAAAAAGGGACATTTCAAGTGCCAGAGGGAAAGGAAAGTCTGGTAATATAAACTCATGACAACCTGTGACACTGAGATCAGTAATTTATGTCATTCTACATTCCGTAAAGTGTCACTGTCATTGTAAAAAAAAACTTTTGACATTTCAGAGAGACACGAGAGAGAGACATGTCAAAAGTTTTGATTTATCCAGGTCTGAGTGTTCAGACCTATACCAATCGTGAGCATGAGACGAGTGAAGACTGTGTCACGTGATGAATAATAATAATAATAATAATGATGATAATAATACTTTTATGTGTATAGCGCACACAGATTCCGCAGCACTTTACATAGTATTCTTACATACGACAGACGTGATGTGGCGTTAGTAAACACTTTGCAGATGTTGTCCTTGGTGGGATTTGAACTCAGGACTCCAGTGCTGCAAGGCTACAGTGAACACAGTCAGACTGTGAAAGTCTATGACTGACACAGAGCGGGGAGAGGACCGCGCTGAGCTTGGTCTTCACTCGGCTCATGCTCACAATTGGTACAGGTCTAAACACTCGGACCCGGACTCGGACCGATCAAAACCTTAAAAATCAGTGATAATCGATCAATCAAAACTTTTGACATGTCTCTCTGACATCACCTCCAACTGTGTATATTTAAACAGCAACACAGATTTAAACAGAACAATGGATATATGGAAGGGAGGGGGTCCAACAATGATTTCAAGGATTTATTATCATAGTCAGGTACAGAACATGCAATGTTTAGACCCCATGTCGATCTTTGTCAAGCAAGAGATGAGGGAACCTGGAGCATGCTGGAGTCCATCCGAACCCGAACTTTCGGCATTTGATTAGCGGGGGCTGCTGAAGTTGGATAAAGCCCTAAGGCTATCTGGAAATCATGGATATAGTCATTGGCTGTATCCATGTTTTCCAGACAACCTTAGAGCTTTATCCAAGTTCAGCAGCCCCAGCTAATCAAATGCCGAACGTTTGGGTTCGGATAGACTTGAACCCGAACCCGGTTCGCTCATCTCTAGTTGCAAGTTTTGTACCTGACTATGCTAATAAAGCCTTGAAATTATTCTTCGGATTCTGCTGGAACTCCTTCCTTCCACGTCTCTCTGACAAGTCAAAAGTTTTTTATAAGGACAGTGACACTTTAGGGAATGTGCCCTTCAGTGCTTGTAAGGCCATTAAAACCATGTAGAAGACCTCCATCAGGACAATAAAACTTTCACACTCCTTATCTACGTTCGGCACCAACGATTTACGGCCCCACCGGCTAATCTTCCCCCAACATACTGATGTTTCTGCTTTCTATCACTTCTTTTTATTACCTCTCTATTGCTGTGTCCTTTTATGTATAACTATGTGATCTGTTTCTTTTTTCACTTCTATCCACTGGATAACACGTAACACAATAGCTTTCTCTTTTAAAGCTCCTATTACACAGAACGATTATCGTTTAAAAATTCGCTAAGACGATCGAAATGAGCAATTATCTGTCTGTGTGTAATAACACCGAACGATGAAACGACGAATGAAAAATTGTTCATTTTTGTCTTTCAACATACTGAAAAATGATATCTGGTAGTTGGCCAATCATTTGCATATTGGTTCGTGTGGTAAGTCGTTCGCCGCTAAAACATGTTGTGTGGGTCGTCCTGAGGAACGATTAGTGACCATATAACGACATAAAAACAATTGTTCATAACAGTAATCAGTGAATGTAATAACCTCAGAATTATTCACTAAAAAATCGCTAGTTATCGCTAGCGAACAATCGTTATAGCGAATCTTTCAACGATAATCGATATGTGTAATATGGCCTTAAGTCTCCATACGCCTTTATGAAAACCTCTCCTTAATGAGAGTCACTACCCCTTTGACCTACTTCGATAAGACCTCTCACTACTCAGCCAACACCCTGCTCTTTACTGAAGAGGGGCAACAACCCCAAAACAGCTGTCTGCAGATGGGAAATCTTTCCTTTTGGAGAGATTGTTTGGTTTGGCATAAAATCCCCAGTCAATGTTCTAAGACTCCTAGATTGAGTGAGACTTGACGGGACATCTCTTTGCTCAAGAGAATTGAGAGCTATTTTGCATATCCTTTCTTCCCAGAATTCTCAATGGAGCAGCAATGGTCTGTAAGTCTCCATATGTCTTTATGACAAACTCTCCTTAATGAGTTAATACCCCTTTGACCCAAGTAAATACAGAAACCCAAAAGGATCCCCCCTCCCCCCCGATCAGATCCCAGACCAGATGTTCAGATACTCACCTCTATCACTTCTCGGCCTCTTGGCTAAGATCAAGTCTAGTATCTGTTCTTATGAGTTTAATATCTGATATGACCCCTTTCTGGATTTTTCGAACAGGGAGATGGAAAAGAAGTTTGCTCTGTCCTCTCCAGGTATTGACCTGGTACTGCAGAGCTTTGTGCAGTACACACAAAAAAATAGATACTCACCTCTGTCTACTCTAAGTTTTGAATAGATTCCACATTAAAGAACTGATGTTACAAGTAATTTCTGCAATACAGATATTAAATCCATGGTATAAAAACAGCGCCTTATTTCAATATGAACTGTGGGTTTTCATGCAAAAAAAAAAACTCTTTTATGTTAACAAATCCTTATTATTTTCTGGACTCTCTGCTGCCAATGGTTCAGACTTTTTTCCTGTTTGACCAGAGGACTTGTTTCTGCTCGTCCTCACTAGTCAGCCATACAAAGTAAAAGGACACATCAGCGATAAGTGATAGAGAATATCGGCATGATACAAATAACTGTGGTGTATGATAATCCCCATTGAGAGATAAATGATAACTGAATTAGTTAAAAGGCTCAGATAACCAGCGACAATGGAAAATGACTGCAGTCCATGGGTAATAAAAAAAAACTGTTCTCTGTATGGTCACCAGATGGCGCTCAAAGCTATAAAATCCCTTTGCTATCTTTTTTTTTTTTTACTCGTTTTATTAGGATAAATAGCAAGGTACAATACATCAGAAAGGGATATCTCTGAACAATGCAGAGTCCAAAACAACAGCAGTCAAACAGATGACTAACAAACAGCAGTAGACAAAGTACCATGGAACTTTATAAACATACAGTATGCAGTACTATTAGTCACTAAAACAATTGCAGTAGTTGAAAACAACGCACATCATAATCATTCAACAGGAACCTCATGTGCAGGAGTAGCTGTAAGAGGTGAGGAACACCATATACCCCACACCTTGTCAAACTTCTTAGGACACATTTGGGGCACTCTGGGTCGGGATCCTACCCATTCTACATAAACGCACAGGCGTCAGATAGCACTTTGTATGATATATAATTGCGTCAACTTGTCGGCCGCTGGGGAGACATGTAGATGAGATTCTAAAATTCCTTCTACATCCTAATCAGTAAGGGAGGAGATATGTGCACGCCAGGAGGCAATGGCAGGTAGAGGCATATTTAGCGACTTGGTGCATACAAGGTGGGCATATATGGAAGAAATCAGACCTCCCGGGCCTTGCAATCTTACAATACTAATAAGAGGGTATTCAGAAATGCAAACTGAGTGTTTAGGTCCTGCCGCCGTAACTGCAAGAATTTATAAAAGTTGGAGTGAGCTGTCTGATATTTGTCACATAGCCGTTCAAAGGAAACCACAGCATCATCTTTAAATACATCAGCAAGGGTAAGAATAGTCAAATGTATCCTGAAAGGTGAGCATATGTGGGAAAGAGATATTATTCCACTACGGGGACTCAGCTGGTATATCCAAATATTGGAGAATGCCCTTAGCATCAGCCCAACACTTCCTAATCACTCAGGAGGTATAAGATCCTAGGCAGGACATCAGCCGTGGGAGAGACCATAAGGAGGGGGGAGGGAAAAGAGGGCCTATAAGGAGTGACTCTGGAGAGCGGGGAGGCCTACCATAAATCCAATCAGCCAGATACTTGAGCTGACCGGCTAAGTAATATATACACAGTAGTACCTTGGTCTTGGTTTAAGAGTAACTTGGATTGAGAGCTTTTTGCAAGAAGAGCTCACAGCTTTTCAAAATTGTAACTTGGTGTAAGAGCTCCCTGTACTGGGTGGGGGAGGGGAATGGTCTGCATAGTGGGGTCTACAGCACTGTACTCTGACCCAGGAAGTCTCCTTCACCTTCCAAATCATAGCAGATCCACTTCAGGCTGGGGCTTACATCAGGGGACAGGACTGGGGTAATCTCTCCATAGCTGTAACCCCTTTCTCCCCGGACAGAGAGTGCTGCATGTATGTGCCCACATCTGCCCTGCTGATTCCTTTATACTCCCTGCAGTCTCTGTCAGCCCTTGTGTTTCCCATCCTCTCCATTACTGTACAGTAACTTATAATATCACAGATTCTGCTGTTTCTGAATGTTTCATCTGTTTTACATGTTATTCAGAATAATAAATCATTATATTTGGGGTGTGGTTTGTCTGCATTTCTATGATTTCTTATGGGAAAATTTGCTTTGGTTTAAGAGTGGATTTAGATTACAAGCGCCGTCCCGGAACGGATTATGCTCGCAATCCAAGGCACCACTGTACTCTGACCAGGGCCGCTTTAACCAGAGGGCACATGGTGCACGTGCACCGGGCCCACTGGTTAAAGGGGCCCACCCCTGCGCAGGGCCGGCCTTTGCTCTGTGCGACCATTGCGGTCGCACAGGGCTCCGGCCACCAGACTGCCAGGGGGGCGCCATCGGGATGGGTAAGTTACCCATCCATGGCGCCCCCTGCAGGGCCCCCTGCCTGCGCTCTGCACTGTAGGCAAAGCACTGCCTGCGGCCACAAGGATAAAGTGATGGGAAGAGGAACGCTCGGACCCAGGTGAGTATAAAGTGTTTTTTATTTTTATTTGCTATATGGGAGGGGGGAGCACAAAGGGGGGCCATATAACGGGGGGGGGGGGGGGCAGCACACAGCGGGGGTCTATACTACTAGGGGTGCCACAGGGGGGGGATAGGGCGCATATATAACTGGGGAGGGGGGACACAGGGGGTATATATAACAGGGGTAGCGCACAGGGGGGTATATATCACTCGGGGAGGGCACAGGGGGGCTATATACTACTGGGGGTGCACAGGGGGTATATATAACTTGGGGAGTGCACAGGGGGGCTATATACTACTGGGGGGTGTACAGTGGGGTATATATAACTGGGGGAGTGCACAGGGGGTATATATATAACTGGGGGAGTGCACAGGGGGTATATATATAACTGGGGGAGCGCACAGGGGGTATATATATAACTGGGGGAGCGCACTGGGGTATATATAACTGGGGGAGTGCACAGAGGGGTATATATAACGGGGAGCACAGAGGGGGCTATATACTACTGGGGGGTGCACAGGGGGGTATATATAACTGGGGGGGCGCACAGGGGTGTATATATATAACTGGGGGAGTGCAGAGGGGGGCTATACACTACTGGGGCGCACAGGGGATATATATACAACTGGGAGGCGCACGGGGGGTATATATAACTGGTGGGCGCACGGGGGGTATATATAACTGGTGGGCGCACGGGGGGTATATATAACTGGGGGCGCACAGGGGGTATATATAACTGGTATATATAACAGGGAGCGCACATGGGGGCTATATACTACTCGGGGGCGCACAGGGGATATATATATAACTGGGGGATGCACAGGGTATATATATATATATATATAAATGGGGGGTGCACAGGGGTTATATATAACTGGGAAAGCGTACTGGGGGGAGCACAGGGGATATATATACTACTGGAGGGTGCACAGGGGGGTATACATACTACTGTGGGTGCACAGGGGGAGTATATACTACTGGGGGAGCACAGGGGATATATATACTACTGGAGGCTGCACGGGGGGTATATATACTACTGGGGGATGCACGGTGGGTATATATAACTGGGGGAGCACAGAGGGGGCTGTATACTACTGGGGGCAGCACCTAGTGGTCTATAGTACTGGGGCACACAAGGGGTCTATATACTAATGGGGGCAGCACAATAGGGTCTATATACTGCTGGGGGGTGCACAGGGGGTATATATACTACTGGGAGCAGCACCTAGTAGTCTACAGTACTGGGGGCAGCACACAGGTGTCTATATACTACTGGGGGCAGCACACAGCTGTCTTTACTACTGGGGGCAGCACACAGCTGTGGGGAAGCACAGAGGGGTGTAACTACTATATAGGGGGAAAGAGGGGGGGGGGAACTACTATATAGGGGTACATAGGGGGGTAACTACTGTATAGGGGTACAAGGGACCTTAGTACTGTATGTGTTGGAGCCTAAAATGTTTCTCTGGCAGATTCTGGAGAGAAGATTCACAGCTGGGGAAGACTTCAAGGTGGCCCACGCTGGATGGAGTGAAAGAAAAGGTGAAAGACTCTGATGAGAGAAGACGCCCCCTGTGAGTAAATGGATGTAACTGTTATAGGGCTGTAGTGATAGTGGTCATGGTGTGGCGGTATTAAATAATGGTATCATTGGTGATATAATGGTATCATTGGTGATGGGTTGGGGGGGGCACTCTTGAGGCCTGTGCACTGGGCCCACCAATGTATTAAAACGGCCCTGACTCTTACCCAGGAAGTCTCCCTCACCTTCCAAATCATAGCAGATCCACTTCAGGCTGGGGCTTACATCAGGGGACAGGACTGTGGAGGTAATCTCTCCATAGCTGTAACCCCTCTCTCCCCAGAAAGGGAGTGCTGCTATACTGTGCCCACATCTGCCCTGCTCATTCGTTCATGTTCCCTGCAGTCTCTGTCAGTCCTGATTGGTCCATGCTGAACACACACCCCTCCCCCCATGGCTGTCATGTGACCACACAGACCTCTGACAGCAGCCCTGCTTCTCTATTCTAGCCTGTTGTACTACACTACTGCATTATGGGGATCTGCAGCTCCATCCTGTATCTATAAACTGCTGCAGTGTTATCAGGGTTATACAGTTACTATACATTATATACCACATGCTGATTGCTATACTGTACAGTAACTTATATATCACATATCCAGCTGCTGTGTTATCAGGGTTATACAGTTACTATACATTATATACCACATGCTGATTGCTATACTGTACAGTAACTTATATATCACATATCCAGCTGCTGTGTTATCAGGGTTATATAGTTACTATACATTATACACCACATGCTGCTATACTGTACAGTAACTTAGATATCACATATCCAGCTGCTGTGTTATCAGGGTTATACAGTTACTATACATTATATACCACACGCTGATTGCTATACTGTACAGTAACATATATATCACATATCCAGCTGCTGTGTTATCAGGGTTATGCAGTTACTATACATTATATACCACATGCTGCTATACTGTACAGTAACTTATATATCACATATCCAGCTGCTGTGTTATCAGGGTTATACAGTTACTATACATTATATACCACATGCTGATTGCTATACTGTACAGTAACTTATATATCACATATCCAGCTGCTGTGTTATCAGGGTTATATAGTTACTATACATTATATACCACATGCTGCTATACTGTACAGTAACATATATATCACATATCCAGCTGCTGTGTTATCAGGGTTATGCAGTTACTATACATTATATACCACATGCTGCTATACTGTACAGTAACTTATATATCACATATCCAGCTGCTGTGTTATCAGGGTTATACAGTTACTATACATTATATACCACATGCTGATTGCTATACTGTACAGTAACTTATATATCACATATCCAGCTGCTGTGTTATCAGGGTTATATAGTTACTATACATTATACACCACATGCTGCTATACTGTACAGTAACTTATATATCACATATCCAGCTGCTGTGTTATCAGGGTTATACAGTTACTATACATTATATACCACATGCTGATTGCTATACTGTACAGTAACATATATATCACATATCCAGCTGCTGTGTTATCAGGGTTATGCAGTTACTATACATTATATACCACATGCTGCTATACTGTACAGTAACTTATATATCACATATCCAGCTGCTGTGTTATCAGGGTTATACAGTTACTATACATTATATACCACATGCTGATTGCTATACTGTACAGTAACTTATATATCACATATCCAGCTGCTGTGTTATCAGGGTTATGCAGTTACTATATATTATATACCACATGCTGCTATACTGTACAGTAACTTATATATAACATATCCAGCTGCTGTGTTATCAGGGTTATACAGTTACTATACATTATACACCACATGCTGATTGCTATACTGTACAGTAACTTATATATCACATATCCAGCTGCTGTGTTATCAGGGTTATACAGTTACTATACATTATACACCACATGCTGGTTGCTATACTGTACAGTAACTTATATATCACATATCCAGCTGCTGTGTTATCAGGGTTATACAGTTACTATACATTATACACCACATGCTGATTGCTATACTGTACAGTAACTTATATATCACATATCCAGCTGCTGTGTTATCAGGGTTATACAGTTACTATACATTATACACCACATGCTGATTGCTATACTGTACAGTAACTTATATATCACATATCCAGCTGCTGTGTTATCAGGGTTATACAGTTACTATACATTATACACCACATGCTGGTTGCTATACTGTACAGTAACTTATATATCACATATCCAGCTGCTGTGTTATCAGGGTTATACAGTTACTATACATTATACACCACATGCTGATTGCTATACTGTACAGTAACTTATATATCACATATCCAGCTGCTGTGTTATCAGGGTTATACAGTTACTATACATTATATACCACATGCTGCTATACTGTACAGTAACTTATATATCACATATCCAGCTGTTTCTGAAAATTTGCTTTGGTTTAACAGTGGATTTGGATTACACACACGGTTCCAGAACAAATTATGCTCCTAATCCAAGACACCTGTATATGTTTGGTATTGCAAGACCCACCAAGTCATTAGGCCTCTGCAACTTTGATAATTGTAGTTAAGAGCGAGACGCTTCACAAATAAAAGAAATAATCCCAGAGTCCAGAAGAACAGTTTGTACTGAAACACATACAGGCACTGAGGCAAAACTAGCATTTTTACTAGGTGTACACTACCTGCCACTAAGGGGAGAAGTGACCCCAAGTCTTTGAATTTATTACAAAAATTACCTATTTAAAGCGATCAACCACCTCCAAACCCTCCACTGCTGTATAGAGAAGGTGTGCCCGAGAGGGACTGAAATACATGAGGGCAGACTTGGTCCAATTAATAGTGAGACCTGAGTAGCGGCCAAAGGAATCAATCAAATGGATAGTCCTTGGAAGAGAGACATCAGGGTTAGAAAGGGGCAGAAGAAGGTCACCAGCCTAGAGATTGACGTGTTCCTCGCCCTCTGAAGATGGTATGAAGAGCGGACAGCCCCAGAGAGGGCGGCTAGAGGCTCTATAGATAAGATAAAAAGTAAGGGGGATAGTGGGCAGTACTGGCATGTGCCACGATCTAGGTGGAAGAAGGGGGAGAGTAAACCATTTAAGGCTATAGAGGTTTTGGGTGACGATATAGCAAGGCCATCCAAGCTATGAATTGGGGGCCGAAAACAAAATTACGCAGGACTGCTAACAAGAACGGCCACTTAACCGAGACAAAGGCCTTGGGTGTGTCCAGCAAGGCCAAGGCCCAATGCTCACGGCCAAGTATCCCCAACTCGGTTATAATTTGGGTTCTTGTCAGATGTGCTCCTACCGGGGACAAGCCCGGAATGATCTGACTGTATAAGGACTGGGCCAATCTTTTAGTGAGGAGTTTATAGTCAGAATTGAGTAAGGAAATAGGTCTAGAGGATTTTTATCTGGTTTTAAAATAAGCGATATCGTAGCTCTCTAAGTGAAGTATTACGGACTTTCAGCAGGGAGGACAGGAGATGGTTGGCATGCTGGGCATACACCTCAGCAGGAAGGGCGCAGTACCTTACCCCAGTCAGTTCCTCGGGGTGATAGGAGCATCCAGCTGTCCTCTCGCCTCTTCAGTCAGGAATGGCAATCAGATGTCAGACAGAAAAGCGGGAAATGTCATCTACTGAAGGAACAAGTTGCATTATATACACATGTGAGTAAGAGGCAGCAAACCTGTCAGCAATAACAGAGCTGGTACACAGTATATCCCCAATCTCAGATGAACCGCAGGCGAAGCAGTGTTTCTATGTATGAGCGGACCCAACAAACTGCTGGATTGATTCCCCACCTCAAAATATTTTTGGGAGGTGAAAAACATCCTGCTTATTTTTCTCCTGTAAACACATTAGGTAGTCCCGACCTGCCTGCAGCCATCTAACCCTATTGTCATCAGTCGGTTGAGCCAGATCATCCTCCGTCTAATTGGACGCACCTTTAATCCAGATAGTATCTTTAAGTGGCCGCTGTCATTAAGAAAAACTTTTCACATGTCCCAGGGACGTGTTAAAAGTTTTGATCATGGGGTCTTATGCTGAGACCCCCAGCGATCAGAAGAATGACTAAAGCCTTGCGGCAATCTCTGCAAAGACTGCTCCATTATAGGTCTACAAAGTCACTGGATAGAGATGATTGACAGCGGGGAAGTAAAGGGTTTTTAGGCTGTAGCCCCCAGTAGGAGTAGTTCATTGCATCTATATAACTAGTAAAACACTGTAGGCCCCATCACCCAGCCCAGGGGCCCCTGCAGCCTTATGTCCTGCTCTATGATAGGTAAACTATGGATCCTATGACGTCTTTAACAAAAAGGTCTCTATGTGACTCGGGGACCGATCGACTTGTTCTCCACTGTGCTCTGTGACGGTGTTGTTGCTCCCTGACTCTTGTCATCCTCTTCTTGTACATTTTGTTCTTTCACATCTTACCCCTTTACATCCTATTGGGTGTCATCCAGTTTTCTTGTTTGTTCTTGAAGTGATGTCATTAAAGGGGTACTCCAGCAAAAAAAAAGAATAAATAAATCTTTCAAATCAACTGGTGTCACAAAGTGCCAGAGATTTGTAATTTACTATTTAAAAATCTTGTCTTTCAGTACTTATCAGCTGCTGTATGTTCTGCTGGAAGTGGTGTATTCTCTCCAGTCTGACACAGTGCTCTCTGCTGCCACCTCTGTCCATGTCAGGAATTGTCCAGAGCAGCAGCAAATCCCCATAGAAAACCTCTCCTGCTCTCCAAACTGGAAATAATACACTACTTCCTACAGGACATACAGCAGCTAATAAGTACTAAAAGACAGAAGATTTTTAAACAGAAGTCAATTATAAATCTCTGACACTTTCTGGCAGCAGTTGGAGTACCCCTTTTGCTTATAGGCATATAGGTGACATTTTATATGCTGTCTTAAAGGGGTTATCCTAAGATTAAAAGTTATCCACAGGATAAGGGATAACTGGCTGCTCGATGGGGGTCCGACTGCTGACACCCCCCCTTTATCTGTGTGTTCACAAGAATCAGCTGGTTATCCCCTATCCTGCCGCTTCTGATGTTCCCCATAGTACACAGCATTGCTGCATCATGTAACATGAAACACTAAATACACATACACATGTATATAAGTGATGATTCACAGAGCCATCATACTAGGAAAGCTGCTTAAAGGGTCATGTAATGGCGGCACATGCAGCAACACGTGGGTGTGGTTTAAATGATGTGGGCGTGACTTATATCTTCCGATATATTATAACGCAGCTCAAATAAGTCTGACATACACAGGCCTAATGGCTGTGCCCTGCAATACTACTCTATTCTGTACAACAAGGTATAATGGCACCTATACTAGACTGCTATAGTTACATGGCCGTGCACTGCGGGGTCACTTGCATAAGAGATCCTATTGTTCAGTCAGTGGCTGTGTATTTTGACTGGACTTAATGGCCCCAAACAAGCTCAGCATTGTATATAGGACTGGGCACCCCAAAGCCTGGTCAAAGGCAAAAGAGACTGAAAAACTGCAAACTGAGACTGAAACAAACAAGGGGGAGGGGGGTCATTTAACGCTTGCACACCACAATGTATGATGCCGGCTGCCTCATATATCATTCTCTTACAGGTCAGCATGGTGGCCAGAGTAACCATAAATAGATTTGCTTTTTAATCCCAAATAAGCAGAAGCAACAATTTGAAAGTGAAATGAATTTGCACTTGAATTTGATTTCTCAATATCGCCAGCAGGTGGCTCCACTGAGTATCTCCTGATCTATTTATACTGACACACTCAGCCTCACGACCTCTCACCTACTTAGCTTTGCTAGCCACCAACCCCGGCTGAACCGCAGAATCATCTGTGTGAGCCAGAACTTCCTTCTGATGGTGCCGTCATTCTGCAACCGCTGCAGTAACAAGAAGGGCTCTATTTACAGCAGGGTCTGTCTGTAGCACATTGTACGTGGGAATCGGGAGGATCAGTAACAGATCAGCAAAGTGTGGTAGAAACATCTGGCTGCAGATCACACGTCATGCGCTCAGTATTACTAATATGACATCATTTGCAGCTTTAGTCGGCCATAGAGGAATCATAGGTTGCAACCAGAGCCGGGCCCCTGAACCCTGGGTCCATAACCCACCGTGAAACATAATAGAGCAAATAAGAAGGCTGTGCATTAAAGGGTCTATCCAGACTTAGAAAAACATGTCCGCTTTCTTCCAGAGACAGCACCACTATTGGCAGGGGCGTAGCTAATGACTCCTGGGCCCTGGTGCGAAAGGTCAACTTGGGCCCCCCCCCTTCCTCGACCAAGTGATGCTATTGGTGTATATATATATATATATATATATATATATACACCGAGACAGATATTACCAATAACACCAGCATATAAGGAAGATAGGAAGATAAATATTATCACCATACATATTACCGTCATATTGTTACTGACCAAATCCTGTATACTAAGACCAATAAAACACAGTACCAGATAACAAGTAACAAATAATTCCACCACATACAGACTAACACCACCGCTGCTACTGACTAACACCGCCACATACTGACTAACACCAACGCTGCTACTAACACCACCACATACTGACTAACACCACCTCTGCTACTGACTATTACCACCACCTACTAACACCACCGCTGCTACTGAATAACATCCACTGTACACTTATCACCGCATCCAGTCATATAGAGGTGGACGCAGCTCCACACAGGCTCTATACACCATATACATTACAGTGCAGTTATATCCGGTGACTTACAGGGGACGTCTTCTCTGATCGGAGTTCTTCCCTTTTCATCTTCTTCTCCATCCGTCCTGGGCCATCATGAACTTCTCCGAGCCACGAATCCACAGAATCTGCCAGACAGACATATTAGGCTCCTCACACTGACACCATCCTCATCTCTCTACAAACTGCACATTTTTATTGGCCCCTTTATGCCCTCATTTAGTGGTTAGGCTGACTCTATGTGACCCCCTTATAGTTTATGCCCTATATGTAGCCTCCTTATAAATGGTCCTCCTCTGTGTATCCCCCTTTATAGTATATGCCTCCTACTATGTAGCCTCCTTATAAATGCCCCCTCTGTGTATACCCCCTTATAGATGGCCCCCTCTCCCCCTATGTTGCCCCCCTTATAGATTGCCCCCTCTCCCCCTTATAGATGCCCCCCTTATAGATGGCCCCTTCCCCCCCTTATATATGCCTCCCTTATAGATGGCCCCTTCCCCCCTTATATATATTGCCCCCCTATAGATAGCCCCCTCTGCTATAGATGGCCCTTCCCCCCTTATAGATGGCCCCCTCTCGCCCCTCCTTATAGATGGTCCCCTTCTTCCCCCCTTATAGATGGTCCCCCTCTCCCCCCCTTATAGATGATCCCCCTCTTCCCCCCCTTATAGATGGTCCGCTCTCCCCCCCCCCCCCTTATAGATGGTCCCCTCCCCCCTTTAGATGGCCCCCTCCCCCCCCCTTATAGATGGTCCCCTCTCTTGCCCCCCTTTATAGATGGCCACCTCCCCCCCCCCCTTTATAAATGTCCCCCTCTCCCCCTCCCTCCTATAGATAGCCCCCTATTTCCTTTATGAAAACAAATAAAAAAAACACACACAACTCACCTAACAACGCGCTCCCCCGGCGATCTTCTTCTTCAGCCTCTGTCTGCCCCGGATCATGCGCTGCTGCCGGGGGTGTCGCGTCCTATCCCCGGCAGCGTGCGCATCATAGAGTTCCCTGTGCTGAGACCTCCAGCACAGGGAGCGTCTCTAATGTGCGCTCCCTGTGCCGGAGGTAACAGGCACACAGGGAACTCTATGATGCACACGCTGCCGGGGATAGGACGCGACACCCCCGGCAGCAGCGCATGATCCGGGGCAGACGGAGGCGGCCTCTTGTGACCGCAAGGTCACAAGAGGGATTGATGAGGGGGGGCCTCAGGGGCCCTGCGGGCCCCGCGGGCCCCCCCTTGTGGCGGGCCGGGTCGCAGCGGCGACCGCTGCGACCCTGGTAGTTACGCCACTGACTATTGGATGTGATTATGCAGCTGTGGTGGTTGGGCAGGTGTTGTTTGCCTGTTATCTCAGCCAAAGATGTTAGCGTTGTGACGCCGGTGCTTGTCCAGCTCACATATGTGATGTTGATGGTCAGTGATCTGCCGGGCTGTGATGGGTCCCTTGGGCTCTTGTCACGGTAGTCCTGAGTGACAACTGACCCACCCGGACTGTCGGTACAATCACCCACAGAAAGGGGGAAAATAACAAAGGTGTGCAGCTAGTGTGTATGGCTGCTGGTGTGTACAGAATATGACCAGCCTAGCGATGAGTCCTAACATTGTAAAAATAGAACAGCTTTACTGTCAGGTTCTTCAATATAACAATACACTTTTGCAGAATAGATAAATCTTCACATAGACTTTAGTGCTTGACCTTGTTGTGCTTAAGGAGGTGCTTGAAGAGTATAGGAGAGGAGAGGTAGTTGTGGCGGTGCTTGGAGAGAAAAGGAGTTTGCCAGAGGAGCCCCAACCCAATGTAGCTGTGTACTCTGCCGGAACCTGAAGAGATACTTTATAGTGAGAAGTTTACTTGTAGTTGTGTTTAGATTTTGGTCTGACCACCTTTTGCCCTACAGTGTCAAGCTACCCGTCCTGTCAGGGTACTACAAGCCCCAGCCGTGGTTACCTGGGTGTAGCTAAGTGTCTGGGGGTGTCCCAGTTACCTGCACTGCGCAATAGGATATGTAGATCTTCCTTACGGTAACTTTGTCCTTTCGAGGCTAGTTCAGGATACTGCCCTGCTCCTTTTAGACTGATTCATGGCGTGGGTTAGGGTGTTTCTTGATGACCTCTCCCTTTAAAGTTCTTAGCACTGCATAGTAGATATAGTAGGAAAGGATAAAGAACTATTGGTCTCTAGCTGCATTTGTACACTTGTGTGACTAGACTAGACTCAACTGACTTCCTCCCACAGGGAGCTAACAAACTCCTCCTACAGGGAGGGGAGAGAGCAGGCATAGGCAGAAAGAGAGAGATAGCACCTCCTTTTGGTCAGCACAAAACACATTGTACTACAAAAACATTAACCCAATACTGACTTCAGCTGTGCAACACATACAAATATAAAACACTGACACCTAGTGGTGAAACTGTTGAATACCTCATCACCACTTTTAACCTGGAGTGAGAACTTTGCAACAGGTGCACAATGCACTCAATAGTGGCACACCACACAGCTAAGTTTCACTGAAGTGAATGGAGCTGAATTGTAACAACAAAACCTGGGGGCAGGGGTGGTGCTGTTGTTGCAAGAAAGTAGCTGTGTTTTTTCTACTTTAAAGTGAATGTACCATCAGGCCTGGGCTGAAGCACTGGAGGCGGGCCGACCGACCCCCAGTGGGAAGAAACCCCCACCCCTCTATGCTACGATTCCATTGATTCTAATGGAGCACCGTCATAGAGGGGCAGGGGTTTCCTCCCACTGGGGTGGGTCGGCCCGCCTCCAGTACTTCAGCCCAAGCCTGATGGTACATTCACTTTAACTAAATGCACACAATAGGGACCATGTGATGATGTAGGACATGCAAGGGCATACCTGCCAACCGGCTACATGGGGCCCCTAGAGAACGGGGCTAGGCCTTGGTTGCTATTAAATACAGAAGCCTGTTTCCGACTTTGCTATTGTTAGAAAACAAGAAGATTAGGAACTGGCCCAAGGGTCATAGAATAGGTGCGGAAGGGGAAACCAACACCAGGCCTAGGCTGGTCCTTGCTATGCGGCCTCCTCTCAGGTATTCTCAAAGACTGTGATGTTCCCATAGGTTTCCATGGTGAAAACACCTGCCAGATGAGAGTCTCCTCTTTCACATACTTGTGTCTGGATGGTGTTATTCTGAAGGTGCTGAATAGTGTATGTGGGACCTACGTCTGCATGGTATTCTAAGGGGGGGTCCAGTGCTGGGCACCATCATTGTGTGTGTGTGATGTCTATTCTTGGCTTTCTAAAGTTTAAGAAGGATCTACTCCCTAAGTTTGGGCAACACATAGTTACCCCCACTTTATGACTGATCTATAGGCTATACAAGTGGTGCACAACCTTTGGCCCTCAAGCTGTTTTAAAACTACAATTCCCATCATGCCTGGATAGCCTTTGGCCAAAAGTTCCCTATGCCTGCCTGTTTAGCCTTTGGCTCTCCAGGCATGATGGGAGATGTAGTTTTGCAAATTTATGAAACAAAAGCTGGAGTACTCCTTCAAGTCACTATAAGGTAATGCAATCCTCCAGCAGTAAATCTATGTAGAGCCTTGAGTCTGTAATCGTTGGTTCCTCTTGATCTTGGCGTTCACAGTCCAGGGCTCTCGAATGACATTCCAAAGTGCAGAAAACACATTACCTCCCCAGACATGAATAGTGACTCTGTGAGTAAACAGCCTCTACCCATAAGTCACCTATCACCTTTCACGATAAACAGGACCAGGCAATTTTTCGTTTTTGTCAATTAACGATAAACAATCACAAACGAGTGTTTTTGGGAACACTGAAATAGAACGATAGTTGTTGGTTACAATTATTACTAAGATCGTTTACTTGATCTGATCCCGGCAAATAAAGGAAGGATATGTACATACACAGATTAGCAAAAATCGAGCGAACATTTAGGGAATGACTTATGATGATTTTATGGTCAGCTTAGGGCCCAATTACACGGAGAGATAAACAGCCAAATCAGGCAATTCAGCCGATTACCGCTCTGTGTAATAGACACAATGATCATGGGCTGATCGTGTCTTTTGGTCTCACTGGCTGCCGACCGTGCATAGCTACATGTAATAGCGACCAACAGCTGATGACAGAATCTAGGGCAGCAGGTGTGTGCTTATGTAGTTGCCATTTATAATATATATGATCGTTTCCTTGGAGGTATTTAACATCTCATCCTTTTGGTATCACATGACTTGATCATCGGCTGATCGTGTGTTTTGGTCCTGACCTAAAAAGTTCGGAAACACTGGTTTAGGAGAACTATTGAGTGGATCTGTCAAAAATGTCGGGTTCTGCAACGCTATCCAAACCCAAACATTCAGCGTTTCATTCCCTGCGGCTGCAGATGTTGGCATCCTTTGAGCACCTGTAGCAATGTTTTCCTGGCAGCCCTAGGATGGCATCCATCTTCTGCGGCTGCGGGGAATCAAACGCCAAGCATTCAGCGTTGGCTAACGTTTCCAAGCAAGAATATTTTGACAGATCCAATTAACACTATTGAGGAGACCTTTCATTTTTGAGAGTATCCTTTTTCTTTCAAATCAACTGGTTTCAGAAAGTTATACAGATTTGTAATTTGCTTCTATTTAAAAATCTTTAGTCTTCCAGGACTTATCAGCTGCTGTATGTCCTGCAGGAAGTGGCGTATTCTCTCCAGTCTGACACAGTGCTCTCTGCTGCCACCTCTGTCCATGTCAGGAACTGTCCACAGCAGCAGCAAATCCCTACAGAAAACTTCTTCTGCTCTGGACAGTTACTGACATGGACAGAGGTGGCAGCAGAGAGAGTACCCCTTTAAAGCAGAAGTCTGGTGAAAATTTTTAAACTATTGTATTGCCCCCCAAAAGTTATACAAATCACCAATATACACTTATTATGGGAAATGCTTATAAAGTGTTTTTTTTCCCCCGCACTTACTACTGCATCAAGGCTTCACTTCCTGGATAACATGGTGATGTCACTTCCTGGATAACATGGTGATGACACTTCCTGGATAACATGGTGATGTCACTTCCTGGATAACATGGTGATGTCACTTCCTGGATAAAATGGTGATGTCACGATCCGACCCCCAGAGCTGTGCGGGCTGTGGCTGCTGGAGAGGATGATGGCAGAGGGATGCTCAGTGTTCCTCCAGTGCCCTGTGTCCCTCAGTGTCCTCCTGCCATCATCCTCTCCAGCAGTCACAACCTGCACAGCTCCGGGGGTCGGATCGTGACATCACCATGTTATCCAGGAAGTGACATCACCATGTTATCCAGGAAGTGACATCACCATGTTATCCAGGAAGTGACATCACCATGTTATCCAGGAAGTGAGATCACCATGTTATCCAGGAAGTGACATCCCCATGTTATCCAGGAAGTGACATCACCATTTTATCCAGGAAATGAAGCCTTGATGCAGTAGTAAGTGCAGGGAAAAAAGCTCTTTTTGTGCATTTCCCGTAATAAGTGTATATTGGTGATTTGTATAACTTTTGGGGGGCAATACAATACTTTAATAAAAATTTTAATTCAGCTTCTCCTTTAACATTGCAGCATATTAGGGTGGATCCTGCATCTTGTGCTTTCTGTTAGGTTGGTGTCACATGGATGTATTACATGCACAATTGTGCGTAAATAATACAGATGCAACTCCCAAAATGACCGCTGGCCAAAGCTTGCATCCATATTGCGCATGTAATACAACTCTGATAAACCCGCCGTATGGAAATGTCTCATCACGGTTTTTCAGCAGATGCTACATGGATGGTTACAAAATCAGTTCACCTTCCCCCCCCAAAATAAGTATAAGGTGTCTATGGACGTTGTTGGTGTACAGGAACCTGAGAGCTACAGGCAGGGGATTATCTTTTTGTTCTGCATTGACAATGAACTTGCTGGCAGCCTCCCAGTAATGACATGGTAATGAGTATGAGCCCTGACTGCCGACGTGACTCGCTGAAAATATTTCAAAAAGAAAACAACAGCTGACACTGTGTGTGCCCCAACCTGCTAGAGCCCGTCAGCTGCCTCCCCTGCTTCTAGGTAAACACTCATCTTCTTCACAACAAGGTCGAGTCCATAAGAACCTGTAATGGATGATTATCAACTGGTGATACTAGTGTTCAGGTGAATAAATATGGATATATGGAGGTGTTTATTGTCTGTATCACAGTATATATGTGTTGCAGTGAAATGATAGAATCAGGAATTTGATAAAATCCCGGGAAATGCCGAAATGAACAAGCCGTTCCATTATTTCCCCAGGGATTTGATCAAATCACTGACCCCTTTCAGGGAAATGATGGAATGAACGATCGAGGAGGATGGGGGAGCAGAGCGGCACACCTCCCGGCAGGCATATGGCGGTGGAGGAAGACGGGAACTCCTGGCAGGCATTTGGCTGCAGGGCAGACGGGGGAGCAGAGTGGCAGGCATACGGCGGCGGGGAGGCAGATGGGGAGCAGGGGAGCGGCACACCAGAGGTGGACGGGGAGCAGAGCGGCACACCTCCCGGCAGGCATACGGCATTGGGGCGGACAGGGAGCGGGGCGGACAGGGAGCGGGGCGGACAGGGTGGGGGAGCAGAAGGCATGTCGCAGGGCTGAGCGGATGGGACCGGAGGCGGACGGGGAGCAGAGCGGCACACCTCCCGGCAGGCATATGGTGGCAGGGGCTGGGGTGGACAGGCGGCATGTAGCAGGGGAAATGAGCGCAACAGGGAGCAGAGAGGCGGCGGAGGCGGACAGGGAGCAGAGAAGCGGCGGAGGCAGAGTAGAGCGGACAGGCTGGGGGGAGCAGAGAGGCGGTAAGCAAATTCTATTTCGCAGGGGGAAATGATAGGGTTCATTCCATCATTTCCCTGAAAAGGGTCAGGAATTATTTCCCGGGATTTAATCCAATCCTTGATTCTATCATTTCACTGCAATATATTATTGTGTGTTATGGTGCGTTTACACAGACAGATTTATCTGACAGATTTTTAAAGCCAAAGCCAGAATTGGATTTGAAAGGAGGAGAAATCTCAGTCTTTCCTTTATAACCTGTTCTCTGTGTAAAGTCTGTTCCTGGCTTTGGCTTCAAAAATCTTTCACATAAATCTGTCTGTGTAAACGCACCATTAGGGTACAAACCCACTTGACGTATTTGCTGCGTGAATCAGTCTTAAAAATAAGCAGGCAAAACGCAGGTTGGCTTTATACGATTGTTCTGCGTTAAAATACGCAATTGCGTATTTTTGAAGTGTGAAGCTACATGCGTTTTTCGCACAGGTTGTTAACAACTGATGCTTTGCTAACAACAAGCTTCACGCTTCAAAAATACGCAATTGCGTATTTTAACGCAGAACAATCGTATAAAGCCAACCTGCGTTTTGCCTGCTTATTTTTAAGACTGATTCACGCAGCAAATACGTCAAGTGGGTTTGTACCCTTAGGGTACAAACACACACGGCTTATACGCTGCGTATTTACTGCTGCGATACGCAGCAGATTAGATCTAAATAACTGAACACAGCATCAAATCTGCTGCGTATCTGCTGTGTGTGTTTGTACCCAGGTAGTCCCTGCCCAGGTGATCAGCTGGATGATTGGGATCTGGTGATGAGCATTGCACAGAAAGTTGCAGCAGCCACCACTAGGGAATGATAGTATTGCCAGGAGTCACAGTATATTACACCTTGATGGTGCGTTCACACCTACAGGATCTGCAGCTGATTTTCTGCAGCAGATTTCATTTAAATAACTGAACACAGCATCAAATCTGCTGCAGATCTGCTGCAGATCCTGTAGGTGTGAACGCACCCTGAGGAATATTTACCAATACAATGTCTCCACTTATCTACGTTGATAAGAATTTCTTGGAAAGAGTCAGATATTGAGTTGTGGCTTGTAAGTTGCTGGTTGTACTACATGTCCACTACAGTAGTGGATTATAATAGGTCAGTTTCGGGCGGTAGCCCGGGGCCCTGAGCTCCTGGGGGGCCCATGACTACCGAAAAAGACTTATACTTTCAGTGGTGTACTGTCTCCTGGCTACACTTCCGCCATGACTTGCAAAAAAATCACTGTTTTTTTATGGCAATTTTGCACAAATCAGGACATCATGACATTATCTATCCTGTACTATGAACGCCAGGCTAGTGCTGCCATAGTTACAGTGGGGTGGGGGGGCCCAGGCTTGGTGAACAGCCCGGGGCCTATGGTAAAGTTAATCCGCCCCTGGTCCACTATACTGTATCTGTAAATCCCTCCTGTAAATGTGCTACTGAACTAAATTCAGACTTCCCAGCATCATAATGACTGATGATGCCAGGAGTTTAGTTCTGTACTTACGGACTGTGCACAGACCGTGTAAATGCCCCCTTAAAGTGATACTGTCTCACTTAAAGGGGTAGTTCACCCAAAGAAAAATTCAAGAAAATTGGTACCAGAAAGTGCCTGAGATTTCTAATTAACTTCTATTAAAAAATCTCAAGTCTTCCAGTACTTATCAGCTGCTGTATGTCCTGCAGGAAGTGGTGTATTCTTTCTAGTCTGACATTGCTCTCTGCTGCCACCTCTTTCCATGTCAGGAGCTGTCCAGAGCAAAAGCAAATTGTGAACTACCCCTTTAAATTTCTCTTGTCAAGGATATAGGCTGGGGTGTCTGGTAGCTGGTGTTTCTCATCTTCCTATTTAGTATACATGCATTGGGCGAGCTAAGCATGTACTTTATGGGGGATTGAGAGAGATAGCTGCGGGTGAACAAACACTTAGATGACAGCTGTCTAAGAATAGGTTCACATCTTGATTTTCTGCTATATATCGAAAGTTGTCAAAATGGAATGTTGACACATAAGCTGGGCCTATTGACTTGAATGAACTTAACATAGTCATATTGTCCCAAACGTATATTTTTTTGACCCTGGGAAACAGAACATAGTCACAATATGACTAGGTTCTGCCCCATTCAAGTCAATGGACTTGTCTGCTACACATCCACATCCCTTCGAGCCCATAATGTATGTCCGGCTTTACACTTGTTTGTGAATCAGATGCGCCAATGTTGTTTGTGCGTCCGCCTGTGATGTCACTTTTTCCCCTACTCTGGCTATGCCTGTTTATTAAATGGCACTTGTTATGGAGATGGTCCCTATCATAATGGAAAGTTCTGCTGTAAACACTTCAGTGGCATCAGGAACATCTCTTACGTCTGCTCTGGCGCTGAGTTTAGAAGATGCTTCTGGAATCCGCTCCTGACTGGTAGAGATTATTATAACCATGCTCGCTGTATTCCTCATTGTGTCTCTTCATAAACAGCTCGCTGTAACCTTTCCCCTACTTGGCTGTGGGGCCTAACGCTGTGAGATGTTCTGGGCGTGCGCAGCTCCTTGTAAGAACAACTAAGGAAGGAGGCTGCAGCCACCACAACGTTTAGGCTGGATTCACATACATCTTTTTGCAGTACTTTTTTTTAAATCAATCAAATTTTTATTTTATTTTTAACATTGCAACATATGAGCTGTAGTTTGCATGCCATAAAGCAAGCCCGGAAACCTTCAATGGCTGTGATGCAGGCAGTGCAACAATCAGGGTCTTTGCTTTGTGATAAGTGTCACAACCATAAGTTACAAACATATTGTGTCTCACCTAATGGGTGACTGCGGGATTGTGCATCTTCTTAGGCCTTGTTCCCGTGTGGTTTTAAATTTACTATGCAGCTAAATCCTCAGCAAAAAATGCAAACAATGCACATCTGTAGTTTACATAGTTCTGCTGTGAACTGTGTCTATAAAGGGATCTCAAAATACTTAGGAAAGCCAGAACATGAATTTAATGCATGTAGAACCATGCCCCCAATGTTGTGATCAATCCTGGCAACATCGCACGCCTATTGGTGATCACATAGGTGTGTGGTTTTGACCGCAATGTGGGAACATGGCATAAAATCTATTTACCTGTGAAGTTGTGCATCCATTTTTACCAATTTTTGTTTTTCTTTCCAATCAACTGGTGCCAGAAAGTGTCAGAAATTTGTAATTTACTTCTGTTTAAAAATCTCCAGTCCTACAGTACTTATCAGCTGCTGTATGTCGTGCAGGAAGTGGTGTACTCTCTCCAGTCTGACACAATGCTCTCTGCTGCCACCTCTGTCCATGTCAGGAACTGTCCAGAGCTGTAGCAAATCCCAATAGAAAACCTCTTCTGCTCTCCAGACTAGAAAGATTAAACCACTTCCAGGACATACAGCAGCTCATAAGTACTGGAAGACTTGAGAAAGAAAAAAAACATTTTGGTGAACAACTCCTTTAATGGCTGCACAACTTCACAGGTAGGCAGGTTTAATGCCACTTCCCCACATTGCGGTCAAAAGCACACACCTATGTGATTACCAATAGTCGTGCAATGTTGTCACTTTCTAGCAGCAGATGATTTGAAATATTTTTTTTTTTTGTGAAGTACCCCTTTTACAATAAACCTAGTATGCTTTACTGTATCCTTATAAGACCCCCTCCCCCAGCTCTGTGCACGCTGCATACCCTGATCTGCTCCCCCCCCCCCTATATGTTTATTTTAAGCCGTGTTTCTATGTCACTATGGAAATCCATACTGTGCAGAAATTACAGATCATCATCATTTATATTATAGGAAATAACAAAGCTTCCCATTGACTATACTGAGCACCATGTCCCATGACATGAAGGACGCAGCATCACATAGTCTTATGGTCCGCTTCACCTTTATCCCACTTACCTATGGCCCATTTCACACCAGCGTAATACACTGGCATTTCTGCCTCTATATTACGCGCCACCAAGGTTACAATGACCCAAACTACCAGCATCATAGAGATCTACAATATAATGCAGGTAATTTGGGTCCTTGGACCGACACTATTTGAATGAAAACGCTGCCGTAGTAATACGCCTATATCATGCTTGTGTAAAATTGCATAATATCTGCTAGTATTGCTGGCAGTCTAAAAATATAGAAGCTTCTCATTGTGTCTCTATATAAACAGCTCGGTATGACCTTTCCCCTACTTAGCTGAGAGGCACAGCGCCGCGTCATATAGATGGATTTTCTCAGCTCTTTGTTAGGGCAGGCTGCAGTATATTACAATAAACCAAGATATGATCACATGGTGTGAATACAAGGTGATTTCTAGGCTTGGAAAACCTTAACTGGTCAATAAAGGAATCAAGGCTATTGCTTAGAACAGGGATAGGGAACCTTGTCTCTCCAGCTGTTGCAAAACTGCAACTCTCATCATGCCTGGACAGCATAAGCTAAAGCTTTGGCTGACCAGGTGTGATGGAAGTTGTAGTTTTGCAACAGCTGGAGAGACAAGGTATCCTAACCCTGGCCTAGAACAAAGGCCACCTCTGCAAAACTATGATCCAACTTGTGGTATATACCCTGGATATGATGGCAATATTATCCGACCATGTTATTCCAATCCAGCAACAAAACATGGCAGGAGGGTATGCCCTTATAAATTGTTGGCGGATCTTATACATGTTGTGCTAAACTTGCAAGGATAAGGAACCTTTGGTCCTCCAGCTGTTGTAAAACTAGAAATCCCATCATACCTGGACAGTCAAAGGCTGTCCAGGCTTGATGGAAATTGTAGTTTTGTAATGGCTGGAGGACCAAAGGTTGTTCATCACTGTGTTACAGGCTCGCACCAAAGGGTTCTCTACTAATGTCATCCAGGCCCATTACTATTTTTTACCCCAGACTATATGAATTGTGTTATATCGGTATCGGTGTCTTAATAATACTGCCATATAGTGCACAATAATAGCACTGACAAATATATATATAGTGCCCAAGTCAGCAGTAACCTTACCATATGCAGCAGCCATGCCTCCTTCACCAGTGTCTTCCATTTGGATGCTATCTTTGCCTTCAGATCACTGTTGCATCTAAAGTGAGTAAGCACTTGGTAAGCAGCAGAGCCGTGTAGTTTGGCTCTCTTAGTCTAACAACTTGATATCACTTTTATATTGGTGTTATATATGGGGAACGGGTACTCCAAATAATTTTTTTTTATTTCATATAAACTGGTGTCAGAAAGTTATAAAGATTTGTAAATGATTTCTCAGAGAGTTATATAGATGTGTAATGTATTCCGGTACTTATCAACTGCTGTATGTCCTGCAGGAAGTGGTGTATTCTTTCCAGTGTGACACAGTGCTCCCTGCTGCCACCTCTGTCAATGTCAGAAACTGTTCAGAGCAGCAGCAAATCCCCATAGAAAACCTCTCCTGCTGTATTCCTAGACCAAGCAGTAATAATTGAGGTGTGATGGGAATTGGATATTTTAAGATCTCGAGAATCAAATCTGAAACCTCCGACCAATAATTCACGACAAGAGGGCATCTCCACAAAATATGAGTCAAAGATCCCTCATTGCCGCAATTCCTCCAACACAATTGCGACACGGATGGGAACATACTATGTAATCTCAGAGGAGTATAATACCATTGTAGTCTAAATTTAATGTTGTTTTCAACATGTGAAACACAGTGGACAGCTTTCTCAGACTAGTAAAATGCTTGTTTCCAGTAGTTTTCAATAGGTGAGATATTTAGGTCTGATATCCATTTTGCAAATGGACCTGAAGGTTCAAATGTTACCAAGTTGCCCAACAGATTGTAAATATGTTTTTATCCCTTTTGGTTTTAGTTTAAATAAATGCATAAGCTCAGTACTGTATTTCAGTGAGGTGTGTTTCTTTGACATGAGATAGTGTCTCACTTTTAGAAATTTATTAATTTATTAATTTAGAGATCTTCTTTAGGCAAGTTATAACACAGGATATTATTCTGCCTGCTTACGACAATAGCAAAATTACTACTCACTAGACGTTGGAAAACGCCCAACATCCCAACTAAAACAGAACTAATACAAGAATTAAATATAACTTATAAATACGAGGAGGCTATAGCCTATGGCAACAATACAATTAAAAAATTTAGAGAGATGTGGTCGTTATGGACATCTAGTCGACTTTTTTCACCTTAAGTTTTCCATTTATTTTCTTATCTGTTTTATAAATAAGCTATAATTACATATACGATATCACATACAGGCTCAATATATCCTCATGCATATTTTGATAGACATGCTATCTTAATACATGTTACGTTATTGTTAACTTTACCTTAGCTCTATTTCTCATTCCATTTGTGAAAACTGTTTTATCTGTTGTACTTTCGATGTACTCTTGTTGTACTTTTGTTTGCCAAACTTTACTTTTGTTTGCAAAAATTTATTGACAAAAATTCAATAAAATATATTGAAACAGAAAACCTCTCCTGCTCCCGACAGTTCCTGACATGGACAGAGGTGGCAGAAGAACGCAGTGTCAAACTGGAGAGAATACACCACTTCCTGCAGGACATACAGCAGCTGATAAGTACTGGAAGACTGGGGATTTTTAAATAGAAATCATTTATAAATCTGTATAACACCAGTTGATTTGAAGAAAAAATATTTGCAATATATTCGCTAGAGTTCCCCTTTAAAATGCTATGCAGTGAGAAACAGCTGCTTCTATATCACTATTTTAGGGAGATTTATATTACTTTCTTACAATATGGAGGCATTATTTTCCATGGCCTAAAGTGTAATGTGAAGGACGGAGCATCACACAGTCTTATAGTCTGCTTTACCTTTGTCCCACTTTCCCATATCAGGGAATACAACCGACAAAGGCCTAATAATAATCTGGCAAACTAGTCTGACACACCCTGCGAGAGAGAGAGAGAGAGAGAGAGGTGACCTGATCTATGTATGTGCAGCAGGGCAGGCAAACACAAGACTTTACTGACCGGAAACTTTGTATCTCAGCATTACACAAAGAGTGATGACCAAAACGTGGCTATATAGCTGCTATATCCCAGGACTAATTCACACATGGCAGATTTACAGTGTGGGTTATGCACCTGAGACCTACAACGTATGGAGATGGAGTTTAAAAAAACAGTATGAAAAAATCAGTGCTAAAGTGCAAACACGCTCCAGATTTTATATCTACACCCCATCAACGATGTTATAGATTTCACCCCTTTAGTATATAAGGATTAACATGTAGCAGGATCCCTAGCCATTATTTGCCACTAAATGGCGGCCATCTACTAAATTTCAACAGTGTGTGAACATAGCCTTTCTACGTGTTTAATCCACTACTGGTTTTGGTTGCAAAATAGTGAGCAAAAATACTGTGTGTGAACATAGCCACAGTCCGAGTTTATAATTAAAAACATCAAAGAGCTTATCCCGCCTTACAAAACTGATGGCCTATACACAGAATAGGTCACCAACTTTAGATTGTCAGGGGTGCCATTGAAGGTGGCCATTGCTTGTGCAAGTCCTTATACCTGCATCACTATACCTCTAGTAGCAGCGGTGCAAAGTATTACCATAGTGTCCTGTTCACTTGTGTGGGAAAACACTGCAGTACCTTGCACAGCCACTACAAGGAGTACAACAACTGGAAACACCAGACAATGTAAATGTTTAAAGGGAACCAATCACGCCGAAAATCCATCTTAAGATAAGGAAACGTGCTGGCACATCACCCAGCACGTATCCTAAACATCCCCCTGTAACCTCCGTGCCCCCCTCCATCAGTCAGTAATCTTACTTTGAAGAAGTCCCGCGCTGTATGTAAATTTCTGGCAAGTAGTCACGGTGGGCGGATTTAGTCAAGGTGGGCAGAATCAGTCACAGGTCCTGGGAGTCTGTAATGACTGTAATCACGCCCAGAGGGGCGTGCTTGAGGTCTGCCTTCCATCCACATGACCCGGCGGCTTGCGTTTCACGTCGGCGGCGCGCTGACATCATCCGCACGCAGCGCCGTCGTCTTCCGGAGTCCGCGCATGCGCAGTATGTCGTCTCCCGTCGTACTGCGCATGCGCGGACTACAGAAGACGTCTGCGCTGCGTGCGGATGATGTCAGCGTCCCGCCGACGTGAAACGCAAGCCGCCGGCTCACATGGATGGAAGGCAGACCTCAAGCACGCCCCTCTGGGCGTGATTACAGCCATTACAGACGCCCAGGACCTGTGACTGATTCTGCCCACCTTGACTAAATCCGCCCACCGTGACTATATGCCAGAAATTTACATACAGCGCGGGACTTCTTCAAAGTAAGATTACTGACTGATGGAGGGGGGCACGGAGGTTACAGGGGGATGTTTAGGATACGTGCTGGGTGATGTGCCAGCACGTTTCCTTATGTTAAGATGGATTTTCGGCGTGATTGGTTCCCTTTAATGGTGCGTCTCCACCCGTGTCATAGACTACATTCTATGTTGTAAGTTTACGCCATGCTAATATATTTCACATCACCTGGAGCAGGGATGGGGAACCTTTGGCCCTCTAGCTGTTGCAAAACTACAATTCCCATCATGTTTGGACAGCCAAAGCTAAAGCGAGCGGGGCCAGCGACCGAATCCGCAGCGGGTTTTCCGCACATATTCCGTTGTGTGCATGCTCCCTAAAACAGGAAAATGATGGCAGTAAAGAGATTATTAGTTAACTGTAATGCATAAAAATACACAAGGGTTATAACAAAAAAAAAATCTAATATTAAGAAGCTTCTAAGCCCCAAATCAGATAAAAAAAACTCAACTTTTATTGCCAGCAAACTGGATATAATGTGTAAACGCCTCCCGGCAAGCAAGGATTTGAATATCAGCATTTCTTGGTTGTTTTATTAACTTTTTCAGCAAATTTCCTCCCTAGTGAAAGAAAAGCGGGTGTGATAGTGAAGATGTTTTTATACCAATCTCTGTACTACCTGACTCCTCATTGGCTCATATGGACACGAGGGCTGCCATGTGGGCGGCTCAGCTCTCTGGCTTGTTTACTGGTTTCTCTGGAGAGCTGGACGGCTCTGTACACAATGTCACTTCTCAGTTCCTGGAAATGCCTGTGGACAGAAAGGGAAAAGTCAGAGGGAGGGATGGGGAGGATATGTGAAGGCTCAGACTGGATGAACTTGTGTGTTGCATATCGGTCATTCACAAACATGGTGTCATCCTGAGGTGGACACATTCCTTTCCTATAAGCAGATGTACAGCCTGGATGATGAGGATCATACATCGGGAATGATGAATGCATTAGCTCATATTCACACGTGTGGATTTTGATAAGTGCAATTTCCTAACACAGTCAAAATCCATGATAACATGGATTCCATAATTGACAAACTATGTAAAGTGCAGCGGAATCAGTTGGCGCTATACAAATAAAAGTATTATTATCATTACCGTATTACAGATTGTTTGCATGACTTGCATTGGTGCAACATTGCTCCAATAAGTGCCCCAGCTTCCAGATTCGTCATGTTGACAGAGGGGCCTTGGGAGTTTGATCCCTACCATACCATGTACAATAAAGGCCGAGGTATACCCAGTGAAGTCACATGTTGGTAGAAGAGCACCTTGATGGTCATATTGGCTCTATGGACCCTCCAGCAGCTGTGGGAGGTAGTCAGCATGGCTCCAGATAGCTCTGACTGGCCGCTTTGACATGCAAATAAAGGTTTGGCTCAGCAAAGGTAAAGCTAGTTCAGTGCCCTGCCGCTGACCTGGCTGGTTCCTGTAGGAAGGTCGGGTCATGTTTGCAGAAGTGCTTGATGTATCACCAGTAAAGACATGACATAGTTTTTTACCAGTATAAACAGTCTGGAAGACGTGCAAAAAAGTCATAAAAGTATAAAAAAAAGTTCTAGAAAAACACATTAACTTTTTCACCCTATATTATGCATTGCAGATATGAACAGAATATGGGGAAAGGGATTTCACCATCTTGTTATGGGATATGACAAACGTTATCATTACTGGGACCCCCACTAGGACAGAGGTATCTATGCTCTTTTTATGCTTTTATCCACCCAGTTCTGGAATTGGCAACACAGACCTGGATAGGTGGATCCCAGCAGTCAGACCCCCACCAGTGGGGAGGTGACATACCCTGTATGCTCTAACTATAGTCAGCAAACCCCTTTCATCTTTAGGCTTTTGTCTTGACATGTTTTTGTTCAGAATAGGTCATCGTTATTAGATTGCTGGAGACGACTCGCAGCATCTCTACTGATCATCTGATCTGTTCATCTTGCCTGATTCTACTCTCCCCGTAATAGCGGTGGTGCAAAGACTGTAACGTCGTCCCATTCAGGGGGCCCCATGATCGGTGCCGGGGAACAGATCTCCACCAATCTATTACAATAGGTCATCAGTTTATAAAATCAATGAAAAGGGAATGTCCAGTCTGTGTCCATGTCACTGCCGATTTCTCTTAGTGAATTTTTTGTGGTTTGGAAAGAAAATCCACACGAACACTTTTAAACGCACATTTTTCTTTTTGTGGATATTCCTATAGGAAACCTTACATCTGGTATGGACCGATACTGACACACAATACAATACTGACATCCTGTCCTATTATAGCCGAGTGCTAAAGTATCAGCGCATGTGAATGAAGCCTATAAATACACGTTAAAAAGGACAATGCTGCACAGGGGTACAAGTCCCTACATGTCCCTGCTATACGGATAACACTCAGGGGAACCTAGAGAGAACTATGCAGTGGGGGAATATCTGTATCTACCCTATATCATAGGGTAACAGGATGGCCATAGAAACATAGAAGATTGTGGGAGAAAAGTCCTCCGGGTCCATCTAGTCTTCCCTGTATTATTATCTTAGGATAGATATATATTAGTCCCAGGCAGGTTTACATTGACCTACTGTAAATTTAACAACCACATCTTCTGGGAGTTTGTTTCATGTATCTACTACTCTTGTAGTAAGGCAATATCTTCTTGTGTTTCTTCAGATTTTTCCCCCAATAACATGAGATTGTTCCTGTGTTATTAACTAACACAGGATTGGTAAATACTTATCAACAATCGTGTATTTATGATTAAGCAGCGATGGCAGTCTATGAGAGTGTGCGGGATCTACAGGCCAACATGTGCCATAGGATGCCATACCGATCCTGTATCCCCCATGCCTAACCATATCTCATCCTGTATCCTCTATGCCCAACTGTATCTCATCCTGTATCCTCCATGCCCCATTCTGTATGCTCCATGTTCAAAGTTATCTCATCCCGTATCCCTCATACCCAACCATATCTCATCCCGTGTCCTCCATGTCCAACCATATCTCATCCTGTATGCTCCATGTTCAACAGTATCTCATCCCGTATCCCTCATGCCCAACCATATCTCATCTTGTATCCTCCATGCCCAACTGTATCTCATTATGTACCCTCCATGCCCAACTGTATCTAATCTTGTATCCTCCATGCCCATTGATATCTCATTATGTATCCTCCATGCCCAACCGTATCCCATCCTGTATGCTCAATGTCCGACGGTATCTCATCCTGTATCCTCCAGGCCAACCATATCTCATCCTGTATGCTCCGTGCCCAACTGTATCTCATCCTATATCCTCCATGTCCAACCGTATTTCATCCTGTATGCTCCATGTTCAACAGTATCTCATCCCGTATCCCTCATGCCCAACCATATCTCATCCTGTATCCTCCATTCCCAACTGTATCTCATTATGTACCCTCCATGCCCAACTGTATCTAATCTTGTATGCTTCATGCTTGACCACACCTTATCCCGTATCCTCCATGTCCAACCGTATCTTATCCAGTATCCTCCATGTCCAACCGTATCTCATCTAGTATTCCATGTCCAACTGTATCTCATCCATTATTCTCCATGCCCAACTGTATCTAATCTTGTATGCTTCATGCTTGACCACACCTCATCCCGTATCCTCCATGTCCAACCGTATCTCATCCAGTATCCTCCATGTCCAACCGTATCTAATCCATTATCCTTCATGTCCAACCGTATCTCATCCAGTATGCTCCATGTCCAACCGTATCTCATCCAGTATCCTCCTTGTCCAACCGTATCTCATCCAGTATCCTCAATGTCCAACCGTATCTCATCCAGTATCCTCCATGTTCAACCGTATCTCATCCAGTATTCTCAATGTCCAACCATATTTCATCCGGTATCCTCCATGTCCAACCGTATCTCATCCAATATCCTCCATATCTAACCGTATCTCAGCCAGTATCCTCCATGTCCAACTGTATCTCATCCAGAATCTTCCATGTCCAACTGTATCTCATCCAGTATTCTCCATGCCCAACTGTATCTAATCCAGTATCCTCCATGTTCAACCGTATCTCATCCAGTATTCTCAATGTCCAACCATATTTCATCCGGTATCCTCCATGTCCAACCGTATCTCATCCAATATCCTCCATATCTAACCGTATCTCAGCCAGTATCCTCCATGTCCAACTGTATCTCATCCAGAATCTTCCATGTCCAACTGTATCTCATCCAGTATTCTCCATGCCCAACTGTATCTAATCTTGTATGCTTCATGCTTGACCACACCTCATCCCGAATGCTCCATGTCCAACCGTATCTCATCCAGTATCCTCCATGTCCAACCGTATCTCATCCATTATCCTTCATGTCCAAGCGTATCTCATAGAGTATGCTCCATGTCCAACCGTATCTCATCCAGTATCCTCCATGTCTAACCGTATCTCATCCAGTATCCTCCATGTTCAACCGTATCTCATCCAGTATCCTCCATGTCCAACCGTATCTCATCCAGTATCCTCCATGTCCAACTGTATCTCATCCAGTATCCTCCATGTCCAACCGTATCTCATCCAATATCCTCCATATCCAACCGTATCTCAGCCAGTATCCTCCATGTCCAACCGTATCTCATCCAGTATCCTCCATGTCCAACCGTATCTCATCCAATATCCTCCATATCTAACCGTATCTCATCCAGTATCCTCCATATCTAACCGTATCTCATCCAGTATCCTCCATACTCAACTGTATCTTGTATACAGGCTACAGGCACCAACAGGGTCCTAGAGCCTGTACACAGAGGGTTTACCTCATAAGTCACTTTTTTGGTCTTTTATATGACTTTATGGCACTGTACACCAGTAGTGGATCATAATGGGGCGCCCACTCAAAAAAGACATACTTTTAGTGGTGTAATGTCTCCTGGCTACAGTTCTGCCATGATTTGCAAAAAATCGCTGCTTTTTTTATAGCAATTTTACACAATTCAGGGCATCATGACATTATCTATCCTGTATTATGAACACTAGTTCATACTAGTTCTGCCATACAGTGGGTTGGGGTGGGGGGGGCCCAGGCTTGGTGAACAGCCCGGGGCCTATGGTAAAGTTAATCCGCCCCTGCCGTACACACAGTTTACCTCATAAATAACATTTCCCTATCTCTTATATGATATTTTGGCACTCTACCCAGAAAGTTTACCTCATGAATCACTTTTTTCAGTCTTTTATATGATATTATGGCACCGCGCACACACAGTTTACCTCATAAATCATGTTTTTCTATTTCTTATATGATATTATGGCATCGTACACACAGTTTACCTCATAAATCCCATTTTCCTATTTATTTTATGATATTATGGCACTGTAGAGAGTTTACCTCACAAATCACGTTTCCCTACATCTTATATGATATTATGGCACTGTACAGTACAGAGTTTACCTCACAAATCACGTTTCCCTATATCTTATATGATATTATGGCACTGTACAGTACAGAGTTTACCTCACAAATCACGTTTCCCTATATCTTATATGATATTATGGCACTGTACAGTACAGAGTTTACCTCACAAATCACGTTTCCCTACATCTTATATGATATTATGGCACTGTACAGTACAGAGTTTACCTCACAAATCACGTTTCCCTATATCTTATATGATATTATGGCACTGTACAGTACAGAGTTTACCTCACAAATCACGTTTCCCTATATCTTATATGATATTATGGCACTGTACAGTACAGTTTACCTCACAAATCACGTTTCCCTGTATCTTATATGATATTATGGCACTGTACAGTACAGTTTACCTCACAAATCACGTTTCCCTACATCTTATATGATATTATGGCACTGTACAGTACAGAGTTTATCCCATAAATCACGTTTCCCTATATCTTATCACTATACACAGAATTTACCTCATGAATCACATCCCCCCATCCTTTATATGATATCTTGGCAGGTTACCTCAGAACAGACATATTGACTCTTAATTCTTACACATTTGTAATTGAATGTACCTCATACATAATGAATCCGAGGAATCAATGGATTCCTTGAAAGTGTATGAGAAGTGAGAATGAATGGGGATCTGCAGAGAACATACTGTACTATGGGGGCAGCACTGCAGTCACCACCTGACGCAGCAACAACAGCCGCACTCTGTGAATGGCGATGACTGGGTTAACCCGTGACCCAATCAGGTGCCTCGATGCTTGTACTGTGCCTGGCAACATCCCCTCTTAGCCCCGCCCACACCCGGCGACCCCCATATCTTGTACTTGTTTGTTCCGTTCTTCAGGATCTCTCTGCCTCCTTCTCTGATTGGACGCTTTGCTGACGAGGAGGCGGGGCGTTCCCAAGAGTCCCGCCTCTAGGACCCGAATGAGCGTAAACAAGGCTTGTCATTGATTGGGGGAAGGAGCTGACAGTCACCAAAGTGGGCGGGATTCGTCGCCGGCCGCTCCGCCCCTTTAGAGTGAATAATAGGAGCGAGTGGCTTGAGGGGCTACACAGTGAGAAGTAGATGGGAGTCCTGCACGGAGGATCGGAGCTGGGTACTGGGGACACTGGTGCAACACATAGTACTGGGGGGCAGAGGGGACAATTCCAGATGCTGCACTGAGAAGCAAAACATCCCTTTAAGAGCCACTCAGGTTTGAGGATCATATTGAGGATCAGCTGCGTTGTGACCCGCAGAGCTGACACTCTAGCTGTGACTACCTGCTGCTGCTGCCCGGTGTGCCTGCCATCTGCTGCTGCTGTGGTGACAAAGGGCCAGCTGTCCATCAGAGGTGAGTGCCCTGGGGGGGGCTATCACCCCCCTATAGATGTGCCCCATAGAGATGTGCCCCCATACCCCCCCATAGAGATGTGCCCCCATACCCCCCCATAGAGATGTGCCCCCATACCCCCCATAGAGATGTGCCCCCATACCCCCCATAGAGATGTGCCCCCATACTCCCCCATAGAGATGTGCCCCCATACCCCCTATAGATGTGCCCCCATACCCCCCCATAGAGATGTGCCCCCATACCCCCTATAGATGTGCCCCCATACCCCCCCATAGAGATGTGCCCCCATACCCCCTATAGATGTGCCCCCATACCCCCCCATAGAGATGTGCCCCCATACCCCCCTATAGATGTGCCCCCATACCCCCCTATAGATGTGCTCCCATACCCCCCCATAGAGATGTGCCCCCATACCCCCTATAGATGTGCCCCCTATAGATGTGCCCCCATACCCCCCTATAGATGTGCCCCCATACCCCCTATAGATGTGCCCCCATAGAGATGTGCCCCCATACCCCCATAGAGATGTGCCCCCATACCCCCCTATAGATGTGCCCCATAGAGATGTGCCCCCATACCCCCCTATAGATGTGCCCCATAGAGATGTGCCCCCATACCCCCCCATAGAGATGTGCCCCCATACCCCCCCATAGAGATGTGCCCCCATACCCCCCCCATAGAGATGTGCCCCCATACCCCCCCATAGAGATGTGCCCCCATACCCCCCCATAGAGATGTGCCCCCATACCCCCCCATAGAGATGTGCCCCCATACCCCCCCATAGAGATGTGCCCCCATACCCCCCCCATAGAGATGTGCCCCCATACCCCCCCCATAGAGATGTGCCCCATACCCCCCATAGAGATGTGCCCCATACCCCCCATAGAGATGTGCCCCCATACCCCCCATATAGATGTGCCCCCATACCCTCCATATAGATGTCCCCCCATAGAGATGTGCCCCCATACCCCCCATATAGATGTGCCCCCATAACCCCCCATGTCCCCCATATAGATGTGCCCCCATACCCCCCTATAGAGATGTGCCCCCATATAGATGTGCCCCCATAGACATGTGCCCCCATGTCCCCCCATACAGATGTGCCCCCATACCCCCCCATACAGATGTGCCCCATAACCCCCCATACAGATGTGCCCCCATATAGATGTCCCCCCATACAAATGTGCCCCCATATAGATGTCCCCCCATACAAATGTGCCCCCATATAGATGTCCCCCCATACCCCCCCATACAGATGTGCCCCCATAACCCCCCATACAGATGTGCCCCCATATAGATGTGCCCCCATACCCCCCATACAGATGTGCCCCCATATAGATGTGCCCCCATGCCCCCATACCCCCCATACAGATGCCCCCCCATAGAGATGTGCCCCCATACCCCCCCATAGAGATGTGCCCCCATACCCCCCATAGAGATGTGCCCCCATACCCCCCATAGAGATGTGCCCCCATAACCCCCCCATAGAGATGTGCCCCCATAACCCCCCCATATAGATATAACCCCAGGGCTGCAGGATGCCAACCACTAAGAGAGCCCAGTGCATGTGCCAGAGGGAACTACAAGTACCAGCCAGCCCTGAAGTAGCCCCACAATACCTGCACCATCCTAAACTTCTGCCTAATGTCCTTTGCTTCTCAGTATCTCTGCTTGCTGTCAGTGAGGCAGTGCATCATCCAGGTGCCCAGCATCCATAGTGCACTAGTATTGGAGATAGGTGGAATTACAATGGGAACTACAAGTCCCAGCCTGCCCTGTAATCCACATCACCATAGCTGGAGACTGGTCTCAGTATCTCTGCTTGCTGTCAGTCGGTGATATGATGCAATGCTAACCACTAAGACATCTCACAGGTCACCTCCATACCCACTATGCACTATTGCCTCCATCTAGGGGAACTACAAGTCCCAGCCTGCCCTGTAATCCACATCACCATAGCTGGAGACTGGTCTCAGTATCTCTGCTTGCTGTCAGTCGGTGATATGATGCAATGCTAGCCACTAACTCATCATACAGGCACCTGGGAGTTATAGTTTTGTAACAAGCTGGAGGACCAGAGGTTCCCCATTGCTGATCTAGTGGAACTACAAGTACCAGCCTGGTGTGTTATTGACACAGGCCCTACCTCCACATTACCACAAGACCTTAGTGGGTTATAGTCTCTCTGCTTGCTGTCAGCGAATGGGATTAGACTTCCATGCAGCAGCTGCTGTAGTTGTGCTGAGGGTTGGTTACAGTGTGTTACTATAGACATCAGCAGCAGCAATCTGCTGCTACAATGTATCTATATGTGGTGTCCCTATACTGGGTACAATGTATCTGGGGGGTCCTATACTGCGTACAATGTATGGGGGGGGTCCTATACTGGGTACAATGTATCTGGGGGGGTCCTATACTGGGTACAATGTATCTATATGTGGTGTCCCTATACTGGGAACAATGTATCTGGGGGGTCCTATACTGGGTACAATGTATCTGGGGGGTCCTATACTAGGTACAATGTATCTGGGGGGTCCTATACTGGGTACAATGTATCTGGGGGGTCCTATACTAGGTACAATGTATCTGGGGGTCCTATACTGGGTACAATGTATCTGGGGGGTCCTATACTGGGTACAATGTATCTGGGGGGTCCTATACTAGGTACAATGTATCTGGGGGGTCCTATACTGGGTACAATGTATCTGGGGGGTCCTATACTAGGTACAATGTATCTGGGGGTCCTATACTGGGTACAATGTATCTGGGGGGTCCTATACTGGGTACAATGTATCTGGGGGGTCCTATACTAGGTACAATGTATCTGGGGGGTCCTATAGCTGGGTACAATGTATCTGGGGGGTCCTTTAGCTGGGTACAATGTATGGGGGGGGGGATCCTATACTGGGTACAATGTATCTGGGGGGTCCTATACTGGGTACAATGTATCTGGGGGGTCCTATACTGGGTACAATGTATCTGGGGGGTCCTATACTGGGTACAATGTATCTGGGGGGTCCTATACTGGGTACAATGTATGGGGGGGGGGATCCTATACTGGGTACAATGTATCTGGGGGGCCCTATACTGGGTACAATGTATCTGGGGGGTCCTATACTGGGTACAATGTATCTGGGGGGCCCTATACTGGGTACAATGTATCTGGGGGGTCCTATAGCTGGGTGTTGAGTACAATTCACTGACTGCAAGCAGTATAGAAAGCATCCAGACCTCTTATAATGTCAGTAAATAGGCCTGCAGTGTGCCACTTATATGTTATATATGTATAGGTGCCAGTCTGCAGCCGATCATTGACTCTTCTACATAGTCTGGCATCTCACCATTTATACCATCCTACCAGCTATGCCAGTATGCCCCTGCATGTATTCCAGCTGTTGCAAAACTACATCTTAGCATGCTGGGAGTTGTAGTTTTGCAACAGCCAGGGACCCACTGGTTGGAGAATCTGATCTTCTGATGAGACTGTATATGAGATGGGGAACCACAATTCCCATCATGCCTAGACAGCCAATGCAATGCTATAGCTCCTCCGCCTGTCTTACAGTGCCATGGGCTGTCAGGGCATGATAGGAGTTGTAGTCCCATACAGTTTCCATAGTGGCTGGCGCTGCCGCCTCCTGTATACCCAGCCCTGCCCTTACATAACATGTTCTCAGCTTATCTATTACACCGTCCCTTACACAATCACCTGCTGATGCCAGCCTGGGTACATGACCCGCCGCTCCATTAATGATTACTACCAGGATGGGTCTGACGCGGCCGTCACACCCTATTATCGTTTATTGAGCGTTGCTGCCATACGGGGCACGGACTCTGTATCTGCCGCCCTGGCATCACTTAAAGGAACACGCTCTTATATTGATGTTGTTTTCCCCTCTAGGTGAAGACGTTCATCTTATTACGCCAGTATGAAGTTCGCCAGGTTCCTGCTGAAAAATGCCGCTCTGGCCAACGCCCCGAAACAGATCGAGAGGTTCAGCCGCTACTCACCCTCACCCCTCTCCATGAAGCAGTTCATTGACTTTGGTAAGTGTGGTTTTTTTTTTACTATGTTGAAAGCCAATAGTGCCAGGATGCCAAGTCCATAGTTGATAATTAGACAATGAATGAGGGGAGAGTAGATATTGGCACACGTATTATGATGTATATTTAAAGGGGTATTTCACTCAAACATAACTTTTGATATGTAGCTGCCCATGGTAAGACTAACAATTCCTTCCATACTTGTTATTATCTATTCAGTCTCCTTCTCCCAGTTCTGAGCTGCTGCTTTCTGCTGAAGACACAAAAATTTGTGTGTGAGCTTTTCTCTCTGTCTCCCCCTCCTCCCCCTCCCTTCGGAGACGGCTGATGTAAACAAGTACCTGGCAGGCTTTATCTGCAACATTGGAGTTTTTTTTAGCAATGCCTGGAGGATTAATCACAGCGAGTTCATCAGCAACTTGACCTCAGATTAGGAAAGAAGGGGGAGACAGAGAGAAAGGCTCACACACAGATTTTTGTGTTTTCAGCAGAAAGCAGCAGCTGAGTACTGGGGGAAGGAGACTGAATAGATAATAACAAGTATGGAGGGAATTGTTAGTGTCACCAAGGGCAGCAACATATCAAAAGTTATGTTTGAGTGGAATATCCCTTTAAAGGGATTCTCCTCATTTACTGTATACCAACAAGTGACTCACTAGCTGTTGCAAAATTACAACTCCCATCATGCCCAGGGGGTTGTAGTTTTGCAACAGCTGGAAAGCCATAGATTGGGGAGCACTGTCCTAGTTTATACCAATTTGGATCGGTCCCTCTGAGCAGATTTGGACTACAACTACCATGGTACATAAAATGATAGATACAATGACTGCACGGCGCGTTTCAGTGTAACGAGCCTTCCCCTTTAAATAGCCAGTAGTAACACCTCATTTACTTTGACTTGACCATGACCCAGAGTAAACCCTCAGCGCAGCGTTTCCCGGGAAAGCATTTTCTGCTGACTCTCAATAAATTGACGGTAAAGCAGCATCAGCGAGACGTCTCTTAGAGGGTAGTCGGGGATTTTTATGGTCCAAAGTCCCATGTGTATGCCAGGGTTAGCCATAAGTCCTTCCTATCTCTGCTTGCTGTGCCAATGGATACATAAAGCATTCATTATATCATATAAAGAAATTAAGACAAACAGCTGCCGGCCTAGCGAAGATCTGGCATCGGCTCTTCTCCCCTTTCCTCATTGAAATCATGTGCATGCTCATCTGAATCGAGTATACATATATACATGTATATTGGGGAATTAGGACAAATAGCTAGTGACTCACTGTCACAGGGCCCTACAGCTTTATAGTACTGGCCTCCTCATTATGGGCCCTACAGCTTTAGGGTACAAACACACACGGCATATATGCTGCGTATTTACTGCTGCGATACGCAGCAGATACACAGCAGTTTAGATCTAAATAACTGAACACAGTATCAAATCTGCTGCGTATCTGCTGCGTATCTGCTGTGTGTGTTTGTACCCTTATAGTACTGGCCTCCTCATTATGGGCCCTACAGCTTTATAGTACTGGCCTCCTCATTATGGGCCCTACAGCTTTATAGTACTGGCCTCCTCATTATGGGCCCTACAGCTTTATAGTACTGGCCTCCTCATTATGGGCCCTACAGCTTTATAGTACTGGCCTCCTCATTATGGGCCCTACAGCTTTATAGTACTGGCCTCCTCATTATGGGCCCTACAGCTTTATAGTACTGGCCTCCTCATATAAGACTTTATTTCTTTGATTTCTTGGTGTTGCTGTTAAAGGAGTTGTCCAGCTTTTATTAAAAAAAAATAATAATTCTTTCAGTTCAGATGTGGTTTACAATTAAGCTCTATTAACTTGAATGGAACTGAGTTGCAAAACCTGCACCCAACCCAGAGGCAAGAGTGGTTCTCTCTTTTAGAAAGACTCCAGCAATAAAGGGGGTACTCCAGCAATTTATTTTTTTTCTTTCATGTTAACTGGTGTCAGAAAGTTCTATAGATTTGTAATTTGCTTCTATTTAAAAATCTCCAGTCTTTCAGTACTTATCAGCTGCTGTATGTCCTGCAGGAAGTGGTGTATTCTCTCCAGTCTGACACCGTGCTCTCTGCTGCCACCTCTGTCCATGTCAGGAACTGTCCAGAGCAGGAGAGGTTTTCTATGGGGATTTGCTGCTGCTCTGGACGATTCCTGACATGGACAGAGGTGGCAGCAGAGAGTGCTGTGTCAGACTGGAGAGAATACACCACTTCCTGCAGGACATACAGCAGCTGAAAAGTATGGGAAGACGGAAGATTTTTAAATAGAAGTAAATTACAAATCTGTATAACTTTCTGACACCAGTAATTTTAAAATAAAACCCCTTTAGATTTCTTGAAGACCTCTCTTTACATCATTTATTTGGGGATGGAAATGTTTCCTGGGATTCCCTCTTTAAGTAGCTAAACCGGAGTGTAAGAAACGTGTCCAGCGGGGGAGGGGGAGATATTTTCAGTCTATAGCAGGGATCTCCTTGCAGCGCCTCCAGTTGTTTTTCGCTCTCCACGTACCAGACCCGTCCTCTGCTCTCACTTTTTTTTTTCCACTTCTTGCGGAGTAAACAAGTTGTTCTCCCTGCACCATCTGTATACCGTCACTGTGTGCACAGGCTGATGTGTGCTGTACTCACACATGACCTTTCCTGTCTCGGCTCTTGGAGATTTACTACAAGAACAGGGAAGTGACATAATAGCGATATAACCAAACATAATAAGACTCATGGGGTAAAGAGCCACGTTCTTATACAATGAGTTCAACTTCAATCTCAGCTACTCATCACATTCACTTCCAGAGCAGAACTCATAGTGCGTGACTCTAATTATTGTGACTTGTCCTCCGCCATACTTGGCTTATAGCTTACCAGTTGGGCGTCTTCATGCAGCTTTTACATCTCTACATATAAAAGTTGCAGAGGGTGCCCAACTTTTTTTTTTTTCTTCTTTGCAGTCTAAAGCTAATGGTGCGTTTACACAGGTAGATTTATCTGACAGATTTTTGAAGCCAAAGGCAAGAACAGACCATAAACACGGAACGGGTCATAAAGGAAAGACTGAGATCTCTCTTCTTTTCAAATCCATTCCTGGCTTTGGCTTCCAAAATCTGCCTGTGTAAACGCACCATAAGTCTGCACTCATTTACAGTGTTTGCAAACTCAATTTAGTTGTGCCTCCATAAGTGAGAGGGAAGAAAGTCGCTGCCAGATAGGATCGGGTGTGTTTAAAGGGGCATTCCAACTGGTGTCAGAAAGGGATACAGATTTGTAATTTACTTCTATTTAAAAATCTCCAGTCTTCCAGTACTTATCAGCTGCTGTATGTCCCGCAGGAAATGGTGTATTCTTTCCAGTCTAAAACAGTGCTCTCTACTGCCACCTCTGTCCATGTCAGGAACTGTCCAGAGCAGCAGCAAATCCCCATAGAAAATCTCTCCTGCTCTGGACAGTTCCTGACATGGACAGAGGTGGCAGCAGAGAGCACTGTGTCATACTGGAGAGAATACACCACTTTCTGCAGGACATACAGCATCTGATACTGGAAGACTGGAGAATTTTAAATAGAAAGAAATTACAACTCTATATAACTTTCTGATGCTGCGTTTACACGGAGCGATAATTCGCCCAATCGATCGTTTTAACGATTTTGAAGCAAGGATTTGGTTTTTATAACGACCAGCGTTTAGACGAATAAATCGTTAGAAAAATCGTTTGAAAATTCGTGAGAAAAATCGTTATTGCGATCGTTTTTAAGATCGCTTAATCCCATCTTTTCGGTGAAAGACTGTTTACACTAAGCGATCTGCGGATTTTCAGCGAACGACGATTTAAGAACGTGTTGAAAGATCGAAATGAACGATTTCTCGCTCGTCGTTTGATCGTTTGCTGTGTTTACACCGTACGATTATCGCTCAACTGCCATCGTTTATGCGAGAGTTCGAACGATAATCATTCCATGTAAACGCAGCATGACACCAGTTGATTTGAAATATTTTTTTTTGCTGCAGTACCGCTTTAATGAATCACGTTGATCTTTGATCTGCAACCTGTGTCTGTCCAGCTGTTGCAGAACTACAACTCCCATCATGCCCTGACAGCCGAAGCTGGGAGTTGTAGTTTTGCAATTACTGGACAGGCTTAGGTTGCAGATGACAGATTTTTGTGAATATTAGAGTCACGCGGCTCCCTGACGTCTTAGATTTCAGCATTACACGGCAGCCATTGTCTTCTCCTTCCTGCACCCCGGGGGTGGAAATGATCCGTATGAATTTGCCAATAAAAACCTAAACCATTCTTATGTAAGTGATGGTGAGCCGTGTTAGGTCTTCCTGGTTGCGTTTCCTGTCTTGTTGTATGATGGCGGCCATAGTGGTCACCACCCAGCTTTCCCAGGCACAGATAGAAGCATCATATAGCTATAGGTTGAGTGCCGGAGCCATTTTCCCTCCGCTCTTCGGCTTCCTGTTTTTCCAATTCTTAGAAATCTCTTCCCGCCGCCTCTTGCCGCACGTTGCAGGAATGGCTTGTCCTGGCTCCAGCAGTTTTCCAGGGTTCTTCTAGGAAACACAGCAGATGTATTCAGCAGCTGCTGAACTTCTCAGAGCCAGGTCATGTTTGTTCTTATAGCTTAAGTAGTATAGGGGGAACTACAACTCCCAACGGGCACCGTAGCAGTCATCTTTTAGGGAACCACAACTCCCAGAATGACCTGCCAAGCTATTCCTGTATACACTGTGTACTATATGGGGCATGCCCTTAGAGCCTGCAGTGTGTACCTTATGGGGGACTACAGCTCCTAGCATGCCCTTAGAGCCTGCAGTGTGTACCTTATGGGGGACTACAGCTCCTAGCATACCCTTACAGCCTGTAGTCCTCAACAACTCTGGAACTACAACTCTCAGCAGTCCTATTCCTTATTGTACAACTAGAAATGTTTTCAATGGAAACGTTTGCACTTGCACTATGCACTGATAATATTGTTTGTCTGCTGAGGTGTTTGGGCTTGGTGGGAGTTGAAGTTCCTATCTGTTCAATGGAATCAATGGAAACCTTTGCTAATACATAGTCAGTATGGCTACTGCTCACTGGGAGTTGTACTGCTTAGAGTAGCTTTTAAAGGGGTACTCCAACAAATATTTTTGTTCTTTCAGATCAGCTGGTGTCAGAAAGTTATATGTAATTTACTTCAATCTCCAGTCTTCCAGTACTTATCAGCTGCTGTATGTTCTGCAGGAAGTGGTGTATTCTTTCCAGTCTGACACAGTGCTCTCTGCTGCCACCTCTGTCCATGTCAGGAACTGTCCAGAGCAGGAGAGGTTTTTGGTTCAAGGCTTTTTAAGAACATATTACAAAAGAGAAAATCTATAAGCACTGACTTTAGTGCCAACAGTAAAGTTAACATGTTTGTACAACAAGCTAACAAATGGGTTAACAAAGAATCGGGATTTGCTGCTGCTCTGGACAGTTCCTGACATGGACAGAGGTGGCACTGTGTCAGACTGGAAATAATATAACACTTCCTGCAGGACATAAAGCAGCTGATAAGTACTGGAAGACTGGAGATTTTTGAGTAGAATTAAATTACAAATCTATATACCTTTCTGCCACCAGTTAATTTGAAACCTATATGTATATAAATGTCACTGGAGTACCCCTTTAATGGAAACTTTTGCACTTTATATATAATCAGTATGACTGCAAAATGTTCCCATTTTATACGGCTCCTGAATAGAATTCCAAAATTGCAGTGAAGACTGACACATTTATTTTGCATTGAGAGAGAGGAAGCTAGATAGAGAAGTGGGATGAAACTCTGGGTAACTACCCATCTGTATGTGACCCCTGGGGTGGGTGGTGGGCCGGGTGATGGGGCGGCTATGAATTCTAACATGTGTAGCTGCAGCCCCAGGATTAGTCGCTGCTGCAGCCGTAGTAGTAGTGTCAGTAGATGAATAGCCCCGTCCGGCTTTACTGTCCAACCTGTTTACATAACCGGCTGGGGTTCAAGAGTGCAAGGGCCGACCTCAGATAAGGAGATCACAGTTCACGAACAGCAACATGGGGAGTAGAGTGTATTCAGAGCGTATTCTGCTGATCTCTGGGGAAAAAGCAAGAAAATATGTGTAGCTGCAGTGTTCCTTAACCTCTCGCTTTCCAGCTGTTGCACAAATACAACTCCCATCATGAAGAAGGCTATCCGGGGCTGATGGGAACTGTAGTTTTGCAACAGCTGTAAAGTGTCAGATTGGGTAACACTACTTTAATGGATAACTTTTCCCAGTAGGCGTATATAGCGGGGGGTGGGGGAGGGCACTGCCCACCAAGCTTAGGTTAGATGTCACGGCCCGTCCTACGATTACACAACTAACTAAGCCCCTCACTCCGCGTTCACCTGAGGTCAGGTATTACCGGCCATTGTCTACCTTCTATCCATCATCCATAAGCAATGGACTTGTTTAGTCTCATTCTACTTAATGGCCCGAATGGTTTCTATTGCAGATGGTTCTACACCTGCGGTGCACAAACCTCCAGCATGCATGATGGGAGTTGTAGTTTCTTTTAATAACTGGAGGGTCATAAGCTGTGCACTATTGCTCTACCCTGCAGTGCATGATGGGAGTTGTAGTTTTGCACCAGCTGGGATACATAGGTTGTTAGAACACAATGGGAGTTGTAATTTTGCAATGTGATAGAGTACATTGCCCCAGTTTATGGATTGGGCACTATATGGCAGTATTATTTATGTACAATATGACTGTATTGTATGGTAAGAAGATATTGCACAAGGAACCATCCAGTCTGCAGGTGGTGTTCCCTATTACTCCCTACTTAAAATCAGTGTTGCCCACAGCGGGTAACATTTTGGTGAGGTCCTATATAAAACTAAAACATGCCCAGCAATAGAAGCTTTTCCTATTCTATATCTGTGAACCACAACTTATATGAGCATGAGTATTAGTGCCCCGGTCTGGATGACAGCAAAGGGACAATCCATGTTATTGGCCGCGCTGCCATCGGATCCCTGGCTGTGATTACAGAACGGCTCTCATCTTAGGGCCCTATTCCACCGGACGATTATCGTTCAGATTATCGTTAAATCGTTTGGTTGAAATGCAGTTAACGATTAACGACCGAACGAGAAATCGTTGATCACTTTTTAAGACCTGGACCTATTTTTTATTGTTGCTGGTTCGCAAATCGTTCGCATAGAATAAGACGTTGTTCGGTCGTTCACAGTAGATACGAACGCAATAGCGAAGAAATAGCAAAGAAAAAAAAAACGCAAAAACGATCATAAGTAACGAATATCGTTCCATGGAAATGAACATGGAGTGAACGTTTTCAGGTGTTTCGCAATAGCGCTCGTTTGAGATTGTTAACGATTATGCGAACGATAATCGTCCGGTGGAATAGGGCCCTTACCTGTTTGTAGTGTGGGCAGAGAATGGAAGATCCCGGACTTTACAGACTAATCAAAACCTTCTATATTAGATCAGATAAAGAGTCCTTCAAAAATACAGGACAAAAGTTGGAAAAGTTTTGAAAAACATACCGTAATCGTAAAGGGGAACTGTGATATAATAGATAGATAGATAGATAGATAGGAGATAGATAATAGATAGGAGATAGATGAGACAATGTTGCAATTTCTGATATTTTTCTCCTCTCTCTTTTCTAGGTTCGGCCAATGGCTGTGAGAAGACGTCCTTTGTTTTCCTGCGTCAGGAGCTTCCTGTCAGGCTGGCGAATATCATGAGAGAGATCTACATCCTTCCAGATCCATTACTGGGAACTCCATCGGTGCAACTGGTCCAGAGCTGGTAACTACAACCCCCAACTTGCTGACCAATGGACATTACACAACATGATATTTTCTGCAACATTTTAATGGATTAAGACAGGTGAGAGTTAAAGATGAACGTACCTGAACAATACGCCTTTGAATCCCAATGCCTGGAGAAGGTGGATGCAGACTTGGGACTGCCTGAAAAACATCAATGCTGCCTGTATCCATGTTTTCCAAGGAGTTCTCGGGCTGCATCCACCTTCTCCAGACAGGGGCCGATCCTTCAGGTTCGCTCATCTTTAATTCTAACCTTAGTCTTAATCCACAGCGTTCATCCGCAATACACACGTCTGGCTGTAACATCACTCTTCTCTAGTTAGAAATTTTAGAAAACAAAAATCCATGAAATAAAACATTGGTAGACAAATAATTAAAAAAGTATTTAATACTTAAAACAATAACAATACATACACTAAATATTTGAAATAAATTAGTAAATATATAAAGTAAAATATTTACCCCTCTGTTAGGAGTCATGGGAGAGTAGCTCTAAAAGACACAAAAGTTTGACTCTTTCTACACAGAATTAAAGGGGTTCTCCAGTGAAAATCTTTTTCTTTCAAATCACCTGGTTTCAGAAAGTTATATAGATCTGTAATTTACTTCTATTTAAAAAGCTCCAGTCTTCCAGTACTTATCAGCTGCTGAATGTCCTGCTGGAAGTAGTGTATTCTTTCCAGTATGACGCAGTGCTCTCTGCTTCCACCTCTGTCCATGTCAGGAACTGTCCTGAGCAGGAGAGGTTTTCTATGGGGATTTGCTGCTGCTCTGGACAGTTCCTGGCACGGACAGAAGTGGCAGCAGAGAGCACTGTGTCAGACTAAAAAGAAAACGCTGCTTACTGCAGGACATACAGCAGCTGATAAGTACTGGAAGATTGGATAATATTAAATAAAAGTAAATTACAAATCTATATAACTTTCTGAAACCAGCTGCTTTGAAAGAAAAAGAGATAGCAAAATGTGACGTCCCATACAGCTGCTCACGGCCATTCCACATAGCTGAGATCTGTAGACAGTGAACAGATAGTTTCTGGAAAGCTCAGGCTAGTGATGTTTTTCACAAAAAAACAGATCATATTAGAAACACTCCGATAATGTCTGACAGACAGATCTCGTCTGAACAGGTGCTGCATTCCCGCCTGATCGGCCTGTGCATGCAGCTGAGCTAGAATTATCCATTGCTGTAATGTTGTGGGATATCACATTGTGTTTTACATGGGACTGCAGGTAGATTTATAGCAGTATATTCACTATGCTACATAGACATCTTAGCGAACATTATATTCTGACAGCAGAATTAGGAATTCAGCTCTGGTGCTGTATATGTACCCGCTGCACTGTGCCCTACATACACTTGTTCCATGACGTATAGAATATCACCGCACCCAGGCATGGCATTCACCTTTTAGTAAACAGCTTAGTTGTGTGCCAGAGGTGGCGCCTGCCCTGGCATCGGGCACACTTGCTGCAGAACAGTCTGTTCTATTTCCTTATCTTCGGTTTGTGAACTTGGGTCATTTCCAGAGGTACTCGGTGACAAAAATTCCATGAAAGCTAATGGCATCTTATGGCTGTGTATGATGGAGCTGGAGGGGGTCACTACTACTACACAGGGCTGACCCCGGGCACTACAATGGGCAGTGCTCCAGGATATAGATACACATCCATTACTAGCTGTATCTCAGGGGTAGGGAACCTTGGCTCTCCAGCCGGTGCAAAACTACAACTCCCATCATGCCTGGACAGCTAAAGCTTTGGCTGTCCAGGCATGATGGGAGTTGTAGTTTTGCAGCAGCTGGAGAGCCATGGTTGCCTCCCCCTGCTGTGTGTGGATCTATACATGTATAAGACTGGGGATATAGGTGACTATGTATTCATTCCCTCTGTTCTTCCTCAGGTATATTCAGAGCTTGATGGATCTCATAGAGTTTGTGGAGAGGAATCCGGACGACCAGCGGGTTCTGTCAGAGTAAGTGAATTACGAGCCGTAGCCGCGGGCAGGGACGGGGATGTCACCGGTGATTGTATCAGCTCAATGATTGTTTATACAACACCGGAGACGTTTGTCTCAATTAGACAGTAAATCCCTGGAGCCATGTGCGGAATGTTCTGTCCGGCGGTGTCATAACACTACAGAGCACCAGCTGTAATACTAATGTATCAGTGACACCTCAGATGCTGCAGAACCTCATACTACACCTCAGCTGCTGCAGAACATCATACTACACCAGAGCTGCTGCAGAACATCATAGTACACCTCAGCTGCTGCACAACATCATAATACACCTCAGCTGCTGCAGAACTTCATCATACACCTCAGCTGCTGCAGCACATCATCATACACCTCAGCTGCTGCAGCACATCATCATACACTTCAGCTGCTGCAGCACATTATCATACACCTCAGCTGCTGAAGAACCTCATACTACACCTCAGCTGCTGCAGAACTGCATAATACACCTCAGCTGCTTCAGGAATATCCATTTAATATTGTAAAAGAGGTTCTGCAGCAGCTCTGGTGTGCATAATAAAGAATATTAGCGTACAAAGTAATGTTTTATGTCAGGTTATAACACTATGTGTCCTTCAGTTTTACAGAGACGCTGGTGAACATCAGGAATCGCCACAACAATGTAGTGCCCACCATGGCGCAGGGGGTGATTGAATACAAGGAAGCCTTCGGGGTGGATCCCGTGACCAATCAGAACGTGCAGTACTTCTTGGATCGCTTCTACATGAGCCGTATTTCCATCAGGATGCTGATCAACCAGCACAGTAAGGACGTGTTTGTTCTGCCATCACGGCTGACCTGCTGTCACATGGAAACTATCGGTTTTTCTTGGAAAACATTGACCCATCAGAGCTGCGGGGCCTCTATGTATCTGGTTAATGGAGCACGCAGTTATTTATGTAGAGCTGAAATCCATATTGGCTTGGAACTCCTCAGGCTCTGACTTTTGTTCTTGAAAGGGTACTCCGGCAAAACTCTTTCACTTTCAGATAAACTGGTTTCCACCTCTGTCCATGTCAGGAACTGTTCAGAGCAGCAGCAAATCCCCATAGAAAACCTGTCCTGCTCTGGACAGTTCCTGACATGGACAGAGGTGGCAGCAGAGAGCACTATGTCAAGCTGGAAAGAATACACCACTTCCTGCAGGACATACAGCAGCTGATCAGTACTGGAAGACTTGAGATTTTTAAATAGAAGTAAATTACAAATCTGTATAATGTCCCAAAACCAGTTGTTCTGAAAGAAAAATATTTTTGCCAGAGTACTCTTTTAAAGGGGCTATTACCATTATCAAATATGACATCTCATTAGGCGACCATAGCAGCAGTTGTCACCCAGCTTTCCTACAGTCCTGCACAGTAAATCTGCCTAGGTATGCAGTACAGGAAAGGAGTGTGTACGTGATCAGTATATGGCAATGAAACCTGACACTTGCTATGCAAACCCACAGCTATACAGTGACATTATGAAATATGTGAACTTTACAATGTAGCTGGGAGCAAAGTTCAAAAAAACAACTTAGTTAGGTTGGAATCCCATTCAGATGAGCTCAGCGCGGTGCAGTCTATATCTGGCCTGCCGATACAAACCTGCTAATTCCCACGTACCGGAACTCTCTCTTCTAGGCGATATAATTGCTTTTTACTATAGATTGCCATACATCTTGTATTCTGAGATTATAATATATATATATTCAGGCTATGCTCACCTGCATCAATTTAGACCCAGATTTTGTTACCGACATTGGTGTCCAATCTGATGTCAATCTGCTACTAGTGCTAGAGAATAGGGGTTGTCAGGACACATGTATTGTGTGCGCGTGTGTGTAAATGATACTGTTGTGTGTCTGGATATTAATTCTAGTTCTCTTCTATTTCAGCCCTTCTGTTTGATGGCGGCACTAACCCCGCACATCCCAAACATATCGGAAGCATCGACCCAAACTGCGATGTGGTAGAAGTTGTACATGGTAAGTGAACAGCTGCTTAAAGGGGAACTCCACCTAAATGCAACTTAGAGGGGATGGGGTAGTCATTGATTCCTGACAAATTCTGCATCACAAGCCTTATACTCTCCCCTCTATGGCCAAAGCTGAAGTGATGCCAAAGCCATTGATTTGGTTGCATGTTGGGAACCCAAGAACACATAGAGGGAATTCCCAGTATGCTCCAATATAGAATATACATAATGTATAGATAATTTAGTAAATATCAGAACATAAATGTTAAATCTGAATGTATATTATTCTGTTCCAGATGCCTTTGAGAACGCCAAGATGCTGTGTGACCAGTATTATCTAGCATCTCCTGATGTTATAATAAAGCAGACCAATGGTGAGTAATAAAGGGGCTTCTCATCCTGTCTGTAGGGAAGGTGGTACACTTTAACACCACATCCAAAGGGAATGGCCAGGGTTCTGTGTAGCCACCATGGTAAGGCGTCCTTCTCCACCAACATTTCTGATGTTCCTATAGTCGCCCACCCTGTTTTTAGCAGTGGTAGTACAGCTATTGGCTGCCGGACCATTACTAATCTATAATGTTTATACTGGATTAGAATATATTGTATTATGTTGTAGCTCGACTCCATTGACGTAAATTGGGCTGAGCTGCAATACTGTGTATAACGCCCAGCGCTGTTTTGGAAGAAAGCAGCCCTGTTTGTCTAATCCTGCACAATCCCTTGAACAGCTATGACGTCCTAAGTTCACTCTAATACACCGATAACACCATAGACTACCATAGAAAGCACTGAGGATATGTTTACTATGAGAACAACACAGTACCATGAAAATACGTATGCACTATGTATCCTACCTCTCTATAACACCAGTATTTGTGTCCTGTAGGCAAAGCCCCCGGGCAGCCCCTGAATATCGTCTATGTGCCTTCTCATCTCTACCACATGTTGTTCGAGCTGTTTAAGGTATGTTACTTACCGGGGATAATATTACTATATTGGCGAATCTATAAACTATAAATGTGAATTCTAAAACATAGTGCAAAGTCCTGGGGCATCAAGACAGCAAAATAAAATTGCAAGGTGGACATAGTCTTTGTTAGATAGATAGATAGATAGATAGATAGGAGCCAACCATGGTATAAGACTGTTTATAAAGATTGGGTGGAGATAGAATGAGGCTACCCGTCTCCACCACTTCCCATAATATTATAATACATTGGACAATTGGCACCATTCAGTGCACCTTCGAGGGATACATCAGGACACTGTTTCGTTCTTGCTATGCATATTTTTTCCCATAATCCTACTGCAAAGACATCAATAGAAAATTGATGCATTTAAAAGTGTGCAGGAACCACCAGGTCCACTGAAATCAATGCTGTGTCTGCAGCGGCTCTAGGAGTAAGTCCCAGTCAGAGCTCTAATAGGGCACATAGAATGGGGATCTCCATACTTGCTGGTAGTGCAGCTGTCTGGGATGTTTGGCAGGCCTCCCCATATCATGTATCGTTCCTTTTAATAACAGATGCCATTTTGTTTTATTGGCTGGGGGTATATTTAGTGCATCACCCCATACATCCCCGTCCCTCTGGTGGGACAGTTTCACACAGGGCAATTGTGGGTATAGATATGATTCCCCCATAGGATGTGGGATATATTACCCTTCAATGACCAGCGGCAGTATACTTCTAGCATAGGGAATGACCAGCGCCAGTATACTGCAGGAACTGAGAATCTTTGCTCTCCAGCTGTTGCAAAACTACAATTCCCATCATGCCTGGACAGCGAAGCTTCAGCTTTGGCTGTCCACACATGATGGGAATTGTAGTTTTGCAACAGCTGGAGAGCCGAAGGTTCTCAGTCCCCGCAGTATACTGTCAAACAGCTCCCTATGCCTGCAATATACTGTCATACAGCTCCCTATGCCTGCAGTATACTGTCATACAGCTCCCTATATCTTAGCTTCCTAAATATGTTTGAGAATTCAGTAAGAGGAACAGTTAATGTACTTGAAAGTCTATGGCGGCTTCTATTTTCCATAGAAATAATGTGTGATGGGATAACCCTTTAATATGTTATACGTAGGATTGTGTGTATCTATAGATCTTATAAATCCATGTACATTTTCCCCCCTAGAACGCCATGCGAGCCACCGTGGAGAATCACGAGACCAGTCCTACCCTGCCTCCCATTAAAGTGAATGTAGTCCTTGGGACGGAGGACCTCACTATTAAGGTAACTACCTGGAAGAATGACGGAGAACAAGCACAATCTGTTCCCGTCGCCGGCGTCTCTGTACACGCCACGGATTATCAGGGCAATTTAACTAATGACGCGAACTCCGGAACTAATACCTTGTGTGCGAGATAAATGGCGCAACCAGATCCCGCTGGTCAGGAAACCGGGCTGATGTAGTGTCAGGATACGCACAGATATGGCTGCCCTATCTTTTATACCATAACCATTCATTGTGTTCGTAAAAAACATCTTTACAGAATACTTTGGCAATGTAGAAATAAATAGCCGTGTTCACATTAGCATTAGAGGTTCCATTAGAAGCCTCCATCGCAGATTCCTGCAAACATCCCGGATGAAATGGGGTTGAATGTAGTACTATTGTGCCCAGGAAAATGGTAGACACTAAGGCCCTATTACACGGTCAGCTTGCTCCTTGATCCTCGTTCGCTGTCATTGAGAGACAGCCAGCAGACCGTCGCTATAGGCATCCGGATTTTAGTTCCAGCCGGCATCATGCACTTCACCTAATTGTGGTTTTACAACATGAGCTATTACATTGCCGATTACCGGATATTTCGGTCGGTAATCGCTTCAAGTACGGACGATAATCGCTTTGTGTAAAATTACCCTATGTTGGAAACTTAACAGACCCCATATAATATGGGATGTTATTCTTCAATGACCAGCCTGATTCAGTGTAAGGGTATGTTCACACTACGGAATATGTATGAAGGCTTCAAGCAGATTCCGCCGTGGAGCCTCCACTTGAAGTTCTTTGCAGATGACACCAAGCTTTGTAGTACAGTACAGTCTATGGAGGATGTGCAGATGTTACAGGATGAATTAGACACACTGAGTGTTTGGGCGTCCACTTGGCAAATGAGGTTCAATGTGGATAAATGTAAAGTTATGCACCTGGGTACTAATAACCCACATGCATCATATGTCCTGGGGGGAGTTACTCTGGGAGAGTTGCTGATGGAGAAGGATCTGGGTGTACTTGTAGATAATAGACTACAGAACAGCACACAATGTCAGTCAGCTGCTTCTAAGGCCAGCAGGATATTGTCATGCATTAAAACAGGCATATAACAGGGACAGGAATATAATATTACCGCTTTATAAAGCTTTGGTGCGGCCTCATCTGGAGTATGCCGTCCAGTTTTGGAACCCGATTCATAAAAAGGATGTTCTAGAGCTGGAGAGGGTACAAAGACGGGCAACTAAACTAATAAGGGGAATGGAGCATCTTAGTTATGAGGAGAGATTAAAAGAATTACATTTGTTTAGTCTGGAGAAGAGACGTTTAAGGGGAGATATGATTAACTTATTTACATATATAAATGGCCCCTACAAGAGATATGGGGAAAAGATGTTCCAGGTAAAACCCCCTCAAAGGACAAGGGGGCACTGCCTCCACCCGGAGAGACAAGGGGGCACTGCCTCCACCCGGAGAGACAAGGGGGCATCACCTCCGCCCGGAGAGACAAGGGGGCACTGCCTCCGCCCGGAGAGACAAGGGGGCACTGCCTCCGCCCGGAGAGACAAGGGGGCACTGCCTCCGCCCGGAGAAAAAAAAGGCGACAAGCCTTCTTTACAATGAGAACTGTGAATCTGTGGAACAGTCTACCACAGGATCTGGTCACAGCAACAACAGTAGAGGGCTTCAAAACAGGGCTAGACAAGTTCTTAGAGCAAAATAATATAGATGCATATGTATAGAACCTATCACCCCTCCCCCTTCCCTGTATCCATCCCCTCCTTGGTTGAACTTGATGGACATGTGTCTTTTTTCAACCGTATTAAATATGTAACTATGAAGCTCCATAGACTCAATGATATTCGCCGGCGAAGAATTGACTTGAAAATGATGATAAATTATACGTATTATACACTTACAAAATCACCAAGCTTTATTTATACTGGAAAATGCACACACAAAAGTCAAGCCTAGCAGAAAGACAAATCTTGTTGCCCATAGCAACCAATCACAGCACAGCTTTCATTTTTCCAGAGCTGTATTAGAAATGAAAGCTGAACATTGATTGGTTGCTAGGGTGAGCAGAGACAGATTTAATAAATGAGGCTGTGAAAAGAAACCCATAGCAACCAATCACAGTGCTGCTTTCATTCTTATAAAGCAGTGTAAGGAGTGAAAGCTGCGCTGTGATTGGTTGCTATGGACATGAAGGCTAGTTTTAGTCATTGCGGCCTATTTCCATCGTATCCTGCACTTTGTCATTATTTTTATAAACATTTAGTGAAGTTTATCTGATGATTTCATATATCAATGTTTGTCTCCATCTTCTTATTAGATATCTGATAATGGAGGAGGCGTGCCTTTAAGAAAGATAGAGCGTCTCTTCAGCTATATGTATTCCACAGCTCCCCGGCCCATGATGGACAACTCACGCAATGCTCCACTGGTAAGCGGCTGGTTACACGGTCATGTGACGCCATGGTATGAACAATAGGGGTCCGACCGCTGAGACCCGAACTGATCATGAGAACCCTGTATCCCCTAAATTAATGGTGCAGCAGTCAGCATGCGTAACTGACTGCCTCTCCATTCACTCACTATAGGACCATAGCGACTTGTTTGTGCCCCCATCCCATGGCACCCAGCACTGGGGCACATGCCCCCCAAAAGAGTCATGTGACATGACTTAGGATGAAAAACAGCAAAATGTTAGAGTTGGCTTCATATGTTATCAGAGGGTATGAGTTAGTAGAGATGTCATCTGTAACAGAGCTAACCCTATTATTTGGCAGAACTCCATTTTACATAGGACTGCATTGTCTTAAAGGGGTCTCCACTGTGAAAATGGATTTTTAATATTTTAAGTCCTGAGTTATCACAAAGCAGGAACCATACCACTATGAATTCAGCTCTGCTTCATCTGTTTATTTATGAGGTTGTCAGCTCTAGTTTTCTAATAGGGCAGGTTGCAAAACTACAACTCCCATCATGTCTGGACAGCCAAAGCTTTAGCTTTGGCTGTCCAGGCATGATGGGAGTTGTAGTTTTGCAACAGCTGGAGGGCCAGGGTTCCCTTCCCCTGTAACAGGTTATATAAATATACTTAGTGCCAAAGAGTGTACAACAAACTCTGCTCTGCTACATGTTTGTATATATTACAACTTACAATACATTCTTCTTTTTCAGGCTGGTTTCGGGTACGGTTTGCCAATTTCTCGACTTTATGCCAAGTACTTCCAAGGGGATCTAATGCTGCATTCAATGGAGGGTTTTGGGACCGACGCTGTCATTTACCTGAAGGTAGCGTATTGTGATTGTATTACGCTATCGGAATTGGTTATTATAGCTCCAGCATTTTAGACATATATAGCTGATTTTTTACAAGAACAGCGCCACTATTTTCCATAGGCTGCATACGGAATGGCACTATTCACTTGAATGGAGCTGAACAGGTAGCCATGTTGTGTGTTTTTTTTGTTTTTTTTTCATGCAATCATTTTATAGGGCAGGTTTCCGTTATTACTGTAGATACAGGAACTGTAATGTATACATTTCCCTAGTATAGTACTTATAGTTAGTATTGTATATAGAGTATTAAGAAATGTGCACCTTCTAGGAGAGCAGCAGTCTTGTGTTCCCCTGTGAGAGGTCACTAAGGGTTAATCGTGTACTTGTGGTCACATATATAGAAACACCCTGTACTCCACACAGAGGAAGAACAGACTGGGCGGTTTAAGAGTTGCTTCCTCTAGCAGCTGTAGGATCTGATATGAGAAGAATAATATGAGATATAAGACGAAAATAAAATAAAAAAAATCTGTAGACTGATCCTGATCCGGGCGCTCTGGAGTGGATGACCTGCCGGAGACCCCCAGTGTTGGAAGTTGTTGAGCAGAACTAGTATGAACTTTAGCCAGAAAATGTACAGAAATCCGAGAAGTCTAATGTCATAATGGGTCTGTATTATACTGTAGAGCTGTACTCACCAGTCTGCTGTATTATTGGGAAAGGCCACCAAGCTTGTTGTCAGACACCACTAAGTGCTTAGGTCATTTCCTGTTACTGCCGGACCTAACAACTAGCTTGGCCTACATTTGACTAGCCTGGAGATTAGTGAGTGCAGCTCTGTAATATAATACAGGATGCAACTCAGGATCAGTAATGTAATGTATGTACACAGTGACCCCACCAGCAGAATAGTGACTGCAGCTCTGGAGTATAATACAGGATGTAACTGAGGATCAGTACAGGATCAGTAATGTATGTGCACACTGAGCAATTCTCGCAAATTCCGCCGCAAAATAATTCCGCCCGTTTAAATGCACCATGCGCCTTTCCATAGAGCAAAATGGGAATTCCGGCTGTCTGTGTACACAGGGGAAATTTCTGTCCCGAATTCCGTCCGGATTCCGCATTCCACCCAAAGAATGGACCGGTTCATTCTTTGGGCGGATTGCACTGGCGGAATTCCTTAGAACTCTATGGGAAGTCATTTTTCGTGACAATTTTGCAACAATTCCGTGAGCGCTAAAAAATGAGCGGCGTTCCGTGCTGAATTCCACGAGAATTGCTCAGTGTGCACATATCCTTACCCCACCAGCAAAATAGTGAGTGCAGCTCTGGAGTATAATACAGGATGTAACAACGAATGATAAACGATCGCAAACAAGATTGTTTATCGATAACCTGAAATCGCTCACCATATTACACAGAACGATAATCGTTAGTTACGATCGTTACTACGATCATTATTGCGGTCGTTACTATGATTGTTTAATCCATTTGATCCCAGTAAAACAATGGGCAATGTGCTATTACACTGAACGATTAGTGAAAAAACACGGAACTTAAGCGAACAAATGTGGAATTACAGCGAACGATTAGCAAACGTTTAACGATAATTTTAGGTTCAGATCTAAATCATCGACATATGAACGATTTTTTGATCGTTGCCTGCAATTACACAGACTGATTATCGGTTAAATTCAAACGATTTTTTGCATGATAATCGTCCCGTGTAATAGGGCCCTAACTCAGGATCAGTACAGGATCAGTAATGTATGTACACAGTAACCCCAGCAGCAGAATAGTGAGTGCAGCTCTGGAGTATTTCGGTAATGCTATTTATTTATGTAGTTATTATTTGCTTGGTCTTAGGCGCTATCATCAGAATCCATAGAGAGACTACCAGTCTTCAACAAGTCCGCATGGAAGCATTATAAGCTATGCACAGAGGCCGACGACTGGTGTATTCCCAGCAGTGAACCAAAGAACCTCGCCAGGTAGAAGTTTCCGGACGTTTTTGCTGATTAGAAAGGAGCAAAGGGATCAAGCACTTAATTGCACAGGACTATTACCTGCAAGTGTCGCCAGGAGGAGGAGGAGGAGGATTGTACTGTGCTGGAGCTGGCCACGGACGCAACAAGGAGAGCCTGTCACTGATCCAAACTCTGTAGCTAGTAGTTCTATGTGTTCACAGATCTAATATTCCCATTACTGGTGCCTCATTGTGAAAATCAGAATAATCAGTGTGTGTCAATGAACATTTGTGATCTCAATGGATGAAGCAAAGAAAGCGATGCAGATCCCAATCTGCTTCCCTCAACAACCGCAAGAGGGAAGGATCCATTCATCTATTGAGAAGACCAACTCCCCCATGATCGTTATGGACTTTTCCCATTTATAGAACAACCTATATGGACACACGGCATGCCATAAAGCAATGACCCATAACTTAGAGATCAGGAAGGAGAATTCCTTTATAAACCCTTATTGTTATCGTTAATTTAATTTTGCAAAATAAAACCTAAGAGGGGAGTTTTCTGTTATTGCCAAAAATGGCCAAAATGTTCTCGAGTCGCCATATTCCTGGTGTCTGACGCGTTTTGGTTGCCTCACTACGGTGATGTTACACCTCAGATTGTAAAGCCGAATGTGCAGAGAGATCCCTCGGGATCTACAGGTTTATTGTAAAGCAATATTTCAATTGTGTTTAAATGGTAGCACTGTAGACCGTGTCGGCAATGACTGCCAAATATTGAAACGCGTGGGTGAGTGTCTACAGCCGACTGACAGTTTTGTATGGGTTAAGTCAGTATATGATATGTACTGAATGTTACAATCTAGTATAGGCCTTCGGCTGTCCAGGCCTGATAGGAATTGTAGTTTTGCAACAGCTGGAGGGCCGAAGGTTCCCCATGCCTTATCTAGAACATTAAGAAAAAAAAGTTTCTAGACTATGAAACGCATTGGATTAGATCAGAATAAATTTTTGTGCCCTTTAAGATACAAGGCGCAAAAGTTTTTATTTTTCTATCTCGTATTGATTTGTAGATGGTCTTATGGATGTAGATGTGAAAGGAAAAAAAAAATAGATCAGCTAGATCTAATATATAAGCCGTATCAATGCACTTTTTTCACTTCTTTAACCCCGTCGGACATTCAAGGGGTTAAAAAAAAGTGGAGAATATCTTTAGTTTCAAGCCTTTAAGTATTCACTATGCAGAATGTGTGGTTATTCCTCCTTCCCACTCTTCTGCAGCCCTTTCAGTTGTGGTTGCCTAGCAACCACTCCACGTTCTATCTGAGTGACCACTATTTGGACATATCCCCAGTCTGTATACAGAAGTGGTCACTGATTATTACGTCTGCTATACAACAGATTGCCTATTCATGCAACATAGGCACCTATGTAGAAGTATAAGAGAGAGGGAGGCTATAGGAATACACAGTCTAGTATATGGACATGTCCTTTAAATATGCATTACCCATTCATTTTGAGTGTTTTATTTCCTAACAAAGCCATTTATCCTGATATAAAATGGAAAAAAAAAAAAAATATCTTATAATTTTATGTTTTATTTAGTTGTTCCTTAGGGAGCTCCCATTTCTTGTTTTATGATTTATGTCTATTATACCTTGTTAATTTATTATATTGTCTTGATTCATGTGCTGCGCCTCCGCTCTGGACAGAAGCTATTATTTTTGGAATGATCGGATGTTGTAGAATATCCTTTATGTCTGTGTCATGCGGTTTCTTAGGAAATATTGTCATTAGGAATAAAATACTTGAAATGACAAAGTTACCTTGAAGTCTTTGTGGCTTTTCTTTATATATGTAGTTCATCACAGACAAGGAAAAAGTACAGTATAGTAAAGTTCTAGGAGAATAGAGGATGCTACTGCATACAGATTTATTATTGAGTTGAATGGGAGCATTACAGGTCCTTATGCAGAGAGCTCCCCCTAGTGGAGGCTAAAGGAGGCCATAGAAATGGTATTCTATACAATGATATGTAGTTGTATTCCTCATAGAGATGAGTGAACCTGGCGAACGGTCGGCATTTGAATCCTGCTGCCTGAAGAAGGTGGATACAGCCCAAGGACTGCCTGCAAAACATGGGTACAGCCTATGACAGTATAGTATAAAGAGTGATGTCACAATACACAGTGAATATAAAAAAAGATGTCACAATAAGGGGATAACTGGGAAGAAAGAATGTGCAAAGTATGCACACCTTCTTTGTCCATAATTGCAGATTTGTCCCTATTCACACATCAGTAATTTTATGGATCGGTGATTTGAATGTGATTTTTGCGAAAAATATGAACATGCCCTAGTGTGGACCGTTATTGCGGCACAGAAACTCTCATTTTATCAGCTGCTGTATGTCCTGCAGGAAGTGGTGTATTCAACAGTCTGGCACAGTGCTCTCTGCTGCCCCCTTTGTCTGTAGAGCAGTAGCAAATACCCATTGAAAACCTCTCCAGCTCTCCAGACTGGAAATAATACACCACTTCCTGTAGGACATACAGCAGCTGATAAGTACTGAAAGACTTGAAATTTTTTTAATAGAAGTAAATGACAAATCTCTGGCACTTTCTGGCACCAGTTGAATTTGGTGAACTTCCCCTTTAAGTGGGATATATGCTGAGCCAACAAATCTCTCCAAAAGGAAAGATCACCCATCTATAGAGCGCTGAAATCGACATGAGGGCAACTGGAGTCCAACATGAAGGCAGTCATAGGACTCCCTAGGGTGGCATCCAACTTCTTCAGCCATTGGCAATCAAATGCCGCATGCTTGGGTTCACTCGGGAGACTTATCACACCTTGTACAGAGGAGCAGTTACCATAGCAACCAATAAGATTGCAGCCATTTTGTTTCAGAAGCCTTTTTAAAAATGGAAGTTGGTTGCTATGGGCAACAGCTCCCTTACACCAGGGATAGGGAACGTTCGGCCCTCCAGCTAAAGCAGGGATAGGGAACCTTTGGCCCTCCAGCTGTTGCAAAACTACAATTCCCATCATGCTTGGACAGCCGAAGCGAAGCTTCGGCTGTCCAGGCATGATGGGAGTTGTAGTTTTGCAACAGCTGGAGAACCGAAGGTCCCCCTTACACCAAGTATACTTAGTCTTCCCATTTCCCTCCTTAAAGTCACCTGTAGTAATGGCGGCCATATTAGTGGTCACTTCACCCTCCCAAAACAGATAATCTCAGGACGTTGTGAGGAGATCACATGATGACTTTGCTTTGGTAACCCGCATGGTATCAGCTAACAACACAAGGCTGCAATATGATCTATGGAAAATGCGTGTATCACTGCCCAAACATACCGGCGCCATTAAGTAACACCTGTCGCTATAACCGGTATATACCAACAAGTAATGATGTCCGCAATATATAATTACCCGTTAATTACCTTAAGTGGGTCACGTAATAATCCCATACCTAGCCACGGTAATGGTGTTTTTCCATAGAAAGTTGGATAAAAACCCAGTAACAAGATGGGCGAGTCGTTGTAAGGAGATAATGAATGGAAAATACATGTATTTATAGTTAAAGGGATTGTTCATTAAAGGGGTGAGCCAGAATTAGAAAAACATAGCTACCAAAACAGCGCCACACCGTCATCAGGTGGTGTGTGGTATTACAGCTCAGCTCCATCTACTTTAATAGAAGTGGTCTGCAATACCGCACACAAACTGAGGACAAACTGTGGTGCTGTTTCTGGAATGACCCTTTTAATTTCACTTGCATAAAGTCCTTATGCGGGAGTCTGAAGACATTAGTCTACCCTCAGTTTTGTGGGTACAAGGGCCCATACATAGGCTTGCTGGTTCCTGTAGTTGCACTCACTTTCCCCCTTTCCTATCTATTTCTCCTCAGTTGTAGCTCTAGTCAGCTCCATAGAGAATATACACGGCCGGTATGAGCAAAGCTCTCACTGTGGTATATACCCCAATTTCTGCCTATAGACTAGACTAGAGTACATGTTCGGACCTATAGTAAATAATAAGCAGCAGCAGCAGCATACCCCTCCTCCCCCCATGCAGAGCACACAAACTCTCGGCTGAGTATAGAGAAATAAGGAGAGAGAGATGACTTCAGCCAACATTGATTTCATACATATGGCAACCTTAAAGGGGTAATATTTTCAAATCAGCTGGTTCCAGAAAGTTATACAGATTTGAAAATAACTTCTACTTAAAAATCTCAAGTCTTCCAGTACTTATGAGTTTGACACGGTGCTCTCTGCTGCCACCTCTGTCCATGTCAGGAACTGTCCAGAACAGCAGCAAATCCCCATAGAAAACCTCTCCTGCTCTGGACAGTTCCTGACATGGACAGAGGTGGCAGCAGAGAGCACAGTGTCAGGCTGGAAAGAATACACTACTTCCTGCAGCTGATACGTACTGGAAGACTCGTTTCTTTTTTTTTTTTTAGAAAAGTAAATTACAAATCTATATAACTTTCTTATACCAGTTAATTTGAAAACATGTTTTGTAGCTCTTTAAGGCTATGTTCACACAACATATTTATTTGTATTTATACAGCCGTTGTTGCAATTTGCAACAACGGCCGTATAAATACGAAAAAATACGTTGGCAGGGTTACTATGGGATCCTGGCTGGAGCTTATACACACATAGTATACGCTCCGGCCAGGGCCCCTAGCGGCGCCGCAAACAACTGACATGTCAGTTTTCTGCGGCCACAATTCAGTAAATAGCGGCCATAGGAAACCATGTCAGTGCACACTATGAAGCGAGCAGCTCCAGCCGTGCAGTGGGGGGTTATTATGCGGGGCGCGCTGATCAGAACTCTGTGGCAGGAAAGATCATCTGGCCGGTACTGCAGTACTGGTGGGATGATCTTTGCAGAGAGCAGCAGCTCCGTGACCGGGCCGGGTCACGGAACGGAACGGCCGGTCTCTTACGCCATGTGAACATGGTCTAATACTATATTTCCCCAGTTGTAAAAATGCCAGACTGGCTCGCCAATTTACGCAGGATACATTAGCTGAATGTCAGCTTTACATGGTGGCTGCACGTATACTGAGTTATACTATTCATCTCTAGGTCTATGCAGGGGATTTGCAGCTGTGGATCAATGGAGCGGTGACCTCTATAAAGATATACCGGGAAATGAATCCGCATGACCTTTTGTAGCTGGAGTGTTACTGTCTATGCCTATATGGGGGTATAGCCACAGTATATGCCATACAACACTACGCCAGCTCTGGTACCTTTACCTTCTAGATGAATGGAGGCCAATGCTCCCTGTATCTGGATACTCTATTACATATATGTATTTATACAGAAGCTGCTGAAATACCAGATGTGCCAGTCTGCATGATGGCAAACAAACCAAGGGCGTTGGCATAAAAAGTGTTAAAAATCAATCAGTGCATTACTCATAAAACTCTTCAATTTAAAAACAATTTCCACCCATCATGATGAGCTGAGTCACTCTGCTGTGCGGTGGCATCGTTCTCCTCGTACAGGTTACCGCCACTTTACCTGTCTTATATATTATGGATCAGAGGGGAAGGCTGGTGGTGGTCACTGAGGTGATCCCCGACTCATTCTTATATTGACGGGGGCCCCCAAATTGCTTCTTCTGTAGCTTGGACATTTGTCAGGTATGTTAAAAACAAGACCATGAGCTAAAATCTAAGGACTTTTCCAGTGTTCAGTTCTTCTGCAGCACCTCCACAGGATAAGTGCTAAAAGGCTTTGCATAGTGCTGTGTACAGGTGCTAAGTGAGAAATTTGAAGCGGAGCACTGTCCTGCGTCCTACCCATGCGGGGCACTGACTAAGAGTAAGGGGGCCTTCACACATACTGACTCGCAGCAAAAAACTCGCTGCGAGTTATTGCTACGAGCCGAGGTCCTGGAAGGCCCCTATCACTACATACAGGCAGTGGTCTGAAAGACCGCTGCATGTATGTAATGCAGCCGCCCCCTTAACCCCTTCGGCTCCCGCACCACTGTCTCCATACATTACCTGGCAGAGCAGGACCCCGTGCAGCCAGAGCCAGGTAATGTATGGAGACAGCTGTGCAGGACCGGTGCGGGAGCCGAAGGGGTTAAGGGGGCGGCTGCATTACATACACGCAGTGGTCTTTCAGACCACTGCTTGTATGTAGTGATAGGGGCCTTCCAGGACCTCGGCTCGTAGCAGAAACTCGCAGCGAGTATTTTGCTGCAAGTCGGTATGTGTGTAGGCACCCTAAACTTCTCTTTACGGGGGACCTGGCAGAGGGCCAGGGCCAAAGTAGAACCACTGTGGAGAGCAATCTAGTCTGCGTCCTTCCTCCACATTATCCTGACTAAGACTCCTTCTTTACCCAGGGGACTAACTTCCAATCCAGCATGTAAGGTGCACTGTGGTTGGGTGGAAAGAGTGTAACAGAAGAGCAGCAAGAGAAGAGGTGATAGGGCAGAAGAAAGTAAGGATCCTGCTGGCTAGCAGATTCTGGTGCAAAAACACAATAACCCTTTGAGACACTTCAGCTGTGCAGCTTTCACACTTAAACACATAATATAGCGACATCTCGTGGTCATCTTTAAATACTACTTTGACCTCAATAAGACCACAAAAAGTACAGACTTTTACGAAGTGTGTGAACAGCAGCAACACCCCTAGTGGGACACCACACGTACGCCAGGGGTAGGGAACCTTGGCTCTCCAGCTGCTGCAAAACTACAATTCCCATCATGCCTGGACAGCTTTGGCTGTCTAGGCATGATGGAAGTTGTAGTTTTGCAACAGCTGGTAAGCCAGGGTTCCCTAACCCTGATGTACACCGTAGGTCGGGTACGGAAGTACGGAGCTGAAACCCTTTTATACACGGTGGATGCTGTCTGCTATAAACGACCAACACTGTCTGTGACCAGCATCATTGAGAACTGCTATGCCGGCCGTTTAACGCTCTAGGAGTCAATGACCATATAAAAAGTACAACTTGTCCTGCAAAAAAAATAAACCCTCATGCGACCTGATGGAAAATAAAAATGCACACACAGCTGGATGGAGCTGGATATTGTTGTCATTGAAAACACTTACTAAGCATCAGCCCAGACAAATCCCATAGATAAGAGAGGAGACAGAAGAAACAGGTCTAATAGGAAAAAAATTTCCTTGTGACCCTAATCCTGATCCTATTGGCCGCTGGGTCAGCGCTGGTTGTTGTTTGCTTGTCCTGTTCCTTCCACAACTCCTGGAAAGTACGTGACCGGGGCGGTTGTGGAGCATTCATCACGGCCCATGTACCTGGGCTAATTGCCTCCTTTCCATGGCACTGGACATTTTACCGAGGAGAACAAACTATTTTTCTAGAAGAACCTGAAGCGTCTGACTTGTCGCTGCCGAGCTCAGCAGATCTGCCGTCCCCATTAGGATCCATAATAGTAATTAGTGTCATGACTGCAGCAGCTGCTGTGTACGCCTAGATCTACAGTAACGCGCTCCGTCTGGCCCCCGCCCGCTGCTTTACTCTTACCCTACTGGGCACACGGCCCTCTACCAGCTCACATCTATATTCGGCGTTCCGGTACAGGCGGCATCATACAGGATTCAGCACCGGATCACAATCTATACTGACTTCATGAGACTTTGACATTCAGGCCAACTGGAAACTTCCTGCCGCTGATTGGGATAAACAATGTTACTCATTTTATTTTATTTCTAAAAACATTAAAGGATAATTATCTCTAAGGGTAAAAAAAAGTTTTTACTTGTTATTCCGCAATGATTGATAGACAGATAGATGTGAGATACAGATGTAAGTGCAGGGAGGGATTCAATGGCTGCAGGGTGTTTGATGTTTTTATGTTTCTCCCCATTTCATGAAGCAGGAAAAACTCATTGGAGAAGACAACCCTTTACCAATAACCAGAGAAGACAACCCTTTACCTTCCATCAGAGAAGACAACCCTTTACCAATAACCAGAGAAGACAGCCCTTTACCTTCCATCAGAGAAGACAACCCTTTACCAATAACCAGAGAAGACGGTCCTTTACCAACCATCAGAGAAGACAGCCCTTTACCAATAACCAGAGAAGACAACCCTTTACCAACCATCAGAGAAGACAACCCTTTACCAACCAGCAGAGAAGACAACCCTGTAGCAATCATCAGAGAAGACAGCCCTTTACCAACCAGCAGAGAAGACAGCCCTTTACCAACCATCAGAGAAGACAATCCTTTACCTTCCATCAGAGAAGACAACCCTTTACCAACCATCAGAGAAGACAACCCTTTACCAACCATCAGAGAAGACAGCCCTTTACCAATAACCAGAGAAGACAGCCCTTTACCAACCAGCAGAGAAGACAACTCTTTACCAATTAGTGGAGTCCAATCCCGATACTGCTGTAAACACTGAAGCCTTTTCCGATGATATAACTTATAGGTTATAGGTGCAGTCACCATCCGTCTGCTCTGTCAATGTATTTTTTATCCATCAAATCAGAGATTTCTAGAGGTTTACAGGGTTTTCTATTTTACTAAATCCAAACAAACCCCACAGAATTCTGGAACGTTTTGGTGACCGGTGATACTAGTGGGTGAGGAACTACTGTGTTTTCCCAAAAATAAGACAGTGTCTTATATTTATTTTTGTTCCCAAAGATGCACTAGGTCTTACTTTCAGGGGATGTCTTAATATTCCAAAAAAAAAATTCCCATGTGACATGCACAGCAGGGACAGCGTACGGTAGGACAGCTCTCGACCACCAGGGGGAGCTCACCATAGCACACTCGTACAGCACAGCAGGGACAGCATACAGTATGGTGGCAGACTGTGTGCAGCTCTACATCTGGCAGTAGGGGACAACAGGGTTGGTGGCAGATGACGGTCTTCATGTTCTGCATGCAGCTGCTCTGCAATGGAGGATGAAGGTAGGGGACAGTGGCGGCGGGCTAAAAACAATGCATGCGCTGGTGTTCTGTTGGGCGGGCATGCTTCCAAACAAAAACTCTGCTAGGTCTTACTTTCGGGGGAGGCCTTATATTTAGCAATCCAGCAAAACCTCTACTAGGTCATATTTTCGGGGAAACAGGGTAGCTGACTACTCCTCCTATCTGGATCCCAATAGAGATACATATGGTTCACAGACAGTAAGAAGCTAAACCTTTAGTGATAACCAATGTAGTAACGGTTCGCCCTGAATGTTCTTCTTTACATTTCTCTCCTCCATATGCCATGCTGGGTGTCGGGGAATGACTCACAATGGTGGAGCGTTCTGCATGAGGGGGATGGGGCGGCACTGCCGTACATCACCATTCACATGTATTGGATCATCCCATACAATCACTATCATCTAGTAGCACTTTTCTGCCACCCACCACCCCCGTAATGACACAGCTGCCGCTCGCACACATCGCTCTTTGCTTTAAGAAAAAAAATCTAAAAGTTTCAGCAATATAACTTACCCAAAAAGAGTAGCGAGCGGAAAAAGTGGAGTAAAGTCTATAGGAACCAGCAGAGTCGCTTCTATATATTCAGTGATCTTACTTGTAAAGGGTCTAGACCAGAGCTCCCCAACAAGTGGCTCCAGCTGTGGCAAAACTACAATTCCCATCATGCCTGGACAGCCAAAGCTTTACCAACCCAGGAATGATGGGAATAGTAGTTCTGCCACAGCTGGAGGGCCACAGGTTGAACATCCAGTGTCTAGGAGGTGTTACCCAAGCCGTGTCCCCCCGTTGTTCATGCTTCCCTCTTTTAAAAAGGGTACTCCGGCAAAACAAATTTTCTTTAAAGTCAACTGGTTTCAGAAATTTATATAGATGTATAATTCACTTCTGTTTAAAAATCTCCAGTCTTCCAATACTTATCAGCTGCTCTATGTCCTGCAGAAAGTAGTGTATTCTCTCCAGTCTGACACAGTGCTCTCTGCTGCCACCTCTGTCCATGTCAGGAACTGTCCAGAGCAGGAGATGTTTTCTATGGGGATTTGCTGCTGCTCTGGGCAGTTCCTGACATGGACAGAGGTGGCAGCAGAGAGCACTGTGTCAGACTGGAGAGAATACACCACTTCCTGCAGGACATACAGCAGCTGATAAGTACTGGAAAGCTGGAGATTTTTAAATTGAAGTAAATTACATATCTATATAACTTTCTAAAACCAGTTCATTTGAAAGAAAAAGACTTTCGATGGCCTACCCCTTTAAGGCTATGTTCACGCAACATATTTTTTTTAATGACAAGAACAGCCGATGTTGCCCTTTAAAACAACGTCCGTTCTTGTCATTAAAAATGTGAACTCAGTGCAAACAATAGCCTTAGGCTATGCTCACGCAATGTACACTTTATGAAAAGAACGGCTGTTTTTGTAACAACGGACGTTCTTTTCATAGTGAAATATGTTGCATTGAAGTCAATTGTGCAATGGTCGTTGTTATTTCTGACCTTTGTGCATTTATTTCAATGCAATTTTCAATGCAGCAACAGCCGTTGTCCATACGTTGTGTGACCATAGCTTTAGGCAACCCTGCCACCTTGTACGCTCTGCCACCTGTAAGTAAATTAGTAGGGAGTAGATACATTTAGTTATTATTTTGTAAACCCCCAACAACCCCCCATCCCCCCCAGTCTTAAAAAAGAACATAAACTTATAAAGTCAAAATAGTTGCATCTCTAATGAAGTGGAGCCCTGATAATATAGTACAAGAGCGACCCCTAGTGGTGGCAGCACAGAACTGACATTTATAGCATTTCACACTGCTGGGAACCAATCGGCAGGATTGTGGTGATATGGTTCCCGGCTGCACAGTATACATCTCCGCGAGGCTACTACTCATCTCTGCAGCAGTAGCTTAATATGGGGGGGGGGGGGGGGGAGGAGGGTTTTATTCTGCCACGCTAGTCCTGGAGAGGGATGGCAACTAGTCATCTGAATGGAGAGCCGCCCGTAGCTAATCAGGGCCCTGTCTGTCAGCGCACAATGCGGGGATGATTGCTAGGTACAGAGACACGTTGGTGGCCTCTCTGCCTGTCAATCATGCCCAGAGAGCACGCTGACAGGCAGAGTGCAGTGACTAGTGACGGGCAGCTCGCCGCCCAGATGACTAGTTGCTGCAGACACAACCGTTGGAGTTGAAGAGTAGATACATTACATACATTATATTACTGATCCTGTACTGATCCTGAGTTACATCCTGTATTATACCTCAGAGCTGCACTCACTATTTTGCTGGTGGGGTCACTCTGTACATACATTACTGATCCTGAGTTACATCCTGTATTATACTCCAGAGCTGCACTCACTATTCTGCTGGTGAGGTCACTGTGTACATACATTACATTACTGATCCTGAGTTGCATCCTGTAATTCTTTTATTAGAAAAATATAAAAATTAACAAACAAGGCATATCTCGCCATAACTTAAACATATCAGTAAATTACATAATTAGATGACATTAAATAACCATTATTACAGTATAAAAGCAAAACAAAATCACCATTAAATTTTTGCCACCAAGCCAGCCCAGCATTAATAGTAACTATTCATACATTAAAAAAAAAAAAAAAAAAAAAAGTCAATCCAGACAATTTAAGCCATAAACCGTAAACTACAAAGCCATCCTCGGCTGTAATCATAAATAAAGAGAAGCCGCCCTGGCTAGAGAAAGAACAAAACCAAAACTCCCAAACCTGGGTTAAAAGTAAATAAACAAAACTATACATATATACACACACATACTGTATATACACACACACACAAAAAAAAAAAAAAAAAAAGCCATCCAGGCGTAACCAAATAAAGCATATAACATATAATCATATAACCACAGATATTGTAAAAACATAAATCAATAAGGGGGGGGGGGGGGGGGGACAAAAAAAAAAAAAAAACAAACTAACTAACTGGTTACTCCAGCACAACACATGAGCCCGGCTGCCCTGTAAAATTAACACAGAACCTATACAACACTAATAACAGCAAAACAGAACACACAACTCTTATCTATTACCCACGTGCCCCACCACCTACCCTTAGACCCCAGTGTGAGCTCAGTTCATGGAGTCAAAGTTCAGTCCATTTTTAACATCAGCTCCATTCAGTTCTCAGCTGCCCACAGACCCCGCCCCCCATACCCCCCTCCCAACCTATTCTGTATCCCCTCATATATACAATATATACAATGACTATAATGTCAATAAAGTTCATATGACTTATTCAGCCATAACCCTGCCAACACTTATCACATAACATATATAAACATAAACATAGCACACCATAATAACATAACAATACACAATTATAATAAGGCCCAAGTTCGGTAGCCTGTAAGCCCTTTATACCTACTGCTGACCAGAAAAACAAAACAAAAATCTAAAGTGGCATGCACCAACCCTCCACCGGGATCGAAGGATGGCAGGCCGGGTACAAGAAATTTATAAACTATCCCTTACTATCTTACCCTGCTCTCCCCCTACCTCTAACCCTAAGTTTAAACTGACCCTACAAGCTTTCCCTACCGCTGTCCCTACCTAATCTCTCCCTAACCATAATTATTGTCCCTCACCCAGTGGGCTCAGTACCTAGGGCACAGCGAAAGAAAAACCTCTCCACAGGAGAGAAGCCCTACTGGTACCCAGCCTGCCATACTCCAAAGACCTGATCTTCCCGAGGTCACCAGTGATGTTCCTACAGACCTCCACCTCGGAGAGGACTCTACGCTGTGTAGATACTAGACACCGTGCGTTCCACGTGTGGTACCTAACCACTAAGCTGACTAAAAATAACGTGCAGCGATCTCGGCCACCCAGGTTCCTGAATGCCCCTTAAGCCCACCTATGGAGGCGCCCACCCTGGTGTAAACCCCTATATTGAAGGGACAATGAAGCAGGAAATGATCCATGCTTTCCAGCGTATTACCACACTCCTCACGGGGACACCCCCGATCATCGGAGCTCCTGCACTTCAAGTTGTCCCTCACATATAGCTTCCCCTGGATGCAGCGCCAGGCCAAATCCCAAAACTTCTGAGGGATCCGTTTCGAATTTAAAAGACTAAGCCCAACCTCTAGATCCCGACCTGGGCAATCCCTGAGCGCCAAGGGCTTCTGGAAATGGGTCAACAGAACCCTTTGGTCAAGGAATTTCCTCGACTGAGTCCTGATTTCCCACATTCCCAGACCCCACCGACGTATCATCTTCAGAGTCGGGGTAGCGTAAGCCGGAAGATACCCATGGGGTGTACGAAGGTCCTTCACTCGCCCTCCTGTCTCCCATTCCTGGAAGAAAGGCCGAAACCATTCCCTGCAGGAGAGTACCCACGGAGGAGCCCTCTCTTTCCAGAGGTTTGCGATGTTAGCTTTCAAGAAGGTGTTCACTAAGAAAACCACAGGGTTCACCATAGACAAACCCCCAAGTCTCCTCGTACGATACGTAACCTTTCTCTTGACCAGGTTCAGCCTATTCCCCCATAACAGCTGGAAGAACAGGCTGTAGATCCTAGTATAGGAAGCCTCTGGCAAGATACATACACTGCCCAGGTAGATGAACAAAGGGAGCAGGTATGATTTGATCAGGTGTACCCTTTCCCTGAGGGTCAAAGACCAACCCTTCCACTGGTCCACCTTCTGAGCGGCATTCTGGAGCCTACATCCCAGTTTTTAGTGGGGTAATCACCCTGGCCGAATGTAATGCCTAGGATTTTTGCCGAGTCTTGGGGCCCTGGAAGGGTGTCCGGGAGATCAAACTCGGGATCTCCCCCTCCCAGCCAGAGACTTTCACACTTATCCGGGTTGATGCTGGACCCAGATGCCTCTGAGTAGCGGTCCACCTCCGACATCACCACATCTGCCTCCCCTTTCGAGGACACAAAGATAGTGACATCATCAGCGTATGCTACCACTCTCAGGGTGGCTTCTGGCTCCTCCAGGCTCATCCCGACCCCTGCCAATGGTCCACAACCAACCCTCCTAAGGAAAGGGTCGATCGCGAACACATACAACAGTGGGCTCAAAAGGACAGCCCTGGCGAACACCAGACCCAACCTCAAAAGAGCGGCCAGACCAACCGTTCACCTGCGGGAAACTCTCTGCTCCTGCATACAAGGTCTTAAGCCAATTGACAAAAGTATCTGTTAGGCCATATCTCCGAAGGACAGACCAGAGGTACTCATGGTTCACCCGATCAAATGCTTTGGCCTGATCCAGGGACAGCAAGTACCCCTTCCAAAGACCCGCACTACTCCGCTCCACTGCCTCCCTGACACTAAGGACAGCACTTAAGGTGCTTCGGCCTGGAACAGAGCAGTGCTGAGCCTTCGAAAGGAGCCGGGGTGCTAACTTCACCAGCCGATTAAACAGTATCTTGGCCAGAATCTTCCTGTCCGTATTGAGAAGAGCTATGGGTCTCCAATTCTCAATACGGCTCGAATCTTTACCCTTTGACAGAAGAATCAGGGCTGACCTCCTCATTGACCTCGGCAGAGTGCCCGAGGAAAGACACTCATTGAAGACCTCGGCCAAGAGGGGAACCAAGAGGTCCCTGAAGGTCTTATACCACTCAGATGTTAAGCCATCTGGACCTGGCGACTTCTTCAGGGCAAGCCCTTCAATCGCCAGTCTAACTTCCTCTTCCCTGATCTCTTCTGCCAAAACGCCAAAAGAGGGGTCTACCCCTGGCTCAGGAACGGTTTCAGCCAGGAAACCCGACATCACATCCCGATCTAGATCCTTCCTCCCCAAGAGGTGTGAGTAAAAGGATCTGACGACCTCCAGGATCCCTGATCTGGACCGGTTCAGAGATCCCGTACTATCAACCAGTCCAGTCACGATCTTACTATTCACTGACATCTTACAGTTTCTGTAGGGGTCGGGCGAGCGGTACCTCCCGAAATCCCTCTCAAAAACTAAAGATGTGTGCCTATCATACTGACACCTCATGAGCAAGGCTTTCACTCTGGAGATCTCCTCTCTACTACCTCCAGTCGAGACGAGATGCTCGAGTTTCCTCCTCAGGCCCTGATACACACGATACCTATTCAGGGACCTGAGGCTTGAGAGCTGGCGGAAGAACCTCGCAACCCGCTTCTTGAATATCTCCCACCACTCTGACTTACTACTACATAGGCCCAGTAGAGGTACCTGACTCTGAAGAAAATCCTCAAAGGACTGTCTTACCTCTGCTTCTTCCAGGAGGGACGAATTCAGCCTCCAGTAGCCTCTACCCATCCGGGGGGTCTCTGAAACATTCAGGGAAAACAAAATTAGACAGTGATCGGAGAACTCCACCTCAACCACGGACACTGCGGAAGAGACGGCTTCCTCCTTTAAATAAAACCTGTCTAATCTAGACCTGCAGCTACCTCGATGATAGGTGAAACCCGCGTGGCCCGAGGGTGTCCGGATGTGGGCATCCTCTAGGCGAGCTTCCCTAACTATACTAATCAGGGCCATGCTATCATAAGCCAGCTTGTCTTTGGCGCCTCTCCTGTCCTGAGACCTCGTGATAGTGTTGAAGTCTCCACCAAAGACCACCTGCCGACTCGTAAAAAGAAAGGGCTTAATCCTCATAAAAAGGCTTTTACGGTCCCACTTAGTTTGTGGGGCATAGATGTTAATGAGCCTGAGCTCTTGCCCCCTCATGAGGACATCCAAGATCAGGCACCTCCCCATTTCCAACTCGATAACCCGTCTGCATTCTACAGGAGCGGTAAAAAGGACCGCCACCCCACTATACGGCTCAGCCGCAAGAGACCAGTGTGAAGGCCCATGCCTCCACTCTCTCTTGGCTTTTATTAGAGAGGCTAGATCTGTCAACCTGGTCTCCTGCAAAAACAAAATGTCGGCGTTAATACGACCGAGAAAATCAAAGGCTGCAAATCTAGCCGTATCAGACTTAATGCTGGCACAGTTAATGGATGCCAGCGTCAATGGGGTGAGTGCCGCCATCATGGATGATAGAGTTGGACGGCCTTAAACCCCTACTTACTTGTTTTCTTTCCTTTTTTCTTTCCACCCCCTTCAACATCAGAGGAAGACCCCTTAGATGGTTCCTTAGACCGTTTTAGAGAGGTGGACATATCCATCTCTTGATCTTCACTTCCCCCACCTGAGGCCACCTGACCCCCTGAGGAAACTACCTCTGGGGGAGCAGGCTCGGCACCTCCTGGAGGTTCCTCTGCCCTAGACACCAGTCCCTCAACCTCTCCCTCTAAAATGGAGAGGTTCCTTCACTGAGGGACTGATATCTGTTAGATAGACCGATCAGAGGGGGGTCAGTCAGAGCTTCCTTTGACATCTGGCCTTTAATCATATTTTGGGAAGACGAAGAAGTCGCCTTAGATTTTTTAGGCATCTTCTTAACATTCTTTCTTCTGCTGCGCTTAGGTTTTTCCTCTTGCCATCTCCCTCCATCCTCATCCAGACTTTCATACTGGGAAGAACCTGAGGAGATGGCTATAGCCTCGCTTTCCTCTTTGCGCAGTCTCCCCATCTCTTCATCTAGTTCAGCGTCCCCCAAAGCCTCAGCCTGACCATCTGAGCCAACGCCAGGAGCAGGACCCTGGACTACCCCGACCATCTTGGAACTTCCAAGGTCCCTGCTCCTTCTGCGCCTTTCCTCTCGCCTAAGCTGAGTGGGGCTCTTACGCTTTTCCTTGTCAGTTCTCTTCCTTGGCTCTGGTGCTCCCTCTCCTCTGCTGGTCCCCTCCCCCGCTGAGGCAACCTCAGGGCTCTCCCCAGCTCGGGTGGCTGCAGCATAAGAGAAAGAACGGGGACACCTACTAAATGGGTGACCAAGGTCACCACACAGGTGGCACCTAATCCGGCCACAGGATGCAGCAAGATGACCCTCCGCACCGCACAGTGCGCACATCAGCTTAGAGCAGTTTGCTCTAAAGTGGGTGGGATCACCGCACCTGTGGCACAGCTTCGGTTGCCCCTGGTAAAAGACCTGGATTCTGTCGCGACCAAGGAAAGCGGCTGATGGTATGTGCGCAACAGTATTGCCTGAACGTTTTAGACGGACTGAAAACGTCCAGGCCCCAGACCAGATGCCATGCTGATCTAAGTTCTTCCGGGGAACGTCCGTCACTTCCCCGTACCTGCCCAACCAAGTCATGATGTCATAACAAGAAAGTGATTCGTTACGTGTCAAAACGGTCACTTTCTTTACCATGCTCTGGCGAGATATCGCTTTAACAACGAAATCTCGCCATCAGGGCTCGTCCTTCACCAGCTCATAATTAGACCAGAAAAGTTCAAGCCCCTCTGGTCTTACAAAGCTGATGTCGAACTCAGAGGAGCCGTAGGGGTGGATCAAGGCAAAGATGTCACTGGCCTTGAACCTCATCTGGAAGAGAAGCTCCACCACCTTCCCTCTCTGTGGGCACGCATCACTGCCTCTCCATACCAGACGGGCCACGTTCCTACGGCCCACCTCCTGCCCGGGTGTTGGAAGCGACCAGACCACTTCCCCATTGTTCTCTCGGAAGGCTCCAAGTCCATGTCTTTCTATGTAGAAGCACAAGTCGACCTCCATCCCCTCTACCTGGAGCGTTCTATCTCCTTTCCTAAGTGCCTCCAGAAGGCGTCGTTGCAAGTGACCCTCCCCAGGGGGTGGAAGTGAAGATCTCCCTGGACCTCCGGCTGCCGCAACATTAGCGTAACTCCTGATGGCAGCCGGAGGGGCAGCCGGACGGGCAGCCGGACCCGGCCCTGACTGACTAGTAACCGCATTACCAGAATATATCCCAGCAATATCTGCCCTGAGAATTGCCACTTCTCCAGTGGCACCTGAAGGGTTAACTTCACCACCCCTAGCATTCAAACCACTCACATCCCCATCATGCACACCACTACCACTCCCATCAATAACACCACTCCCTCCCCCAGTCTGCACAACATTCATACTACTACTACTCCCCCCATCCATCACCTCCATACACTCAGTAGCTGGGCTGGCTTTATGGATCAGTGTGGCAGGTTTTAGCACTGTTTTTCGTGTCTCAGTCCCAACAGTCTCTTTAGCAGCGGATGCCATGACAGGTGACGCACATGGCCCCGCATCATCATGAACTCTCCCGCTGGAACCCATTATAGGCTCCAATGTTCTTGCCCTGGGAGAGTTGCTTACTGCGTTCCCAGAAGATGCGCCATCCCGCTGCGACCCCGCAGAGCCAACAGCAGGAGACACGGCAACCGGAAATGCTGTCACTCCGGGTGGATGTGACATTCCGGAACCTTCTGCACCAGTCTCTGATGCCCGGGCACCCCCCACAGAGGAGCGTCCTGCAGCACCAGAGACTCCCGAGTGGCCCTGAACCTTCCTGTCCGGCCCTTCTTTACCTTTACTATGGCCGCCCCCACTACTGACACAAGCAGGAGCGGCTTTCTCCGCCATCTTGCCATCTATCTCCCCTCCTTGCTGGCCCCATTCCACATCAGAAATGGGGACTGGCAGTGTAGAGGAGTCACCAGCCGCCCGGACTGACTTCTCAGCCGCCCCGGACTGCTGGACTGGAGTGAATACAAGACTCACACTTTCTTGCTTTTTGGCTGCTTTTCTTTTTACAGGAACATCATCACCAAGATCTTCTCCAAATGTGAAGGCCTCCATCCTCAGCGGGGACTCCTGCCTGACTATGGCCTGTAGTAGTCCTCCATCTGACAGACCATCATCATCATCATCATCAGTGTCTGGCAGGGCCCCCTGCGCTGCCATAATGCTGTAGCTCTCTTGCATGCTTTGGGGGGTACTTTGGGTGACATCAGAGGGGTCTTCATTCACCACACAGTCCTCCTCCTTACACTCCACCAAGTCCTCAGCTTTCTCAGCCTCCATTTCTTCCTCCTCTCCACTACTACTCTCCCCATCTCCTGCAGCATCACCCCCATCATCCGCTCTGCTGCTAGGAGATTTCATAGTGGCAAAGCGATCCTCATTGCGCAATTTCTCCCTGAACAGGTCGCTCCCTTCCAGCATGGCCGCCCTCCTCTCCTCTATCCCCTTTACCTGAGCACTCAGGGACTTGATCCTGGGAGAGAACTCGGGCTTCTTCCTCTTGGGAGCTGTATTAGCCTGGTACCTCAGAAAGCGCAGATCCTCTCTTGCTGCCTTCAGTTCCTTCCCGAACTGTTCATACTCCGCAAACTTAGCGGTGATGCGGGAGCAGTATGTGCTGGCAGACTCCTTGGGGCCTCGCTCACCCCACATCTCCACCGGCTGACTCCTGGACACTGCTGGAGTTTTCTTAGCCGCAGTTTTCTTTCCCCCATCACTGGAAGTCATTGCCTGGGGGCCAGGGGCCACATTGCTGCGGACCCTTCCAGATCTCCTCAGTCCACAGGCTGGAGCGCTGGCCGGTAGCTTTTCCTCTCCACCCCCCGCCGGCCTGGTTCGGGAGATGGAGGCCCGGGATTCCCGGGGATCCATGCTGAAAGCCTCTCCCAGGAGCCTGCCACACTCCTGGGAAAGGCAGGTGGAAAATCAGCCGCTCTCTCTGGAGCTCAGGAGCACAGACAGACACACCTACACACACTGAGAGTGACCACACCCGCCTATCCTCCATTCTACTCCAGAGCTGCACTCACTATTTTGCTGGTGAGGTCACTGTGTACATACATTACATTACTGATCCTGAGTTACATCCTGTATTATACTCCAGAGCTGCACTCACTCTTCTGCTGGTGGGGTCACTGTGTACATACATTACATTACTGATCATATACTGATCCTGAGTTACATCCTGCATATAGAGGATATTCTCTCACGGTCTGAGATCTCGGTGTCTGATAGGATTACAGTCAGTATTGTTGGAGCTGATATTACACAATGTGTCATGGCGGCCGCCCCAGGGTGTGATACTTGGCCGGGATTTCACTTTTAGATAAATAAAGCTTAATCTGTCAAATAAAACAAATAGAAATATAATATATAACAAAGGAGACAAGATCAGCGTCACAGGAGGAAAGGGCTCACGCTGATCAGTGTCCATATAGTCATAAGGGATGTCCGATCTCCTCCGCACTGAACACACAGCAACAAACAGGGGTCCTTGTGGTTTCATATAGATGTAGCAGAGCTGGGTCAGGGATATACACTGTATACCAAGTATCACATTATAACCAGGGCAGTCATGTGACCATTATATATCAGGTTGACCCCATTATATTCACTGCTGCTGTAATTTCAACAAACTTTCTATAAATTATTAGTATAACTGAATACAAGAAACTTTGTAATATATCTTATCAGAGAAAAATGCTTCTTATCAGGCTGTTTTTTTCTTCTACTTCCCTTCTCCTAAAGTTACATTCCCTGTAAGAAAAAAGAATTCTGTTTTGTCCTTATATGAAGGACTAGTAGCAGTAGTGTCATTAAGAGATCAGGTTACATGCTGCCCATACAGGTATATGAGAGAGAGAGAGAGAGAGAGATGGATGGGGTGGGAAGTGGAGAGAGCTAGAATCAAACAGAGACTGTGGAAAAAGTTTACACTAGAGCTCTGGGTATGAGATCTTAACCCAGTGCTTGAATAACAGCTTAGACTGCTTATTACTGCCCTCGAATGTCCTCTATCCTGCTGCTCTGAGGATGTTCTATAAAGATATAGGGGGAGCAGAATTCCCTCTTTAGTGTCTGTGTAATGTACGTGATCTGAAACAAGAAAACACACTTTAAGGCTAGGTTCACACTACGTATATTTGAGGCTGTATTTTTGAGGCTGTATAGCAACCAAAACAAGGAGTGGATTGAAAACACAGAAAGGCTCTGTTCACACAATGTTGTAATTGAGTGGATGGCCGCCATTTAATGGCAAATATTTGCTGTTATTTTAAAACAACGGCTGTTATATTGAAATAATGTCAGATATTTACTGTTATATGGCGGCCATCCACTCAATTTCAACATTGTGTGAACAGATCCTTTCTGTGTTTTCAATCCACTCCTGGTTTTGGTTGCTATGAGACCTGACTTGAGGACCAAATACTGCCTGAAATGTACGTAGTGTGAACCTAGCCTAAAGAAGTACTTTTTTAAAATCGACTGCTGTCAGAAAGTTATACACATTTGCAAATTACTTTTTATTTACAAATCTCCAGTCTTCCAGTACTTATCAGCTGCTGTATGTCCTGCAGGAAGTGGTGTATTCTCTCCAGTCTGACACAGTGCTCTCTGCTGCCACCTCTGTCCATGTCAGGAACTGTCCAGAGCAGCAGCAAATCCCCATAGAAATCCTCTCCTGCTCTGGACAGTTCCTGACATGGACAGAGGTGGCAGCAGAGAGCACTGTGTCAGACTGGAGAGAATACACTACTTCCTGCAAGACATACAGCAGCTGATAAGTACTGGAATACTGTAGATTTTTAAATAGAAGTAAATTACAAATCCGTATAACTTACTGACACCAGTTAATCTTATTTTTTTCCCCCCAGAGTACCCCTTTAACTTCTCATGATCATACCATGGATTCTTGGTGTTGCCCCTAATAACATAACACAGGAGGACGAGACCCACACAGCAGAACATGCACTTTATTCCAGCATTATAATATAATATATCTATATACATATTGACAATAAATACAGAAGTGCTTAGCTGTGACACTAGGTGGCAGTATAGTCACATTGGGCCCCCTGCCCTGCCTATAGGGCCCTGGTCACCTACTGTGGCTTCTTTCGGGACTTTGGTTTGAGAGGAACTGGCAGTCTGTGGCTTCTCCTCCAGTATAAACTACAATTCCCAGAATGCAATGCAGCACAAGTCACTTTTCCTTAGAGCGATGCATGCAGTCAGTAGAGTCGCCCCTGCGGCTCCAGCAGGACATACTTCTTCAGGCTGTTGGGCAGAGGCAGCTGAGGGATGACGCGGTGGCATCTCTTCCGTAAGACGGCCCGGATGGCACACCTGGCCAGGTGCATGAGAGACCGCGGGGAGTTACCGCAAACCTCAAACAGGGATTCATAGAAGGTGCGATGTCTCTGGAAAACACAAGGAAGAGAGGTGCTGAGCACAATGGAGAGAGGGGGAGAGAGAGGGAGAGAGAGAGAGAGGTGCTGAGCCCAGGAACAATGGAGAGAGAGAGGTGCTGAGCCCAGGGACAATGGAGAGAGAGGTGCTGAGCCCAGGGACAATGGAGAGAGAGAGGTGCTAAGCCCAGGAACAATGGAGAGAGAGGTGCTGAGCCCAGGGAACAATGGAGAGAGAGGTGCTGAGCCCAGGGAACAATGGAGAGAGAGAGGTGCTGAGCCCAGGAACAATGGAGAGAGAGGTGCTGAGCCCAGGAACAATGGAGAGAGAGAGGTGCTGAGCCCAGGAACAATGGAGAGAGAGAGGTGCTGAGCCCAGGGACAATGGAGAGAGAGAGGTGCTGAGCCCAGGGACAATGGAGAGAGAGGTGCTGAGCCCAGGGACAATGGAGAGAGAGGTGCTGAGCCCAGGGACAATGGAGAGAGAGAGGTGCTGAGCCCAGGGACAATGGAGAGAGAGAGGTGCTGAGCCCAGGGACAATGGAGAGAGAGAGGTGCTGAGCCCAGGGACAATGGAGAGAGAGGTGCTGAGCCCAGGGACAATGGAGAGAGAGGTGCTGAGCCCAGGGACAATGGAGAGAGAGGTGCTGAGCCCAGGGACAATGGAGAGAGAGGTGCTGAGCCCAGGGACAATGGAGAGAGAGGTGCTGAGCCCAGGGACAATGGAGAGAGAGGTGCTGAGCCCAGGGACAATGGAGAGAGAGGCGCTGAGCCCAGGAACAATGGAGAGAGAGAGGTGCTGAGCCCAGGGAACAATGGAGAGAGAGAGAGGTGCTGAGCCCAGGAACAATGGAGAGAGAGAGAGGTGCTGAGCCCAGGGAACAATGGAGAGAGAGAGAGGTGCTGAGCCCAGGGAACAATGGAGAGAGAGAGGTGCTGAGCCCAGGAACAATGGAGAGAGAGAGAGGTGCTGAGCCCAGGGAACAATGGAGAGAGAGAGAGGTGCTGAGCCCAGGGAACAATGGAGAGAGAGAGGTGCTGAGCCCAGGAACAATGGAGAGAGAGGTGCTGAGCCCAGGAACAATGGAGAGAGAGGCACTGAGCCCAGGAACAATGGAGAGAGAGAGAGGTGCTGAGCCCAGGGAACAATGGAGAGAGAGGTGCTGAGCCCAGGAACAATGGAGAGAGAGGCACTGAGCCCAGGAACAATGGAGAGAGAGAGAGGTGCTGAGCCCAGGGAACAATGAAGAGAGAGGTGCTGAGCCCAGGGACAATGGAGAGAGAGAGGTGCTGAGCCCAGGAACAATGGAGAGAGAGAGGTGCTGAGCCCAGGAACAATGGAGAGAGAGAGGTGCTGAGCCCAGGGAACAATGGAGAGAGAGAGAGGTGCTGAGCCCAGGGAACAATGGAGAGAGAGAGGTGCTGAGCCCAGGGAACAATGGAGAGAGAGAGGTGCTGAGCCCAGGGACAATGGGGAGAGAGAGGTGCTGAGCCCAGGGAACAATGGAGAGAGAGAGGTGCTGAGCCCAGGGAACAATGGAGAGAGAGAGGTGCTGAGCCCAGGGACAATGGGGAGAGAGGTGCTGAGCCCAGGAACAATGGCGAGGGTCTATAATGGAGCCCACTGTACCTGGCACCAGATGTGGCACCTGTCTACACCAGATGCAACTGCAACAATTTCGCAGCTCAGAGAAATAGGCAGAAAAGCCCTGAAAATCCCCCTGACAATGCTGTGTGATCAGGACGTCACCGGCTGCATGAGATGCCATGTACTACTGTATACTGCTAATAATTCAGATCGATGATAGAAAAAGGCATCAAATGCGAAAAGCTTTGACAATGTCCTCAATATGAAGTAAAACACAGGGCTCAACTAGTTACATCATACACATCACCATGAGGTCATCACCTAGTACCTTATTCAGTTCGTCTGTTTAAAAAAAAAAAAAAAAAGTAAAGTAATCCTAACATTTCAAATTCTCTGCAGAATGAGCACCACCTATTGGCCACAATTGTGAATTGCGTTCATAATGGAAACTATATATAATATATATATAATATATATATATGGCAGTAGCTGCTCGGCGCCTGCACATGCGTCCTGATTGCGCTGTCCGTTTATCAAAGTGTTCCCCTGTTCTGCTGCATTTTCATCTTGGGCACCTGCACCCCTCCTCACAGTGACGCAGAACTGATTGGTTCTAATGGAGACACAGCTCACAGAACAGGCACAGAACACAGCTATATACAGAACAGGCAGAGTGTTCCCCTATATACAGAACAGGCAGAGTGTTCCCCTATATACAGAACAGGCAGAGTGTTCCCCTATATACAGAACAGGCAGAGTGTCCCCCTATATACAGAACAGGCAGAGTGTTCCCCTATATACAGAACAGGCAGAGTGTTCCCCTATATACAGAACAGGCAGAGTGTTCCCTTATATACAGAACAGGCAGAGTGTTCCCCTATATACAGAACAGGCAGAGTTTTCCCCTATATACAGAACAGGCAGAGTGTTCCCCTATATACAGAACAGGCAGAGTGTTCCCCTATATACAGAACAGGCAGAGTGTTCCCCTATATACAGAACAGGCAGAGTGTTCCCCTATATACAGAACAGGCAGAGTGTTCCTCTATATACAGAACAGGCAGAGTGTTCCCCTATATACAGAACAGGCAGAGTGTTCCCCTATATACAGAACAGGCAGAGTGTTCCCCTATATACAGAACAGGCAGAGTGCCCCCCATACACAGTGCCATTTGAGCACCCTCCATAGGGACATCTCACTTCCTACAGATCTATCAGTACTAGCTGTGTAAGTCTATATGTAAAGAGCGCCCCCTAGAGAAATATTATCATGTAACTCTATGGCTGAGTAAATAGCAGGAGGGATTTAGAGCAAAGTAAAGAAGAATGGAGCACCGGCCACGAGAAAGTCATATTAAGGAATAATTGACATTGAGCGGGAGACCTACAAAGACAAAACAGTATATACAATATATCATGTATATATATATATATATATATATATATTTATATATATATAATCTTATGTGTATTACCTCCAGGTCATCTTCTGGAATGGCTTTAGTCCATCTATACGTCGCTTTAATGTGTTCATAGGCGTTAACCATGACCTCTATGGCTCTGGGATATGAGTGACATTCCTGTAAGACCTGAAGAGTTACCATAGGGTCAATGCACTTTAGAACTGTCACTGGGAAACAGACAATCATTACACCATACAGTATCAGTATATCAATATAAGTGTCAGTATATCCGTAAAAGTATCAGTATATCAGTATAAGTATCAGTATATCTGTGTGAGTATCAGTATATCAGTATAAGTGTCAGTATATCAGTGTGAGTATCAGTATAAGTATATCAGTGTGAGTATCAGTATGTCAGTATATCAGTGTGAGTTTCACTATAAGTATCAGTATAAGTTTCAGTATATCAGTGTGAGTATCAGTATATCAGTATAAGTATCAGTATATCAGTGTGAGTATCAGTATATGTATATCAGTATAAGTATCAGTATATCTGTGTGAGTATCATTATATCAGTATAAGTATTAGTATATCTGTGTATCAGTATATCAGTGTGAGCATCAATATATCAGTATGCGTATCAGTATATCAGTATAAGTATCAGTATGAGTATAAAGGCCCTATTACACCAAAAGATGTCTAT